>NC_133123.1:221418612-221741624 GCF_033568475.1 Henckelia pumila | reverse complement strand
CAATACCAGTGAAAGTCGGGCTGACGACTTTAAATCAAGCGCTTTTTGGGAGGTAACCCAAAATTTTTGTGTTATTTTATTTTTATTTATATTCAATTTATGCTTTAAGTTTTTAATTTTGTTCATTAGTTAATTTATGATTTTTGAATGCATTTTTGTGAATTTTAAAGGCCAAATATTATAATTTTTTTTTTGAATTTTTTTTTAGAATTTTAGAGCTCCCTGCAGAAGCTTGTTTGCTCTCGCTCATGCCTATCCCGCGCCCGCACCTCCTCTACGCTTTGATGCATAACAATGCTAGAACCATGCGCGATTGTGCATCTCACTCGTGCAACTCTTGCGCAAAAAACCACCCCATCCACGCAAGAACAAGCGCAATCGCGCAACTCATATTAGGCGCAAACAATCTCATCAGCGCTGCTCTTGAAGCGCAAATGCGCAGAATCCTCCTCCACCATCTTGCGCGAACCAGCCTCATCTGTGCCCTACCATGCGCTAACGCGCAGCACACAAGTGAAAGGCTCTTCCCAACAGCGCTTCCATCATAAGCAGACGCACATCATCAACCTTACGCCCTCCAGCTTTCATCAGTGTTGCCTCCATGTGCAAACGCGCAAACTACAGCTCTCAACTACTCAATATCTAGAGCAATCGTGCGATACCAGCTAGCTCACACCATGTTCAATTGGATGTTCATGTTCTGCGTCTTCAATTCCCTCGGATGATTGGCTTCTGATGGTGTTCTATATGCGGGAAATTTTTTCTCCTCGTGCTGAAGATTATGACGCCGAGTACTGATGGTCGGTGTCGAAAGGTGCACGTCCCTTGTTCTTTTTATTCTTTTTAATCATTAAGGACAATGATTACATTAAGTTTTGGGGGGGGGGGGGTAAATCAATGTTTGATTTAGTTGGTTGGCTGATAGTTGTTTTGTTTGAGTTTAGTTGTGTCAGTTGAAGTTTTGAGTTGAAAAGAAGTCGAGAAATAATTGGATGCATGGCTGATGAAAAAAAAAAAATTTTATGCTATAACTGAAATCCATGATTGTCTATCTATCTGACGAATATTTTTGAGAAAAAATGGAACCAATTGAATGAACAAATTTTTTATATACTCTGTGATTAATGCTTGAATCTGATTTTTGAGACATACAGACATATATATGATTGAGGCGTTCTTTGAAATTTTTGGGCCTGATTTTTATTGAAAAAATTTATCCTTAGTTGCCCATTTGAGCTTACACATATATTAGTACTTTGAGGTATAGAAAAATCTGAATATGTTGTGAAAATCATTGTTTACTGCTGATGATTATCTTTTCTGCATTGATTGATATTTGTATGATTTAATTGTGGATTGAGACTTGTCTAGAACTAGTTCAAACACTCTTCGAGGCGAAATACGGGCAAAACTGTGATTAGGAATGATTTAGGCAATTTTTATGAATTCGTTTGAGCCTTTCAATCTACCCATTAATTTATGTTATCCCTAGTACCTTGTTTGAGCTTTATTGAAAATCGAATGGCATGCGTGTAAACGTGTGATAAACCCCCATTCGTTATTATTTCAAGGTCCTACATTGACTACCTGAATAGCCTAAACACTATTTTCTACCTTTAAGGGAGTAATTTGAATGCTAAAATATTTTATGCTCCTAGTTGATATTTGTGAAAAATGGAATGGTGTGGTGGATGAATTGAAAAGAAAAAGGTAGTAGAGAAAAAAAAGAGTTGAAAAGAGGTTTGAAAAGTTATGAAAAAAATTTGTGGTTGAAAAGAGTTGTGAAAGAAGTTGTGAAAAAGTTGAAAAATCATTGAAGTAATGAAGAAGTGTGAAAATGTGAATGAAAAGGAGTTGAAATTAGAGCATAAATATAAATTACTCCTTATTTTGAATTCTTATATTTCGTTTGTATCCATGAGCCAGGCCTTACATTATAATCCGATTAAGTCCTATTGACCGAGTCTTAGTTGCCCAATATACTAGTGGAGAAGAGTTGCGAGAATTTAGTCTATGGACTGTTGATTGATACTTTTAATGATTATGAATTTTGATCGAAACATGCACACACTATTATTCTTTGCATTTACCTAATTGTGAGTGTTTTTGTTAGATATCCTATATTTGATCTCATGCTATCTTGAAAAATCCTCATGATCTATGAATGTGTGAATTGAACTTGGATAATGGTGTTTTGAACGTGAGTTGCGGAGATTGTGAGTTTATGCGGTTATTTTGTTATGACTGAAACTTTCAAGTGTTAGTAGGTTGGATGGTATTGGATTTGAATATTTTAAAATTATTGCTAAGGTCGTTGCTCCATAATATTTCTTGGCTATTCTTGTGAGTTTTTGATGATTTGAGTTTTTAGAATTTATTGGTTTTTGAATAGTTTTGCTCGGTACTAGCAAAAGTCTAAGTTTGGGGGTATTTGATAAGTGTATTCTATACACTTAATTTATATATGATTTTAATTATTAAATATTGGTTTCGAGCAGATTTATGCGCTAGTTGTGTTGTTTTTATGCTTGCAGAGAATTATGGAAATAATGGGGAAAAGAAGAATTATTGTGGAAGAAGAAGATAAAAAGAAAAGAAGAAAGAAAATAATAAAAGAAGAAAAGAAAGGAACAGACAAGAAACGAGAGAAATCAAATTGGGCTTTCTTAATGGGCCTATCGTTTGCGCTACTTGAGGCGCTAAAGAAGAAAAGAAATAGTGCTAACGCGCTACATTGTGAGAGGCATGGAAACTAAATCCCAGAGGCTTATGCGCGCCCGCGTGGATTGTTGGAGCGGGCGCGCGTTGCGAGATTTTAGCGTGATTGATTAATTATCGGGAAGGAAAGATTTTATTTTCTTGGGCTTTTTGCTGGGATTTTGCATGATGATATAAAAGGGATTACATATCAGAATTAGAGGCTGGAGCCGCCACAACACACATTAACACATATCAGAGATATTTGAGATCATGATCGTGTGATTTCTGGGAAGAAAATCTGTGCTTTAATTGAAGAACGAAGACGGGGATCGATAGTCCGGACACGGCGTCGACGAAGGATTTGTTTTCTACTTTTTATTTAATTCTGAATATGTTTGGATTTATGAATTATTTTTTTATTTAGAATTTTATTATGAACTAATTTTTTATAGTCTAGAGGTCGGATGGAACCTGTTGTAGACACTTTCATGAATTTTTGATTTTATTTAATCGAGTTTCTTCTAGATTAATTGTTTTTTTTTCTAAAATTGATTGTCTTTTCAATTATCTAATCACTAATTGATTTGTTATATTTATTTGAAATCTGGCACTCGGGAGAGGAGATTTTGAATAGGACCAATAGAAAATACACTGTTAATTATTTATATTACTCGGGAGAGTGTATAATTTTAACAGAGCTATTAAAAAAAACATTGTTTTGAATTGATCATTGAAATTAGATTCTTAATAGGGATATTAGAATTGAATTGTAGTTGCTATACTTTATTCGGCACTCGGGAGAGGGAATAATACACTTAAGTGTTCTTTGCTATTAATTCATTAAAATTCATGAAGATTAATTAATTATGATTGATTGTTGTTGAAACCAGGTGAAATCTAAACCTGTAGACCATTTTTCTCTGATTGATTATTTCTGAAAGTTGTGTGTGTGCTATAAAATCATCTGCTTATTTTTATTTTATTGCAAAATTCTCAAATATTGATTTTCTAGATAAAGTTTGAACTATTTTAATTACAAGCACTGAATATTTTCATTTTACTCTCTGTGGGATCGATACTTGATTTTATCACTATATTAAAACTTGACACTCGTACGCTTGCGAGGAATTTTTACAACAAAATGTATGTGCGGAAATAAGCCAACTAACATACTGAATAATTATCAAATGTCTTTGACCAACAGAAATAAGTTCTCGACTAAAATGTAAAGGACATCGAAATTGTTTATGGATGTTCGGAGACTGAAAGCTCCTTGATAAGTGCAATTTATGCACTTAATTTATATATGATTTGGCTTGACTTTTGTGATGTATCAAGAGGATTTTATGCATGTTAGTTGTTATTTTTGTGAGTTGAAAAGATTGACGCAAAAGTAGCAAGAAGAAGCGGAATGATGCATTATGGAGTATCAACTTCAGAAAACTACTGGGAATTATTGAGGCATCAAAATCCAATCTCCACCGTCCATAATATATTTTAGGATGTTTTGAAGCTTCTTTCAAAATTTCAGCTCAATACGACAGTTATATTGTGAGATATTATTTTTTGAAAATTGTTGCGCAATGCAGATTTTCTAACCCGAGAGGTATGCGCGGGCGCGCCTAACCTCATGCGCGGGTGTGCCGTCTGTGCAATTTTGAGCATCCAGGAGAGAGAGAGACATGCGCGGGCGCCCCTCTCTTCAGGCACGGGCACGCCATTGCGAAAGTCAGTTTTTTGGGTTTTTCGGGAAGGAAACCTTCGGACTTTTGTGGGCTTTTTTTTATTGTATTTGAAGCACATATAAAAGGGATTCTTTTGCACACAATTGAAGGAGAAGCTGCCGCATAGAGAGAAACACATAAAGGATCGATCGAGAGAAGATTTTGGAGACTTTGGAAGAGAAAATTCTGCCCAAGTTGGAATAACATCAAAGAACAAAGACGAAGATAGATCGTTCGGACACGGAAGATCGAATATTTGGATTTGTTTTCTTTTTCTTCAATTTATATTATTGATTTGATTTCTAGTTTCATGAATATGAATTGGTTTCAAATATTTTTGATTATGAACTAAACTTTTTAAGTCTAGAGGTTGATGTAGCCTGGTCAAGACATGTTTATGAATTTTTGATTTTATTGAATTGAGTTTTTCTAAATTAATTGTGATTCTAGTTTTGAAAGTCTTTCAATTTACTGGCCATAAATTGATTTATCATATTTATTCAGAATCCGGCATTCGGGAGAGGGGATTTAGAATAGGATCGATAGAATTCACACTATTAATTGTTTATATGTCTCGGGAGAGCTTATAACTTTAATAGAGCCTAAAAAAAACATTGTCTTACACATATCATTACAAATAGATTCTTAATAGGGATATTAGAATTGATCTGTAATTGATACATTCTATTTGATAATCGGGAGAGGGAAATAGTATAATCTATGTGTTCTTGGTTATTAATTGAAATGAACTCATGAAAATAGGTTAATTAGCAATGAATATTGTCGAGACCAGGTGAAGTCAAAACCTCTAGACTCTTTCTCTTTGATTGATAATCTCTTAAGGATTGTGTGTGTGCGCGCTTTACAAACTTCTTTATTTATTTAAATTTGTCAGCAAATCTCTAAAGTTTAATTTTATAAATAAAATTAAGATTATTTTAATTATAAGAACTGAATATTTTCATTTTACTCTCTGTGGGAACGATACTTGATTTATCACTATATTAAAACTTGACACTCGTACTCTTGCGAGTATTTTTCACAATAAGTTTTTGGCACCGTTGCCGGGGAGTAAATTCTGATTTTATTTTAGTCTTGTTACCAATTAGTCTAGATTTTACTTTAGACTTTTTTTTATTTTTAGTTACTGATTGTATTCTAATTCTTCTTGTGTGCAGTGAATGCGAAGATCTCAAATCACTGATTCACTACTATTTGATTCAGAGATCGAACGCACTGCACGTGCTTTGAGAAGAATTAGAAGAGAAGAAGTCTATAACATGGCTGAAGAGAATGTGAATCAAGCTCTCATGGTGCCTATCAGAGATCACTTCAGGCCGACGATCCAGGCTCACTATTTTGGAATCGCTCGAGGGACCATTAACGCCAAAATTTTTGAATTGAAGCCGGCTTTGATCAACATGGTTCAACAGAACCAGTTTAATTGGAGTGCAACTGTCGATCCTCATCTACACCTGCAGACTTTCTTAGAAATAACTGATACGGTAAAAATTAATGGTGTTCCTGAGGATATTATTCGTTTACGCTTGTTTTCTTTTTCTCTCAGGGATCAGGCCAGAAGTTGGCTACAATCACTGCCATTGAGGAGTATCACTACATGGGAGGAGATGGCAGAAAAATTTCTTGCAAAATATTTTCCACCTGCTAAATCCACCCAGTTAAAGATCGAAATCATCATTTTTCGGCAGATGGATTTTGAACAGCTCTACGAGGCGTGGAAAAGGTACAAAGATTTACTTAGACGTTGTCCTAACCACAATTTTGCAGATTGGGAACAAATCGAGTGGTTTTACAACGGACTAAATGCGCCCACAAGGATGTCTGTGGATTCTGCTGCCGGAGGTACCATATTTGCAAAGGATCCCGCTCAGGCCTACGATATGCTGGAACAAATGACAATCAATAGTTTTCAATGGCCATCTGAGCGTATGGAAGTCAAGAATCCAGTTGGAGTATATGCAGTGGATCCTCTCACGTCTATATCTGCTCAACTATCGGCATTGACTTCACAGATAGCGGCTATAAGCACTGGATATTCTGAAGGTAAGGCGACATATGTTGCACAGACACATGCTTCTGACGAGGCGCAATACATTAACTCTAGAGGCTATGGAGGATATCGAGGTACCCCTTTCCCAAATTCTTATCATCCTGAATTGCATAACCATGAAAATGTTTCTTATGCAAATAAGGGAGAGGTAACCCTTCTTTGGAGGATGTGGTGAGTACTTTTGTGCAGGAATCGAGTAAGAGGATGGCGAGGACTGAGACTCATCTGGACAGCTTAGAGACGCATGTGGCTAACATGGGCGCTGTACTTCAATCCATGGAGACTAGTATTGGGCAGCTGGCAAATGCCTTGAAAGATAATAACAGAGGCCAGTTCCCTAGCAACACTGAAGTAAATCCCAAGGAGCAGTGTAATGCTATCACGTTGAGGAGTGGGAAGCAGGTGGATAAGGAAGAATGCAAACCTGAGAGCAATACGTTTGAAAAAGTAGCAGTTGAAGAGAAGAAAGTTGAGGAGAAGGAGATTAAAACTGAGCAGAAACCGATGTACAAGCCTCCACTTCCATATCCCCAGAGATTCAAGAAGAAGGTGTTGGATGAACAGTTCGCAAAGTTTCTTGAGATCTTCAAGAAACTTCATATCAATATTCCATTTGTTGATGCTTTGCTGCAAATGCCGAATTATGCCAAATTCTTGAAGGAAGTGTTGTTGAGGAAGAGGAAGTTGGAAGAGTTCGAGAAAGTGAATCTGACTGAGGAGTGCAGTGTTATCCTGCAAAAGAAGCTACCACAAAAATTAAAAGATCCAAGGAGTTTTACGATTCCTTGCATTATTGGTTCTTCTCATTTTAATAATGCACTTTGCGATTTAGGAGCTAGCATTAATTTGATGCATTTTTATGTTTTCAGAAACTTACGACTTGACGAGGTGAATCCCACGACGATCGCATTACAGCTAGCTGATAGATCTCTCACATATCCGCATGGAATCATCGAGGATGTTCTATTAAAAATATATAAGTTTATTTTTCCTGTGGATTTTGTGGTGTTGGATATGGAGGAAGATGGAAATATGCCATTGATATTGGGGAGACCGTTCTTGGCTACTGCTGAAGCCAAGATTGGTGTTAAGAAAATAGAGCTGTCGATGGGAGTTGATGGTGAGGAGGTGATCTTTCATGTGTTCAAAGAGGCTAACAATCCATCCACAGAAAAGGTGTTCATGATTAAAGAATCAAAGAAGATGAAAAGCTTTCGTGCAGATGTTAGTGCTATAAAAGTGCCAAGAGATAAGGATCCACCGGTGTTGAAGAAGAAAAAAAAGAAGAGAAAGAAACCAAAGATCAAGCGGGTTGTAGAATATATTTGGAGGGTGAAGGAAAAGGGAAAATCCTCCAATAAAGCGAAACCGGGCTAAAATGAGTATATAGTCGGGCTATGGACTATAAACTAAGCGCTTCTTGGGAGGCAACCCAAGCTAGTTTTTTTATTTGTTTTATTTTTATTCTTTAGTTTTTTTTTTGTTTTACTTTTTTATCTTTTGTGCATGTTGAGACTAGACATCAATAATAATTTTGAGTTGTGTAGGTAAAAATGTTGAAGCGGTGAAAGTTTAGACGCCACCCCTGATAAAGAGCTTTGAGTGATTAAGATGGTGCCGTGTACTGACGCTCAGTACCCAAGGTATGTGTCCTTGTTTTGATTTACTACTGTACATTGAGGATAATACACAATTTAAGTTTAGGGGGTGTGTAAAATTTTAAAATTTTGTTGAGTGGTTTGAGTTAAAAGTGATGTGCATTTGAGTTAGCAATATTTAATCTTGAGTTCTTACTTACATGCACGAATGCCATGATTTTCGATACTCCTAGCAATTAGAGAAATTATGTGGATTTGTGATGTGGATTAGAGGATTTGATTCTTAACTCTTGTGATTTTTACTTGAAACTGAGGTAGATTTTTAAGAGCACAGAAGTGATTTAGGCATTTTTGAATTCGTTGAACATTTTTTAGCCATTATTCATTTGTTAGTCATATAAATCATGAAAAATCCAAAACAAATTGAGTAGCTAAAAAGTTCAAAGAAAAGTAATGGCGGAGAAAGTAAGGTGGGGAGAGGCCTTGAAAAGAAAAAAAAAATGGATTGAAATTCTAGTCCAAATACAAGGCATAAAGATGTAGTAAAAAAAAGCCAAGACTAATGTATGGCAATGCAAATAAAAAATTTTAGCTACTCATCATCCTGCACAAATTGAAATATTCAATTCCCTTTGCTTTGAATTTTGAGTCCTTGTTTACATTGATATACATATGGATGTTTATCTCCTGCTGATTATAATTGAGCCTAATGTTAACCGAAAAAGTCGTGTTGATCTGTGCAATTAGAAGTTTAACTTGGTGGAGAGTGTCTTGAAACTTGAGGGTTGGATTAATGAATCTGTGAAGCTTACGGATTGCATGATTTTATCGAAAGTTGGGTGGGTAGATGAGATTGGCAAATCACACACACATGAGAACTCTTGAGAAAATTAGCCTTCATGTGTATTTAATCTTGAAATGTAAAAATTTGGAGGCCGATAGATTACTCATTATTGTTTTGCTCGGGACTAGCAAAAGTCTAAATTTGTGGAAATTTGATAAGTGAAATTTATGCACTTAATTTATATATGATTTGGCTTGACTTTTGTGATGTATCGAGTGGATTTTATGCATGTTAGTTGTTGTTTTTGTGAGTTGAAAGGATTGACGCAAAATTAGCAAGAAGAAGCGGAAGGATGCATTATGGAGTATCAACTTCAAAAAATTACTGGGAATTATTGAGGCATCAAAATCCGATCTCAACCGTCCATAATAAATTTTAGGATGTTTAAAGCTTCTTTCAAAATTTCAACTCAATACGGCGGTTAGATTGTGAGGTATAATTTTTTGAAAATTGTCGCGCGATGCAGATTTTCTAACCCGAGAGGCAAGCGCGGGCGCACCGTCTGTGCAATTTTGAGCATCCAGGAGACAAAGAGACATGTGCGGGCGTCCCTCTCTTCAGGCGCGGGCGCGCCATCGCAAAAGTCAATTTTTTGGGATTTTTGGGAAGGCAACCTTCGAACTTTTGTGGGATTTTATTTATTGGATTTGAAGCACATATAAAAGGGATTTTTTTTGCACACAATTGAAGGAGAAGCCGCCGCATAGAGAGAAACACATCAAGGATCGATCGAGAGAATATTTTGGAGACTTTTGAAGAGAAAATTCTGCACAAGTTGGAAGAACATCAAGAAACAAAGACGAAGATAGATCGTTCGGACACGAAAGATCGAATATTTGGATTTGTTTTTTTTCTCTTGAATTTATATTATTGATTTGATGTCTAGTTTCATGAATATGAATTGGTTTCAACTATTTTTGATTATGAACTAAACTTTTTAAGTCTAGAGGTTGATGTAGCCTGGTCAAGACATGTTTATGAATTTTTGATTTTATTGAATTGAGTTTTTCTAAATTAATTGTGATTCTAGTTTTGAAAGTTTTTCAATTTACTGGCCATAAATTGATTTGTCATATTTATTCAGAATCTGGCACTCGGGAGAGGGGATTTAGAATAGGATTGATAGAATTCGCACTATTAATTGTTTATATGTCTCGGGAGAGCTTATAACTTTAATAGAGCCTAGAAAGAACATTGTCTTACACATATCATTACAAGTAGATTCTTAATAGGGATATTAGAATTGATCTGTAATTGATACATTATTTGATACTCGGGAGAGGGAAATGGTATAATCTATGTGTTCTTGGTTATTAATTGAAATGAACTCATGAAAATAGGTTAATTAGGAATGAATATTGTCGAGACCAGGTGAAGTCAAAACCTCTAGAATATTTCTCTTTGATTGATAATCTCTTAAGGATTGTGTGTGCGCGCGCTTTACAAACTTCTTTATTTATTTAAATTTGTCAGCAAATCTCTAAAGTTTAATTTTTTAAATAAAATTAAGACTATTTTAATTATAAGAACTGAATATTTTTATTTTACTCTCTGTGAGAACGATACTTGATTTATCACTATATTAAAACTTGACACTCGTATGCTTGCGAGTATTTTTCACAATACTCCTACGTCACCCCTTCTTTCACCTCGAAAGGATTCTTCTAGAAGACTTTTGAGTATTACAATAGCTTGCAATATCCCGATCCAAGACTAAGACTTATCACTATCTATCTCATAACTCCTAGACTTAATTCAAAAGTTACAACCCTCGACTGAACTCTCTTACAACAACAGTGTTTGACAGAACACTCAACTGATCTAAGATAATGAGTTTACACTCGATAGACCCTATACTTGATCAAATATGACTTGAGGTGTGTGCTTGATCAGTTGCTTCAATGCTTCTTTGAAGATTTTAAATTGACTGATTGAATACTTTGAGAATATGATAGTGTAGCTTATATGCGCTTCTATATGTCTCAACTGATCTTCTTCTGCTATTTATAGCTTTGGATTTCAACGACCATGATCTTCAAAATAGTCGTTCAAATATATAGCTCGTTGATGGCGACTACCTCAAGACTTAGGCATTGCTCCGCTACTATCCCCGCAGCGCTCTGCCACTCCTGACCCTCCAATAGGACGCCTAAAAAACCCTAAAATCGAGCTAGAAGGGAGAGAGAGAATTTTGGAAGATGCAAATGAAAATGAGCTCTCGACCTTCTATTTATAAACGGAGATCATAACTTTCGATCGTGACTTCGGAACATCCGATCACCTTCGAAATGTCCGATCCCTCTTCCGATCTCCCTCCGCCAACCACGTGTCCTTGATTTGACATCACCCTACCGACAGAGATCGGACCATCCGATCCTACTTCGGACCTTCCGATTGCCATGATGTCATCTTGCTGACCTCATTCGGGACACCTGAACTTAGTGGAGTTCGGAGCTTCCGATCACACTTCGGAGCTTCCGATTTCGTTCGGACCCTCCAAACCCTGTTCGGATCATCGATCTACTCGATACACCAAATCCATCCGGACTATTTTTGATCGTTCTGAATCTAGTTTTCAACTCCTTAAACCCATTTGGAGCTTCATTAATAATTCTTTAGCCAATTAAACATAATTAGGCATTGGATTAGCTTGATTTGGTTACGGTCTACTAAAATTACGGTTGCTACAATGATGTAAAGAATAGTATTAATTCTTCGAACAAATTGATGCCCTGAGGCTCAAGTGTGATGCCTAGAATTCCCATAATTTGAGTTTTATGTCTAAATCTATTTTAATATTCATAATTTTAATTTTCGGCATTTAAATGCCTAAATTAGTGTAAGGCCCTGAAATTAATTATTTCGTGATTAGCAGAGTTGATTATTATTTATTATGGAGATTAATTGAGCCGGGATTGAATCAATTCAAATTGGAAATTCAGGGAGCGAGTTGCAATTGTGGGGTGGAACAAGTCAAAGCCTTGACTTATACTATTATTATCTATCATCCTCTCTCCATCACCCATCACTCCTTTCTCCCCTCACCACACGCCGACCGAGAGAGAATAAGCCATGGACGATTCTCCAAGATTTTCTTCCTTCCGATTCACACGATCCGACCATCAGATTTTTGTTTCGAGTTGAGATTCACGATCACCGCAACGAGGGCTTTGTTTTGCCGTAAGTTTTTCTACGATCCATGAACTTTGATTTTTTTCGGGTTGTCAGAATTTGATAATTTTCGAGTATGTTGTTCTTGAGCTAGCATAGACCATGTATTCGAAGTCGGTTTGGAAAAAGAACGAAGTTTGGATTTTATATGATTTTTGGAGCTTAATTTCAAAAATGGGTCTTGTGATTTTGGTTGGATTTTGTTGTTTTTTATGGATAGAAAGATGGGTTTGAGTTGTATTGATGATGATAATTGGTTGAAGATTTTTGGTTTGATCGTTTATAGCTTTTATGCCGTCAAAATCGAGTTTTGAATTATCGGTTGTATTGTTTCAGTTTGATTTCCGGGTTTGTTTGAATTAGTATATTGATATCGAATCCATATGTTCAACATTTTCAGATTTGGGTAGACGATTCGGGTTTGGAACGAACTTGGGAGTTTGAACCGATTCGAGAGTTGAAGACAGTATAGTATTGAACTTCTTGTATTGATTCGTTTTGATTCGATTCGATATTGATTGAGTTCATTGTTATTTTCAGATTTGAATTCTTGACGAACTTAAAAGGTAAAAGATGACATTGAATTGAATGGGATTGATTCTCGAGTCCCTAAAATAACATACTGCATGTCTATTTGTTGGTGTGAACTTGATTGATTTATTTGTTTACACTTGTATTCATATTGAGCAGAATATTCGATACGTTTGAAATTAGACGATTTAGGGAGCTATACTGAAGTGGTCTTGGATTTCGAGTTTTTCCAAGTACTAGAATACTTCTTATAGTTACTCTGAAGTCTAGGGGTTTGAGTTGTGCGATATCCACCCCGAATGGGAGTGTAGGTGGGTTGTTTGTAATAACTTAACCTCGGGATCCCAACCGAGTACCGATTGATATTTTGATTATCTAACTTGATAATCCCGTGTTTTGAAGTCATGCATACATTCACTCTCATTTGATTTATTGATGATTGATACATTTCAATATGAGGTATTTAATTGATATTGTATGTCTGTCTCTTTTACTTAGAAATTATATTTCTAATCGGGTTATCCGGCTGTTGTTTTGTTTGTATGAGTACTTGACAACAGGAGGATCAGGAGCCGGACCGAGTCGTCTTGGTTAGCTCGGGGTGAGAATGATAGAAGTGAGACACCGTGTGTCGTAGGGTTGTGTCTTTTGGGCTTGTATTATTTTGATTAGTCGAACGAACCCTATCGTCGAACTTGTTATTGTATTTTGAGTAGAACTTAGAATATTGTATGTTCTAAATATTGATATATATGTGTTCTTGAGTTTATAATTGATTGGAATTACTTTTGGAATGATTTTTCCAGGTTCCTACTCTGTTCTGTCCTTTTGGCCTGCGCGCGCATAAGGAGCCTGGAGGGGCTCTGTGAGTTTTGCCCACGCGCGGGCGCGAGAATCCCGCGAGGCTTCTGGCCTCTTTGCCTATGCGCGCGCGAGGCGATAGCTCGCGCGGGCGCGAGGCTCTTTAAAAATAAAAAATAAAAAAATTTGATTTGTTTCCTCGGCTCTTTTTGTTCGATTGTAGTTAATTATTCGAGCTTAGAAGATTAGAAACGGGGTCTCACAATTAGTCTTTAATATTTATAATTTTAATCATATTAATTTTTTGTGATTAATTGGCTAAATATTATATTTTTCCCGCGCATTAGAATTCACTATTTTTAACTTTTGCGAAAATTAGTATTTTTATTTCCGGACTAGTAAAATCAAATTTAATATTTTAAATTAGGATTCTAAGCTTGAATTTTTATTTAGTGCGATTTTAATTATAGTCCTAATTTTCTTTATTGGTTTCGCATTTTTTTTAGGGTATAACACTTTTTCCCTAAATTTCATAACACTCTCATTTTTTTTTCTAGGGTTACCTATTCTAGCACTTGATTAAATCCTAGCCACACACTCTCACTCACTAAAAGACTCTCACACACACACACACACACACCCTCAATCACGCAAACACAGCACGAGAGTAGAAGAGGAGGATTTTCTTCTTCTTCTCCAAGCTAATCCATCGGCCTCAATTTCTCTTCAAGCTCACGCCGCCGCAACTCCTGCCATCTTCTCCGGCGAGTTGGTCGAGGTTGTTCCCTGGTCCTAGAGCTCGGCTTCAGCTCGGGAAGCTGTCGATTTTTCTTTTTCCAGCTCTCATCGACCTCAGCTCTTTGAGCTTTGATTTCTTTCGATTTCCTTTAATTAGGCAAGAATGTGGCTTCATTCTCACCTTGTAGATTGTATGCAGTGTATTCATGATGTCTTGCATTTTGAGAAAGTTTTTTTTTAAAGAAATCATGCCCTGCCACTTCTTGTTATGTCACGTGAAGTTTCATTTTAATTATGAATGATATCTATTATGCTTAGTGTTGAAGTTTAAGGATGATTATGCATTTGAAATGGGTTTGCTTTGTTGCCACGTAAAGTTTCGAAATTTCAGAAGTTACCTAACATTGAGTTCGGAATCTTGTGTGTTGTTGGTGATGCTTGGATGGTGGATAGGGGCTAAGATGGGTGAGATTGTAGCTCACATGGTAGTGTTTAGGTTGGTTCGATGTTAGCTTGAAGTATTGGGATTGAGGCACTTCGATTGTGAGCTTTGGTTGGGCTCGGTTTGTAGGAGTTGGAGGATGCCCTTGGAGTTTAGTTTAGACAGGATTATAAGCTAGATTTTGGAGTTTAAGTGAACCTAGGTATTGATCTTGGTCCTAGACTAGAGGCTTGAAACTTGTTAAGTCCTCGATTAGGTGCAAAGAATGGACTTGAGCAGAATTTTTTTTTGTAATTATGTGAGCTGCCCGGAACTAAGTGGTTAAGGCTGGGATAAAATCAGAATTTTGGACAAGATCTCGGGTTGCGATTTAGGATTAAATGTTAAGAAATTGTTGTCGAAAGCGGGAAGTAATTCGATTAGGATTTGTTCAAGTTCTAGGCTTTTGATTGAAGGTGAACAAAATTGGGGAGTTATAGGGTGCTGTCCGGAAGTAGGAAGTTGTAGAATGTTTGCAATGGGATTAATGCATTGGGGATCACTCCTATGTTTAGTTGTAAGTGGGTGGAAGATACGATTTTAAGCGGAACCCATTTTGAATGAGAACGGAGAGAGTTATAGGTTTTATAGGTGAATCGCTTGAATAATCCTAAGTATGGGTTTAAGGTCATAGATTCCCATCTTTTGGTTGTTTCCTAATTCACCATCCCAGTCATTCATATTTGAGTCTCTCGCATGATCATTGAGTAAATATTTTCAAGTGCACAACATTTACATATGCATGCTAAGTCCCAGAATCAAGAATAAAAGGAAAATAACTTTTACGAACGAAGTGAAATGATTGTGACTATAGAAATGACGTGTATGTGTGGGGTTGGGAGACGTTCTGACCTACCTTACCAAAGGATGTGTATGTGTGGGGTTGAGAGACGTCTTGGCCTACATTACCAAATATAGACGTGTATGTGTGGGGTCGAGAGAAATCTTGGCCTCCCTTACCAAGTATGGGCAAGATGGGTTGAGAAATACCTGACCTCTTTGCGGCATAGTGCACTGCAGCCATAATCATGATCGAAACCACAGGGTCACAATTCAAGGATCTAAGTTCGCCAAGATATTTCATGTTTATGCTTCAGTACAGTTTTTTTACAGATACAGTAATTATGCTAGACTTAGCCATGCATATGTTTCATTCATGATCTTTTATTTGTTTTGAAATTTACCTTTGTTTAAAGTTAGGGGCACAAAACAATAGTACTTTTAGTATCAGCTATTTTAAATTTGCGTGTGCTTGTATTTATGTAGTACTCGTTATCCCCCCCCCCTCTCATATTCTTGCTGAGTCTTTTATACTCACCCCACTTATTTGTTTTCAGGTGAGTATGATTACCTAGGTACTGAGGAGCAGGATCCCTAGGGTGAGGCCACTGGTGGTGCAGGCCCTTGTCCGTCGTTGTTTTTCTTTTAGTTCCGCAAACTCTGATGATATGTAATAATGAATCTTAGTATTTAAACATTTACAGTTATTTGTAGGATGAGTCTTCCCTGCTTTTGATCTTTTGGCATGTAAACTTATCCACCTGTCGTACCGCATCAAGCGGGGTTAACTTACTTTTATTTCGTGGTATTCTGATTCGGATTTTATCCGGTGCTTATTTTATTTGTTTGAACTGCTGATTGTGACAGGTTGGCTTTTTAATAGTTTCAAACGAGTCGTGACAAAATTTTTCGAAAATCTCGTATTTTCTCTATTAATTAAATTAGTCTAGAGTGTTGGAGTCCTTTCATCAAGCCTATCAAACTATCACTGGGTTGAGTCCTTCATGGTGTTCTGGAAGGCTTTGCACTTGATTCTGTCTTCATAACTATAGCAACCATACCCGGATCTACTATCTAATCAGAGTAATTAGTGCATGTAGTAATTAATTAAAGCGTAAATAGCGGATAATTAAAATACAACAAATCTAATCGGCAGAATACAACCGACGATAGTAAAAAGTGTATAATAATCTTATACAACCGTATCGAAAAGTTTAGGGTAACAAAGTCCCTAACAACTACCGGCAGAATACAACCGACGACAGTAAAAAGTGTATAATAATCTTATACAACCATATCAAAAATTTTAGGGTAACAAAGTCCCTAACAACTACCTCTTCTCAGGTACCAGTCTCAACCCTGCTGAGAACCGCCGGGACCATCCAGCCTCAAACCTGCCCCGCCACAAGGTATCCCAAAAATACCAAACAGAGAGGCGTGAGAGACTACGCTCAATACGAAAGCAATGATATATAAACAAATATGCAACATTCAAATGACTTTAAAATCCTGGGTAAAACAGTCTGCTCAGGGCGCCCACCGAATATACAGCACCTTGCTAGAGAGAGACTCCGCGGGGGTACTCGTATATTCACCCTATCAACTATAGCATCTACTCCACCGTCGTGGTCGCTCCTAGTGATAGCAAAACCAGGGGCTGAACCTCCCCAGACACGAATCCATAAGGAGTTACTCATCACTGATGGAAACTATTATGACTTACATCATACGCGATGCAGTCTCGTATGTATAAAAACATGCATGTGCTAAAGCAGTAAAACATGGTAAAACACATAGCACATACTCATGCAACATATGAGCATATATATCATGTCGGCTATCTCGGTCAGTACTTACGTACCTCTAACACTGCAGGCCAAATCTTAGCACACCGGTCTAGATCTCATGCCTACAAGTCCACACTACTTCGTCTACAATGCAAATACCCATGCATCATTATTCAAGTTCTAAAAGCCTTAATTAAGCTATTTCATACTCTTAAATATTTTTAGTAAGTCAAAGTTATACCTGCGTTCATCGTTAGCCCTCTGCTGACGATTGCCTCAAAACTTAGGCACAGCTCCGCTACTAGCCCCATAGCGCCTAGCCACTTCCGAATCGCAAATAAGACACCTAGAAAGCCTAGAAATAGCCTAAAATGACAAAGAAGCATGAGGAGAGGATTGGATGAGGTGCACTCCAAATGAGCCTCGGACACTCTATTTATAGACGGAGATCGGAACTTTCGATCGCACGATCGGATCTTCCGATCCGATCGAAGCTTCTGATCCCGTGCTTCCGATCGTTCATGGCCAACTACGTTTCATTCATCTATGGGCTACCGACACCCGATCGGAGCCTCCGATCACCTCTTCGGAGCTTCCGATCCTATGACATCATCCAAGCTGGCCTTACGCATGACATATTAGCTCGGACATCGATCGGAGCTACTGAACCTCGATCGGAGCTTTCGATCCCACCGGAACTTCCGATCTTCCAATTGGAGTTTACGATCTGCTAAAACCCATTAAAATTAATTAATTGTGATTTAAACCCTTAATCACCTTATTTTGGGTACGGGTCACTACAATAACAATGTATCATGACCACATTCTTGAACCAGGCCAGGTGCTCCTCTAGATCATTATTTCCATCGTAATCTCTTATCTTGTCCGATTTGTAATAACCAGGAAAGGTCTCACCCACTATCTGAGGTAAAAAAGGAACCTTTTCAACACTGTATGTGAACTCTGGAAAGACCCGATATTTCCTTCAAGTTTTTTCACCTTCTTTCTTAGCTCTTCCGATTCCTAAACTATGGTGACAACCTTTGTACCCCCATGAGAGTTCTATCTACCTTTTTTAGGCTTTTCCCGAGGATGGTATTCATCATGAGACTCCTCCTCCTCATGGGATGCTCCTTATGAAGAGGTAACCTATACTAATGTAATGAGATCTGGTTGGGTGGTCTGCACACACTCATGAAACAAGAATATTTAGTGGGACAACGGAAAAATTTTTAGCGTGGTCATTCCGATTTCCGACGTTGAAGTTAGTGAAATATCCATGCGAGGGAAAAGAAGATATTTAGGAAAATAAGCATAGAGAATGTTTGAGATAATGCATTGAATTCCCTAATTGTACCTTAGTTGGGGATATTTATGGGGTCTCGAAGTCGGTCACTATCCCATGATACCCCTGTAATGGCCAAGATGCAGGAATGTGGGTCACGTCCCGGCCTCAACAGGATCTGGTGAACGGTTCGACCCGATATATTTGCAAAAAAAATAATATTTTTGGCGTAAAAAATAATTTTTTTAATGAGTTATTGGAGGACGGGGTCCATGATCGGTTGACTTAGTCTTCGTGTGGTGCTCTATCAGGAACACTAGCCCGGGCTAGAATGGGACCGTAATAGTTGGGGATTTTTTATTTTAATTTTAAAAAAATTCAATTTCAAAAATAATGCGGAATAGGGAACAATGCATAATTACTGTAAAACGTTGTCTCTGATAGCGGACACTCGAATAAAATAATCGAGCTTGCGTTGGACGCTGCCTACATGGCAGCCTCCAAACGACCCGTCTCCCTACATGGCAGGCCACATACACATAGGTCCTCTATTTCATTTATGTGTTCTTCCCTTTCATATCCATTTTACATACTCCGGTCCCTCTATTTCATCTTTAAATTCATTTTCGTGTGAAGCTTTAATTCACGTGGAAAAAGAAATTTTCACTCGTCTAAATGCACATGCAGTTTCAGAGTACGCGTGAAACTTTAATTCACGCGGAAAAAACAGTGTTCACGCGTAAATAATTGAATGCATGCGGAATTATATCGACTATATATTTCCACATATCTCATACGACAATATCATTCATTTCTTAGAAAAATTTCTTTTCTTTATTCATTCTCATTTTCTTACGGTAGTTTGCATTTCTATTTTTCATTTTTATATCCAAAAATTCATATCGAGAATGGAAAAACATTGATTTAATTTTATATTTCGATGGTCATGTTATTATGGAGAATGGATCGGTCATGTATAGTGTCCCTTATACTAGACCGATGCGAGTATTATTACGATCTATTACTCTATTCGAGTTGGTTGAAGTTGTGCATCAAATGTTGATGATTGATCCAATGAATTTTACTCTCAAGTTATCGACGAAATATTCATTCATGGAGAATTCATCATGGCATGAAATTCAAGTCAATCTTGTTGATGATAACGCTCTGGGGTTTATGATGCAATCTCCCAATATACATATATTGCATTTGTATGTCGAAGCAAATGAAATTGACCATCAAGTTGGTCATGTCCAACAAGAACCAGATATTTTACACGTCACTGAAGGAATGAACAACATGTATCGGTATCCTAAAAGTGGATCGTGAGATCAATATATCACTGGCACATCCGAACCTGATCCTGCACATTGGCCACATATGACACGTGGTTGTGAACAAAATGTTGGTGCAACAAATTGGAATTCAGAAAATCCAAATTTTGCACCACGCGTAGATGATCCTAGGAGTGAAAACGAAGATGTTCTTAGAAGCGATACTGAACCAGAGATGTCATACGGGGAGTCTGAGGAATAAGATGATGACGATGTTGAAGATGTGAATGATGATGAACATTTGAATATTCATGAAAATGTTGATGAGGGAAAGTCATATCATCCACCACCTCGTCAAACATTACAGAGGCAAGTTGTTCCATTCCTTTCTATCAATTCTGATATGCCATCTTTTTTCAATATATATTTTGGAGAAGAGACTCCTGATTCTATTGGCGTATCTTCTGACATGAGAACAAGATACTATAATGAGGAGAGAGGATAATTATGTGTAAACATGTTTTTTTAAGGATAAGAAAGATCTGATTGCATCTCTGAAGGATTATTCAGTCAAAGTTTACAGGCGTGAGTATCGTGTCATTAAGAGCACACACATTCTTTGGAAAATACAATGCAAAAATGATTTTTCTACTGTCAGATGTCGTTGGGGTCTTCAAGCTTCTTTCAAGGAGAAAACAGGTTATTGGAAAATAACAAGATATAGTGGGCTCATATAGGTATATCTACCAACTTTGGCATAGACCATCATAACTTGAATAGCGATATGGTTGCAAATACGCTATTGGGTATTGTCCGATGTGATCCTTCATACGAGATTAAATATATAATAGAGAGTGTGAAAGATACATATGGATATCAAATCTCGCATACGAAGGCGTGGCAGAGTTTGAAACGCGTAGTGGAAATTGTTTATGGTACCTGGGAGAGATCTGTGCAACTGCTTCCGAAATATATGCGTGCTCTGTGCAAATATAATCCTAGAATAATTGTCGACTGTAAGCATATCAAAAACAATGAAGAAATAAAAACATTGAACTATTGTTTTTGGGCATTCAAGTCGTATACTGATGGATTTCGACATTGTCAAAATCATTAGTGTCGACGGCACACATTTGTACACAAAGTACAAACATAAAATGTTGATCGCTATCACTCTGGATGCGAACAATCAAGTGCTACCACTGGCATTCGCCATTGTGGATGAAGAAACATCTGATTCTTGGAAATGGTTTTCGGAGAATGTTGGTCGACATGTTGTTTGTGATGAAAATGGATTGTGCCTAATTTCTGATAGGCATAAGGGAATTGTGCGAGAATTTGAAGATCTACTCTATTTTAAACCTCCACATGGTGTGCATCGTTTTTTTTTAGACACGTGTGCTCAAATTTTAATGACAGATTCAAAAACGTGCAATTTAAATACTTATGCTAGGAAGCAGGGAAACATCATTAGATTTGTAAGTTTGATGCAACAATGTGAAAGAGTGGGTGCCTGGTTAGCCAACTTGTGGTTAAAGGGCTTTTATGACTCTATGTATAAACAATCTTTGTTTAATATAATTTATATTCATTAATGGCATTTTCTTTATCTTTCTTCATATTGTTATATTGTGATATACTATTGTTGTTTTGATAAAGACCTTGAATATACTATAGTGTAAGTAAGATGAGATAGTGAATAAAGAGAGATCACTATTATGAAACACATCTTATAGTCACTGTATATTCTAAACAGTTCCTAGTCAATTGAGCCGTCCGCAAATAAGGATAAGGATCGCTCGAGATTGAGACTAGCATTTGTGATGTCAAGTACCACGTTTCATTGGTAATGAACATGGAGATGTTCAAAGCATGCAAATGGATATTCATATGATGAATGATCGAACTACCCTATTCGGACTTTCCAAGTGGTTATCACTTATCGAGTTGATAAAGTCCGCGGTTTTGGTTGTACACCATTAGTCCTTATTATTTGAAACATCATTGAGACTTTATATGCTAGTACTGTACTTTGACTTGTTTACCGACTCTATTGGGGTCATCAGGTGTCGGGATTGGGTATAGTTACGATACATATAGGAGTCGATGCTTTGTTGTCAAGGATTCACCACATACTTGCGAGTGTGGATATCCTATGCGATCTGAGGAGATATTAGTGTGACAAATCTCTGGCCAGAGTACTCGACGTGATTTAGGTTACTTGGTTTCCTAGTAGCACATGCGATGTCACTATTTGATCTTCAAGATGCATTGCATAGTTATCGAATCTCGAACAACTCTCGATGTACCAATGGTTGTTGATTCGATCGGGATATTTGGATGAAGGGGCTGTACTGTACGCTAACCAAAATCTACTGGTTCTTGCAGGCACTATCAGTGATACCTAGGGAATCATGGGGCGATGTTGCTAGACGCTCTTACCATGATTCGATGGGTAAGTCGGAAATTGTTGTTCCGAGTCACAAGGAGTTGTGAGCCCACGGCTAGCTGTATCCCTGAACCATTGAGGGTTACACAAGTAATGGATTACTAAAACCCCGTAGAGATAGTTAAATTTAAAGAGTTAAATTTAATGAAAGAGAAGTTGGACTTCTTAACTAAAGAGAGTGGGATTTCCTAAAATGACATAGGGATGGGCATTTTTGAAAATCACTGAATTCGGATTCAAAAAAATTATCTTGACTCTAAAAGATGCAGAAATGGTTTCTGTGCACATTGGTGAAATCAGTTTATCAATCGGAGTCACGATGAATTTTATATTAATTTCTAGAACAACGGGCTTGCCTTGTTGGGCTTAAGTTATGGATTGTAGGCTTTAAGGAGTTAGAGTCCTAATACAATTATAACTTAATCTAGTCTAGAAATTATCTATAAATAGGCAGCAGTGTTTGAAAATTCCATACAATTCATTCTTGAATTTTTGAAAATACTGCATCAAATTATTCAAGAGGATTTTCGAAAATTCCTCTGTCCCTTTTGAGAAAATTCGGACTGTTATTTTTGTGAAAAATTGCAATCCGGATTAACAGATCAAATATGTTTATTCTCTACGTAAAACTTCTGATTGATTTCTAGTGTAGTCAATCAGAGGATTTATGTTTTTCGTTCGTGGACCTAATTCCGGTGATTGATCGTGACGCCATCGGTTCCCGCGATTTACATGAAGAGCAGATTAAGTTCTGTTGGTGTCCATAATCTCGCTTCGAGATTTTAAGGTAAAATATTTAATTGTGATTATTTGTTTTACTTACACATATTTAATCGTAAAAGTTTTGATACCCTTGATATGGAATCGTTTCATATAATAAAATAAAATTTTTAAACTTTCGCTGCACCGGGTATCAATTCTTGATTGATCTGAACATGTTTTCCAACACAATGGAGGCAATCAAAAACAAAAACATTTTGGCACACATGTATTTGGCTGGAATATCGAAGGAAAAATGGAGTATGGCCCATGACGGAGGTTGGCGTCGTGGAGTGATGACGACCAACATGTCTGAGTGCTTAAACAGTGTGTTAAAGGGAGCTTGTAGACTGCCTATATCTGCAATAGTACACTTGACCCTTTTGAGATGCGTCAAGTACTTCATTGAACATGTGACAAAAGCTCAACTTATGGTTCATGAAAATCAACTGTGGCCGGATTATGCATGTCGAAAATATGAGGAATGGGAGAGAAAACCTAGCAAACATTGTGTTGTCAAATATTATGTACGATCGCAAACTGCTCAGATTGTGACCGGAGGAAGGACAAGTCGCGGCCAACACATGCAAGTGGTGAGAATATCAACTACTGATTGTTCATGTGGTAAATGGACAATTTTTGGCATCCCGTGTTCTCATGCTATTTGCACTGCTAAATGGCACTCGTTAGATCCCACAACACTTGTGCAGCCATGGTACAACATATCTGAGTACCTCGCAACGTATGAAGGAAGATTTGAACCTCTTGCAGATGAACGATATTGGGATCAACCTACCTTTAAGTTGCAACACAACACGGTTAGACGTGAAAGAAGAAGAGTAGGTAGGGATACAACAACTCAACTGAGAAATGAGATGGACAGGCCGGTAGCAACAGAGAGACAACAACGAAGAACGAACAGGTAGAAATTCTTTCATATTTTCTTATGAAATATATTTTTCATTAAATACAATTTTTTAAATATTTTGTATTTCAAGAACATCAAATGAACGTGGTATGCGGATGAAGACAAAAAGTCTACAACAAAAAAATATCTCTAAATAACATATGGGTTTGGTAGTTTTGGTTAAATAATATATGCATTTGAATAAGATATGTATTTGATATTGTTGGTCTGAATACGTTTATGTATTTTTTTATAATAATTATTACTAATCAATTGCATGGAATAACAGATAACATATTTTTAAATGTCAATACACAAATATATTAACTCTAAACTGAAAAATAAATATTTTTATCAAATTACAAAACAACAATATATATCACGATTGTTCATGGCAATTACAGTTATGCAAATGACCACCGGTTCCACAAGCAGGTGGTCTACGTCTTCATTTTCTTCTACGCACTACAGGAACATCAACAATTTCTTCACTCCTATCTTGTTGTTCATCTGAATAACCAGGAAATATTACAGGTGAAATAATGTTTCTATCGGGAGACAGAGAATTACGTTGACCAGGTTTCTGTCAGTTAACATTAAGATGATCTATAAAACTTTGGATATATTCCCAAAATGGAGTCTGATAACCGGCATCAACATATGATCTAGATGGTCCTGCACTGTACAACCCACCGGATGGTCCGATATTGTACAACCCACTAGATGATCCTGCAGTATACAATCCACCGGATGGCCCCTTATTGTACAACCCACCAGATGGTCCTACAGCATAAAACCCACCAGATGGTCCGGTATTTTCAAATCTGCCGGATGGCCGAGGAGGAACAAACCCAATGATTCCTTATGCGAATCAGGAGATGGCGTACTAAAATTTTGTGGAAGATTATTTTGTCCGCCAACATCTAAATTGTGCGGATATGGCCGGAAACCAAGCCCAGTTACTGTAAGTGATATAATGTTTACAGTAATGCACTCAAACCATGGAAAATAATCATCATCAGTTTGCCTAGATCTTCCATGTCGTTCGCTTCGGGGCAACATTATTCAATTTGTTATTCCAAAACATAATAGCATTTTTATGATGTTCCCTCCAATCTGTGTTGCGATGACCGATTCTACTGATGTTGTGTAGGTCATTGTTGTCAACTGAAGGCCTTGGAATAGATTGTCACATTTTGAGTTGCCTCAGCACCCGGTTTGGACAATGCATCTCCATAATTTCAAAACAAATCAGAGGACAAACACATCGCCAGATTCTATTATCGTATGCATCAATGATCACTTTAACATCTGGATCTTTTTTGTTGTAAACTATCCAGTTAAGCTGCATAATAAAAAAATCAATTTTAATTAATAAATATAATTAATTTAATTGTTTTAAAGTTTCAATAAGCCAATAAACACACCTCTTCATTAGTCATACGATCAAAGCAATCTCTTATAATTCTAACAGTGTGTGTTGGTGAATGAGTGTAACTAAACACATTTAACCACCTGCAATAAAAAAATATTATTAAAATTATGAAAAAGTGAAGTTGTAATTTATACAATGATAATAATTTTTAAATATTACCGTGCATCATAAGGAGCAAATGGAATATTTTCATCAACTGCATTTTGAGGCATGGTAAGAGATAAGTCATTCAGATCAGGGTTAACAAATTTAATCATGTTTCATGCCCATATCTGGCATTAATAATAAATAAAATTAAAAAATTATTAAAATGTGATATTAGATAATAAAAAAATTTTATACCTGCAGGATATATAGAGGCCCAGTTATTATAGCTTTTTCTATACGTGTGGCATTGCATAACTCACGATATAGGAACGCCAAAACTGCACCTCCCAAACTGTAATATTTGATGCGATCAATATCCCGGAGTAGTTGCAAAAAAATAAGTCTAACAGATCCTCCTTCATAATCTGGAATCATGATTCCTTCGATAATCATTAATGCTACACAACGATATATTTTACGACATCTGTCTCATGACTATTATCATCGATAAGTGCAGCCGTGCAATGTTGATATAAAGCGGTCATCGACAAGTGACCACCTTTTGAAATGCGATGTCAATGGCGTAAATCCCAACAAATTCAAACATATATGTTGCCACTCTTCAACTTTGTGTGAAACATCTATACAAGTTACTGGATCACCATTAATAAACAGACCCCAAATAATGGAAATATCCGGTAAAGTGATGGTTTCTTCACCACATCTAAAATGGAACGTGTGTGTTTCACGTCGTCATCATTCAACCAGAGCATTAATCAAATGATTAATTCGAGACCCACACAACAAAACACCATAAATCTCCATGTAATTTAAATATGCTATCACACGACTGTGCAAACCATTCTCATTATATAAATTCCAAATCAAATTATCTGATCGTTTGGCTCGAACTATCTCATCAAAACTTTTTGTAGAAACTGTTGACGAAATATGTGTTGCTTGTAAATATAGCACACTGGGATCTTTTGGCACTCGATTTGTTGTCATCCTGACAAAATTAGTTATAATATTTGATCAAAACATAAACTAATAATATGAAATCACGTATTCTAATAAAATAAGTGTTCTAAAACAAAAACTATCTAGTATACATATACACTTTATCCACGTTTAAACAAATTTAGGGTGGAAAGACAAATTAAAGTTTATGTTTAGGCAGTGGCTTAAGCACAATTTTTTTATTTCATCTAATTGTTAAACTAAACTAGATCCCTGATTGTTAAGCTTCTGGAGGGTAACTAGTGACATTAAACTAAGCTAGATCTCTAATTGTAAGCTTATTAACTAGTTTTTTAATTAGTATATATTTTTTATTTCATCAAAAAATCCAAGATCCTCTTTGTCACTTATTTAATTTGAAAGCAAATGTATTTGAATCACCAGCAAGTCATCCAATAAAACAATTGCAAGTCATCCAACTAAACAACGAGTGTACATCCATATTCATCGGATTACTTAGTCTCATTCCAAAATAATTGTGTCAAAATATGGTAAACCAATCCTATAATTTAAATCAATATTTATTTTTTTTACTTAAAAAATAGTTCAAAGTATGTTACGAAAGGAAATACTGTAAAACAGTTAATAATAATAAATTACCTAGCTAGCTATTTTATTTTTCAAGTCTTATAATTTCGAAACACCTAGCTAAAACTTGGTTTAATTTACAGCAAATATTATCCATCACGAACAATAATTGAACGACCCTTTTTTCAATTTATTCAATCAACCACAACCAAATTTTATGGTCGATTCCAAATGAAAAATAACCTACTGCTTCAATGGATGTTTCTCATATCTGAGAGTGAAAACTTAATTTTAAAATGTAAAAGTATTTGAAATGAACAAAACAAGACACTTACTTCTAAATTGAATTGAATTTGCAGACGACAAACCCTCAAGAAAACAAAACCACCCGCAGGCTTCAATGAATGCTTGTGAAATTGTGAGTAACGAAAACTTCACGAAAATATGTGAAAAAAGTTTGAATCATACATATATTTAACATTATTGTCCATCAGAAACTTGCCAAAACTTGAAGTTGTGAATGGTGCCAAAATGGGTGGGGGCGGGATGCTTGGAGTTGCGTGATGCATCCAATTGTTCGTATTTTTATACATAGGCGTAATTAATGATATATTGTTGACATAGCAAATCATGGTACATCAGATCTATCATTGGAATAATACTTATATGCTAGATTGAACTCTACCGAGTTGCGGATGGTGCCAAAATGGGTGGGGGGCGAGTTGCGGATTTTGTAAGGCCCGAAATTATTTAATTTTAATTCGAGAATATTTAATTTGGGAATATTTAAAGTTTAGAATTAAATTCTAATATTCTTAAATGAATAAGGATTGAAATTGAATTAAATCACTTTTTCAGTGACTGAATTGCAAATAGCCAAAAGTTTAGGGATTAAACTGCAAATATGATTATATTTATCTAATTTTCCACCTTAATTTTAGAAATCACACGTGAAACCATCAGAAAAGAAAGGAAAAGAACAGAGACGGTGGAACCTTCAACAAAACTCCATTTTCAGCCATTTCAAGCTCCGATAACTTTTGATTCGGGCGTCAAAAATCAGAATCAAATATATATTTGCGATCACTACTCCGAGAGCTACGTTTTGGTACAAGTTTCATTCACTTTTCTCATATTTTATTTTTATGTTGAAGATGGGATTTTATTATTCATGGATATGTCTGTATAAGCTAGCACCGATTGTATATTCGCAGACGAATCAGAAAAAGACTGTTATTCAGATTTTTTGTGAATTATTGAAGCTAAATTCGAACACTTCCTATTTCTGAATTGTGGGAGTTGAACGTGTAGTTGTTGTTATGTGATGAGGTGGAATGAGTTTGGTTGTTGGCTTAATTTAGACATAGTTTCGGTTAGCCATTTTAGCCGTTACGCCGTCGGTTTCAGAATTGCTACACTTTTGAGTCTATTGAATTAGTTAAGCTTATATTGAATGTCTAGCTGAGTTTGTGGCTCATTCATATTCCATTTTCAGCTTGGTATCAAAGTGTGTTGAAGCCGAGACGGTAACCTTCGAACCGAGAAAGATTGAAGAAGGTTTGAAGTAGTTTGATTGATTGACTTGCAACAAATTCGAGCAAATTTTGATATATGTTCATCATGTTATGTTTTCAGATTTGACGTGCTTTTAGACTCGATATTGAAAGGTATAAATGATAGCATATCTATATGGGATAGAACACTGGAGATATATATGATTCTCGAGTATTCCCGTGTCAATCACATACTTGTTTGCTTATATGTCTTTATGTGACTTTGATGAATGTGTTGCTTTTTTTGCTTATGTGATTAGATGTCAAGATGTTTTACAGTCTTTAATGCATACAGATTATGTTGCATTCATCTTGAACTCCAGCCTGAAAAGCACAGAGGTCTGAAAGGCCTAGAGTGCAGATGACGTTTAGAGGGCGATAGTTGAGTGGCACGGAATATAGATTTACTTTCAGAGCTAGATGACTCACTATAGTTGCACCAAAGTCAGGGAAAATAAGATACTTGACTTCACCTAGATTGGTGAGTTGGTGATTGATTAATATTTTATTCCCCAGGATCCCAAGAATCGAGATTTTATTGTTATCAGATTTGATAGCCTTATTTCGAAACATGCATTGCATTCATATTTATTATCTCGCATGGTATGTTCTTTATACTGAGAATTGTATTTCACACCATAGTTATCCGGCAATTGATGTTATTTGTATGTGTGCATGACAATAGGTGGGGCAGGAGCTGGACAGAGAGGTCGTGAATAGCTCGAGATAGCAAGATTAGCACGTGGTGACTTCGGGCTATGATTAGAGTTGTTGTCAAACCTTGTATTGATTTTAGTTGGAACTTCATTGTACATATAATAAACCTTGTAAAACACTTGGTTATGATTGTATCTAGCATGTATTTATGTTTGGTACCAACTTTGGAAATATTGAGGTAGCAATACATGATTAGTTTGTGTTTTTGATGTGTTCTTATTTTGTATATCATATTTGGCATGTATAGCTGCATTCACATCAACAGAACAGGAAAGATCAGTAATAGAGCAAAAATTCAGTAGGGCGGGCAGAACTCAGCTCGCTCGAGCGCAGCTTGGCCTCGCTCGAGCGAGCCAATGGGGTCCTTGACCCGAGTGGTGCTTTCTCGAGCGAGCCACCCTATTAAAAAAATTTGGTTTCCAATTCTTTCATGCTTGGTTGATGATTATTAGTTAATGATGTTTAACTTCTAATTTTCCCTAAAGATGAGATTAGCACCCAAGGTCCCCACAATAGGTGGTATCAGAGCATAGGTTATGGACTGAGATAGAAGTTAATGAGCGGGTAGATGGAGTCTGTCTGATTGATTTATAGTGCATGAGATTACATGTTGTATCTGATTATGTGCATTACATGTGATCATGCTTTCTTATTGCATAAATTATGTGATTGCATGATTATGTGCTTTCATTGCTACTGCATGCTCTATGTGCAATCATATTCCATATTATCCTCGATCAGAACCTGAATTCTCATGAGAACACATGAGAATGCTAATCACATAATGATGGAATAAATTGCAGAATATGATATTTTGTTATACACTAATCTGTTTGACAATCAGATATGTCTCCTTGTAAAGCACCGGTGACGAGACAGAAAGTGGCTATTCCTCAGCCAGAATAGCCGAATGTACCACAACCAGTGGTAGAACATCAGAATGCACAGGGTAGTACATCTGTTGATCCGATGGATGTGACTGCTACACCGATGGAGACTCTGTTGAAACTATTTCAGTCATTCAAACCGCCAACGATGAAAGGGACAGAGAATTCAGTAGATTGTGAGAACTAGCTTGAAGACATTAAACAGCTGTTTGAATCACTTGATTACTCAGATGATCATCGTATCAGATTAGTAGTGTATCAACTTCATGAATTTGCCAAAAGTTGGTGGATTACGACAAAGAAAGATCTAGAACATCGAGGTACGACTATCACCTTGTTTGTCTTTAAAACTGAATTCTATCAATGTTTCTTTCCAGTCTCCTATAGAAAAGAAAAAGGATCAGAATTTGCCAGTTTGAGAAAGAATCAATTGAATATCAAAGATTATGTGGCCAAATTTTCTAGCCTACTGAAATTTTCCCCACATATAGCCGCAAGTGATGAAGCCATGGCGGACCAATTTATCAATGGCTTGAATCCCGATGTATTCACGTTGCTGAAAATTGGACGACCCAATTGTAAGGCCCGAAATCATTTGATTTAATCCGAGATTATTTAATTTTAATCCGAGAATATTTAATTTGAGAATTTTTAGAGTTTAGATTTAAATTTTAATATTCTTAAATTATTTAGGATTTAAATTGAATTTAAAAGAGGATCGATGACTGAATTGCAATTTATGAAGGTTTTAGGGGCTAAATTGCAAATATGCTGAAGTTATCTAAATCTTAAACGATTAATCAGCTTGTATACGTGTATCTTTCAAATTTCTTCAGAAACATTTAAAGCAAAGTCGAGACCCTCCTTTCTTTTCATTTGATATTGATTTTCAAAATCTTGTATCTTTTGATCCGGTTATCCGATTTTAATTCCGAAAATAGCGTTGCGATCCTTACATCAAGGGCTTCGATTTGACGTAATTATTATTGTGTTTCAGCATGTTTTGAAGATTGAGATATGGTAGAGATCAGAATTTGAATATATGTTTATGTTCTTGAGATTATGTGTTGTATCGTATCGACACCGACTCGACGAACGGTTATGGTTTTGATTGTGTATGATTTCCAGATTATATTTGAATTGTATGGTTGATGTTGTTCTGAAATTATGATAATAGTTGCTGATATAATATGGATATGAGATGAGTTATTAATTCGATATCTTTCGGTTATCGATTTTCAGTCGCTACGCCGTCGAGTCAAGAATTTAAACATGTTTGGATTGTGATTGATTGAGCTGATTCTGATTTCATACCTTGCTGATATATATATGGCTTGTGATCACTTAATTTTCAGCTTGGATAGGTGTTTTACAAGCTCGAGAATTCAAATTCGATTTGGAGACGAAGTGAACAAGTTTTGAAGAAGATTGAAGCAAGGTTTCAGTTGTTCTTTTGAGGAATGATTGTTGAGATTGATTGATGAATTGAATAGAGTTCTTGGTTGTTATATTTCAGATTTGAAGTATTAGGAACCGAGATATACGAAGGTATAAGACAACATCAAGTGTCAAGAATTAGAAACTCGAGAATGACGCTTCTTGAGTTATTTCGCCAAAATCACATACTTGGTCATTGTTTGATTTTATTTGATTGATGTTGTCGATCCATATCAGGTAGTGGATCTTTAAATTCGATTTGATATGAGATATGAATTGATTCTTATGCCAAGGTCTGAGGCGACCTTATTTTCGAGTCTGATGAGACGACGATAGATGGATATCCATGTCAAGATCATATACGAATCTTGATGGCAAAGAGTGTGATAGGAATCAATGCTTTATATATGCGTTTAGTACTCTATTTTCGAGTTGAAATGCTTAGAGTCGATATTCTTTTATTTAACGCGTATATATGTTGATTATACTGAGATTGTATTCTCACCGGAGTTTATCCAGCTGTTGTATTGTTTTGTATGTGTGCATGACAACAGATGGGGCAAGAGCTAGTCAAAGACGACATTGATAGCTCGGGAGCAAGATTTAGCAAGTGTGGACTCGGGTATTAGCTTAAGGATGGTAGTTTGATAGCATCAAACTTAGTAGAAAACTTGAGCCTTGAAGCTCATTTTGACCTTTTGGTGTAGCTTGTAGTTTCATGCCTTTTATGTTATCTGTTTGATGTAATAAACGCATGACTTTATGCTCGATACTTGGTTTATGTATATATGCATGTTCCAGATATGTTAAACCATGATTTGAGTTGATTTTTGAATGGTTTTGGATTGGATTTTCAGACTTGACAGCAAAATCAATTATGTTGCATTTTTTGGGCAGAGAGGCCACTCGATCGGTTGAATTTCACCGATCGAGCGAGGCCTATATTTTGCAAACAGAGAAATTGATTTTTCTTGCCCGATCGATCGGTAGAATTTGACCAATCGAGCGAGACCAAGATTTGCTCAAACCCGAGACTTGGAGCTTCTTGCTCGCTCTATCGGTAGGATTTAACCGATCGAGCGAGGTGCCCTTTTCTTATAAAAAAATTAGTCTTGGTTTGAGTATTCTTTTGTGTATGATTAATTTTTAATTAATATTTACTTGCCCTAAAATGAGATTAGCAACCCGAGGTCCCCACACTAATACTTTTGCAGGTGCGCTGAACAGAGCAAAGGGAGCAGAAACAGGTTTGTTGAGGCAGAGAGGATCACCTTTCATTCGACAGCCACCTCAACAGCCAATATCAGCATTAGTGCCACAGAATCCTCCACCGTTTCAGCAACCATCTCTCATATTTGAGGGTGGAAGCAGTTGCAGAAGGGATTCTAGATTCAGGCCGAAAGGTAAACAGTTTAAGAAGTCTAAAAGTAGTTCATCTAGTTCTAGTGGCCAGAGACAGTATGGTGCAGGTCAGAGGTCCAGTGAGTCGGGAGTATTTTTTGGTAAGTGTGGTGGACGACATGCTACTGATCAGTGCAGAGGTATATCAGGTAGTTGTAATATTTATCGCCAACCAGGTCACTATGTCAAAGTATGTCCTCAAAAACCAACAGAACGAGCAACTGGTGCAAGTTCTTCTCGACCACTACCTCAGGCATAAATGCAATCAGTGCATTCATTTCAACCATAGCAACAGACCAGAACAGGAGGAAGCCAGACAGTGACTCAACTGAAAGAGTGGGTGCCCGGTTAGCCAACTTGTGGCTAAGGGCTTTTATGACTCTATGTATAGACAATCTTTGTTTAATGTAATTTACATTCATTAATGGCATTTTCTTTGTCTTTCTTCATATTGTTATATTGTGATATACTATTGTTGTTTTGATAAAGACCTTGAATATACTATAGTGTAAGTAAGATGAGATAGTGAATAAAGAGAGATCACTATTATGAAACACATCTTATAGTCACTGTATATTCTAAACAGTTCCTAGTCAATTGAGCTGTCTGCTAATAAGGATAAAGATCGCTCGAGATTGAGACTAGCATTTATGATGCCAAGTACCACGTTTCATTGGTAATGGACATGGAGATGTTCAAAGCATGCAAATGGATATTCATATGATGAATGATTGAACTACCCTATTCGGACTTTCCAAGTGGTTATTATTATTTGAGTGGATAAGTCCGCGGTTTTGGTTGTACACCATTAGTCCTTACTACTTGAAACATCATTGAGATTTTATATGCTAGTACTATACTTTGACTCGTTTACCGACTCTATAGGGGTCATCAGGTGTCGGGATTGGGTACAGTTACGACACATATAGGATTCGATGCTTTGTTGTCAAGGATTCACCACATACTTGCGAGTGTGGATATCCTATGCGATCTGAGGAGATATTAGTGTGACAAATCTCTGGCCAGAGTACATGATGTGCTTTAAGAAATGGTTTCCTAGTAGCACATGCGATATCACTATTTGATCTTGAAGATGCATTGCATAGTTGTCGAATCTCGAACGACTCTCGATGTACCAATGGTTGTTGATTCGATCGGGATATATGGATGAAGGGACCGTACTGTACGCTAACCAAAACCTACTGGTTCTTGCAGGCACTATCAGTGATACCTAGGGAATCATGGGGCGATGTTGCTAGACGCTCTTACCATGATTCGTTGGGCAAGTCGGAAATCGTTGTTCCGAGTCACAAGGAGTTGTGAGCCCACGGCTAGCTGTATCCCTGAACCATTGAGGGTCACACAAGTAATGGATTACTAAACCACGTTGAGATAGTTAAATTTAAAGAGTTAAATTTAATGAAAGAGAAGTTGAACTTCTTAACTAAAGGAAGTGGAATTTTCTAAAATGACATAGGGATGAACATTTTTGGAAATCACTGAATTCAGATTCAGAAAAATTATCTTGACTTTAAAAGGTGCAGAAATGGTTTCTGTGCACATTGGTGAAATCAGTTTATCAATCGGAGTCATGATGAATTTTATATTAATTTCTATAATAACAGGCTTGGCTTGTTGGGCTTAAGTTATGGATTGTGGGCCCTAAGGAGTTAGAGTCCTAATACAATTATAACTTAATCTAGTCTAAAAATTATCTATAAATATATGTGTAGTGTTCAAAAATCATAAGCTTTCAGTCTTGCAATTTTTGAATTACACACATATATTTTCAAGAGGAATTTTCGAAAATCCTCTGCTCCCTTTTGAGATAATTCAGTCTGTAATTTTTGTGAAAAATTACATTCTGAATTGACAGATCAAATCTGTTTATTCTCTTCGATAAGCATCTGATTGATTTCTAGTGCAATCAATCAGAGGGTTTTAGTTTTCTATTCTTGGACTTAATTTCGGAGGTTGATCGTGATAGTCATCGGTTCCCGGGATTTACAAGAAGAGCAGATTAAATTTTGTTGGAGTCCATAATCAAGCCTTTGCTTGAATAGGTAAAATTTTTAACTGTGTTTATTATTTTACTTGCAACAATTTTAATCGTTAGGATTTGATACCCACGATATGGAATCGTTCCATATCGAAAAATAAAATTTTTAAACTTTCGCTGCTCCGGGTATCACATCCGTGTGATCAGAGAACGCGTGTTCCAACAGTGGTATCAGAGCCAGGTCGTAAACTTTGATCAAACGATTAAAATTAATCGATTGTACAAAATTTTTAGCCTCGGTTTTTGAAACAAAGCGAAAATTTTTTAAAAAAATTAAATTTGAAAGGAAACAAGGCAATCGGGCAGCGATTGTCGCTGCCCAGGGCAGCGATTTGATCGCAGCCCACGGGCAGCGACGAGCTGCTTACCTCCACGTGGGCAGCCCTATCCCACGTGGAGGCGGGGCTGCCCGGGAATGTCCCGGGCAGTCCGAAAATTTTAAATTTTGATTTTTTTTGGAATTTTTGAAATTTTAGTTTTTGGTCCGATCGAAAATTGTTTTTGATTGGTCCACGAGGCATCGGATCAAATTGTTTGAGTCCAAAATTTTTAAAATTAATTTTTGGATAAATTTGATTTTTTGGAAAATTTATATATTTTATCCGTTAAATTAGATTTTATAAAATTAATTATTTTGGTACAATTGATGATAAGATATGATCTTATGAAAGGATAAGATAAAATTTGATTTTATCTTTTTAATTATGATGCCATTGCATGTTATCCAATTATTTAATTATTAAATTAATTATTGGATAAAAGGATGATCGATTGTCATGACCAATTTGGTAGGTGTATGTTAGGTTATTTACATTTGGTTTTATTGTTGTTGGGTTTTATTAATGGGCTTGGTTTATAGCCCAATTTGAATTGTCATTTATAATAAAAAGTGGGCCTGGTTTATGGCCCGTTCCCACCCTTAAATATGTATCCCCTACTTGTCATCGAAATTTATTTTAAATTTATTAGACTTAGTGGGAGATAAAGATTTGAAGACAAAGGTGGGCCCAGCAGACAATAAAGACCGAAGAAATGTAAATTGGAAGCTCAATGTAATAGGATTGCATTGCATACTTGCATATCACCTAGGATTAGACTTAGACTCGTGATTGGCAACCACGGGTCGATTAGTGATTGGGATCGATCATTCTTTAAATAATATATGATATTATTGTTGTATGCATGTTTAGACTAAATTGTATAAATCTCGCAAGCATACAAATATTGCATGATGAGACGAATTTTTCAAAATTAAAAATCCCTCATTTTAAATATGATTTAAAATTGATATCAAGATTAAATAAAGGGAATTTAAATATTGTTTAAATGTTCCTACCTTCCATCAACGATCAATGTATGAGATGCTACCCGCGGGCACGGTTCGGCTCATATTATTAGGGAGGCCCGTTCGTCGGAAAGCTGTACATTGGATCGACACAAGTTGTAAGTTGAGTGGAACTCCCATGGGATTGGCTCATATTATTGGGGATCCACATGGCGACCGTCCATCACAACTTAATATTGATGGGTTATCTTGACATGTCACAATAAACGGCGTCATATTATTGGGCCCTTATTGGACATGAGGTAAAAACATGGGGATTGTTTTGGAAGCAATTGGGCTCTACCTTTTGAAAATTATGGTTGGCTGATATTATTCGGGACTATAGTTTGTCAATTGGACTCCATGTTCCCACTAAGAAAACAAGTTTCCCGTTTTCACTAGAGGGTAGTGAAATCGTTAAAATAGTGGGAGTGAAATTCATAAAATAAATTTCGTCATATTTTATGTCTTAGTAAATTAATTAAGCAATCATCGATTATTGTATGTTTCATCTCAGTATATCATTATGATGAATCTTCGTAATCCACATGTTTCAATTCTCGAACAAAACAAACTTTCTGGCGCAAACTATACGGAATGGTTCCATAAGTTAAGATTGTCCTGAGCTCGGAAAAGATTTTCTAAGTGTTAGAAAAGGCTACTCCGAAAACAGCCCCGGCTGATGTAACTTCGGAAAGGTTGGCCGAACTAGAGAAATGGTAGGACCATGATCTCAAGGCCAAATGTTACATGCAAAGATGGACAATTCTAAATAAGTTTGCCATCACTGCAAGAAACCCGGTTACTGGAAGCGCAACTGCAAAGAATGTATATCGAGTAGTTACGAACTACAAAGGATATATTTTATAAATATTTCACTTAATACTATTTCTTGGGTATTGGATACCAGATGTAGATCTCACATTTGCAATGAGTTGCAGATGATGACAAGAAGTCGTAAGCTTAGGATGGGTGAGACCCAGTTAAGGCTCGGGAATGGTTCCAGAGTTGAATCCAAAAGCTATGGGAAACATTTTTTTAATTTTGCAAAACGATTTTAAGCTATATTTTGAGAGAGATGTTTTTTATTTGTACCAAGATTTCATTAAAACATTATTTCCATTTCTATTCTTGATAGAGAAGATCTTTCTTGCAATTTTGCGAATGAGATTTGCAATATTTACAAGAATGAATGTTTGATTTGAAATGGACAATTTAAAATGATCTATATAACTTAAAATTAAAAGACGTTCCAGTTGATTATGTTGATAAACCGGCAACAACAAATAAAAGAAAAAAACGATAGTCAAAACCCGGCAAACCTTTGGCATGCTAGGCTAGGTCATATTTCCTCAAGGAGGATGAACAAGCTAGTGGGAGAGGGAATGTTTGATATGTCTGATATTAACTCTCTACCTACATGTGAGTCCTGCCTAAAAGGAAAAATGACTAAATCTCCTTTCAAAGAAAAGCCTGAGCGTAGTCAAAATCTGTTGGATTTGATCCATACAGATGTTTGCGGACCATTTAGTATCGGTACTAAATTTGGTCACACCTACTTCATTACCTTTACTGATGATTATTCTAGGTATGGTTATTTATATTTAATGAAATATAAGTCTGAATCATTTGAAAAGTTCAAAGAATTCAAGGCTGAAGTAGAAAACAAACAAGGTAGAAGTATTAAAGCACTTCGATCGGATCGAGGTGGAGAATACGTAAGTACCGAGTTTTTGAGCTATCTAAAAGAGAATGGGATTCTCTCTCAGTGGACTCCTCCTATGACACCTCAGCTGAATCGTGTCTCGGAGCGTCGAAATCGAACTTTGTTGGACATGGTTCGATCTATGAAGAGCTTCACTGAGCTCCCCCTTCGTTTTGGGGCTATGCACTTGAAACGGCGGTGTTGTTGTTGAACAATGTTCACACCAAAGCAGTGAATAAAACTCCATACGAGTTATGGAATGGCAAAGCTCCTAAGTATTCGTACTTGAGGATTTGGGGATGTCCTGCTTACGTGAAGCAGACAGTGGGAGATAAGTTGGATAGTCGATCCACCTTATGTTATTTTGTAGGATATCCGAAGAATTCAATCGGATATTATTTCTATCATCCTACTGAAACAAAAGTGTTTGTTTCAAGGAATGCCACCTTCATGAAGAAGGAGTTTTTATTAGATAAGAAAGGCAAGATGATGGAACTCGAAGAAATTCGAGAAGAACCTGAGATACAAAATAACGATCCCACACCTCAAGAACCTTCAGTAGACACGCCTACATCTAGGAGATCCAAGAGGACTTCTAGACCTCCTATTCGATATGGTCTTCTTCTTGAAGGGGATCAAAGTGAACCCGACATTGGATGTGATCCAAGAAACTTCAAGGAAGCTATTTCTGATGCGGATTTGAATTTATGGCTTGATGCTATGCAGTCGAAAATAGACTCGATGCATACAAACCAAGTTTGGTCTTTAGTAGATCCTCCCGATGGAATTGTTCCAATAGGGTGTAAATGGATCTACAAGAGAAAACTTGGGTCTGATGGCAAGGTACTAACCTACAAGGCACGATTGGTAGCAAAAGGTTATACTCAAAGACAAGGAGTTGACTATGATGAAACCTTTTCACCAGTCGTAATGTTCAAGTCCATAAGATTCCTTATTGCCATAGCAGCATGGTATGACTATGAGATATGGCAAATGGATGTGAAGACTGCATTTCTTAATGGAAACATTAAGGAAGAAATCTATATGATGCAGCCCGAGGGATTCACATCCATGGGAAGCGAGCATAAGGTATGCAAGCTTCAGAGATCAATTTATGGTCTCAAACAAGTATCAAGAAGTTGGAACCAGAAATTTGATGAAACAATAAAGGACTTTGGTTTCATCAAAAACCCGGAGGAACCGTGCGTGTACAAGAAAGTAGTTAAGGATGCGGTGACGTTCTTAGTGCTTTATGTTGATGACATCCTACTCATTGGGAATGACGTAGGGATGTTGCAGTCAACAAAGATATGGTTATCAGGTAGATTCTTGATGAAGGATTTGGGTGAGGCCTCCTATATTCTAGGGATACAGATCTATAGAGATAGATCTAAGAGAATGATAGGACTCACTCAAGAAACCTACATCGACACCATATTGAAAAGGTTTTCTATGGATGAGTCCAAGAGAGGACATCTACCTATGTGTCATGGAGTTTATCTATCCAAGTCTATGTGTCCCAAGACTGATGAAGAGATAGAGAAAATGACACACATATCATATGCGTCAGCCATAGGTAGTATTATGTATGGGATGATATCTATCAGACCAGATATAGCCTTTGCTCTGAGTGTCACGAGCAGATATCAGGCCAACCCCGGTCAAATGCATAGGAAAGCCGTGAAGGATATTCTTAAGTACTTGAGAAGGACTAAGAATATATTCATGCTTTATGGAGGAAGAGAATTGAAATTGGAAGGCTATACCGACTCTAGCTTCCAAAGCGACGTGGATGACTCGAAGCCAACCTCTGGATTTGTATTCATGCTCAATGGCGGTGCTGTCTCTTGGAAGAGTTCCAAGCAGGACACCACAGCGGATTCCACCACTGAGGCAGAATACATTGCAGCATCAGCTGCTGCTAAAGACGCCGTTTGGATGAGGAATTTCGTCCAAGAGTTGGGCGTAATTCCTGAAGCTGTTGGTCCAATTCCGGTGTACTGCGACAATACTGGTGTCGTTGCTCAGGAAAAGGAACCAAGGTCTCATCAAAGATCCAAACACGTACTGAGAAAATACCACATCATCCGAGAGATTGTGGAAAGAGGAGACATCACTGCGAGAGAATGGCCTCTACAGACAATATCGCTGATCCACTTACTAAGCCCTTGCCAGGACCATTGTTTGACAAACATCGGGAAGCAATGGGATTACGTAGTATGACTAGTTGGCTTTAGGGAAAGTGGGAGATTGAAAGAGTGGGTGCCCGGTTAGCCAACTTGTGGCTGAGGGCTTTTATGACTCTATGTATAAACAATCTTTGTTTAATGTAATTTACATTCATTAATGCCATTTTCTTTGTTTTTCTTCATATTGTTATATTGTGATATACTATTGTTGTTTTGATATAGTGTAAGTAAGATGAGATAGTGAATAAAGAGAGATCACTATTATGAAACATATCTTATAGTCACTGTATATTCTAAACAGATCCTAGTCAATTGAGTCGTCCGCTAATAAGGATAAGGATTGCTCGAGATTGAGACTAGCATTTGTGATGCCAAGTACCACGTTTCATTGGTAATGGACATGGAGATGTTCAAAGCATGCAAATGGATATTCATATGATGAATGATCGAACTACCCTATTCGGACTTTCCAAGTGGTTATTATTATTTGAGTGGATAAGTCCGCGGTTTTGGTTGTACACCATTAGTCCTTACTACTTGAAACATCATTGAGACTCTATATGCTAGTACTGTACTTTGACTCATTTACCGACTCTATTGGGGTCATCAGGTGTCGGGATTGGGTACAGTTACGACACATATAGGAGTCGATACTTTGTTGTCAAGGATTCACCACATACTTGCGAGTGTGGATATCCTGAGGAGATATTAGTGTGACAAATCTCTGGCCAGAGTACATGATGTGCTTTAAGAAATGGTTTCCTAGTAGCACATGCGATGTCACTATTTGATCTTCAAGATGCATTGCATAGTTGTCGAATCTCGAACGACTCTCGATGTACCAATGGTTGTTGATTCGATCGGGATATATGGATGAAGGGACCGTACTGTACGCTAACCAAAACCTACTGGTTCTTGCAGGCACTATCAGTGATACCTAGGGAATCATGGGGCGATGTTGCTAGACGCTCTTACCATGATTCGTTGAGCAAGTCGAAAATCGTTGTTTCGAGTCACAAGGAGTTGTGAGCCCACGGCTAGCTGTATCCCTGAACCATTGAGGGTCACACAAGTAATGGATTACTAAACCCCGTTGATATAGTTAAATTTAAAGAGTTAAATTTAATGAAAGAGAAGTTGGACTTCTTAACTAAAGGGAGTGGAATTTCCTAAAATGACATAGGGATGGACATTTTTGGAAATCACTGAATTCAGATTCAAAAAAATTATCTTGACTTTAAAAGGTGCAAAAATGGTTTCTGTGCACATTGGTGAAATCAGTTTATCAATCGGAGTCATGATGAATTTTATATTAATTTCTATAATAACAGGCTTGGCTTGTTGGGCTTAAGTTATGGATTGTGGGCCCTAAGAAGTTAGAGTCCTAATACAATTATAACTTAATCTAGTCTAGAAATTATCTATAAATACATGTTTAGTGTTCGAAAATCATTAGCTTTCAGTCTTGTAATTTTCGAATTACACACATATATTTTAAAGAGGAATTTTCAAAAATCCTCTGCTCCCTTTTGAGATAATTCAGTCTGTAATTTTTGTGAAAAATTATATTCTGAATTGACAGATCAAATCTGTTTATTCTCTTCGATAAACATCTGATTGATTTCTAGTGCAATCAATCAGAGGGTTTTAGTTTTCTATTCGTGGACTTAATTCCGAAGGTTGATCGTGATAGTCATCGGTTCCCGGGATTTACAAGAAGAGCAGATTAAATTCTGTTGGAGTCTATAATCAAGCCTTTGCTTGAATAGGTAAAATATTTAACTATGTTTATTATTTTACTTGCAACAATTTTAATCGTTAGGATTTAATACCCACGATATGGAATCGTTCCATATCGAAAAATAAAATTTTTAAACTTCCGCTGCTCCTGGTATCACATCCGTGTGATCAGAGAACGCGTGTTCCAACATCAACCTCCTAGAAAACAGGCAAGGGTATTTGCACTGACTGGGGATCAGGATCATGAAGCACCTGATGATGTCATAGCAGGTAACTGCTCTATTTATGGTTATCCTGCATATGTTTTGATAGATACAGGTGCATCCCATATATTCATATCTGAGAAATTTGCTCTGTTGCATTCTATTTCTTCTGAGTCATTGCCTACTGTTGTTTCTATTTCTTCACCTTTGGGTGAAGGCATTGTTTCTATTAGACTGATTCGAAACTATGCACTACAATATGATGGGAATGTGATAGATTTGGATTGCATAGTACTTGGATTATCAGATTTTGATTGTATTATTGGCATAGACATGTTAACCAAGTACAGGGCGACCGTGGACTGTTTCCAAAAAGTGGTCAGATTTAAACCAGAAATGGCAGCTGAGTGAAAATTCTACGGTAAGGGTTCTCGAGCTAAGATCCCTTTGATATATGTGTTATCCATGACCCGTTTATTGCAGAAAGGTAAAGAGAGATTTTTTATTTATGCAGTAGATGTATTGAAATCCAGTCCAGCAGTGATGGATATTCCAGTGGTGCATGAATTTGCTGATGTATTTCCTGATGAAATTCCTGGTTTGCCTCCAGTTCGGGAAATAGACTTCAGTATTGAGTTAATTCCAGGTACGCAACCGATCTCTAAAGCTCCTTACAGAATGGCACCTATTGTTAATTAATCGTTACTTGCCCTAAAATGAGATTAACAACCCGAGGTCTCCACAATAGGTGATCGTCGAAAAACTATACGACATACTCTTACCATTTAATCACATAATCATGCGATAATAAAATAGGACAACAATAAAACATATTACATGCGAGCATGCAATCAGTAGATAAAGAAATCAACAGGACTCGATCTACCTCGCTCATCTATTCTCAGTCCGTGAAACTTAAGCTTTGATACCACCTGTATTGAATGAGTATGAACCAGAACTCGATCTCTTGACGACGCATGAAAGTGCTAATCGAGGAGGGACTGAGACACAAATTGTGTATATGATATATTGATGAATTGTGTACTAATCTGTTTGATTATCAGATATGCCTCCCCATCAAGTACCGAATCCTAGACATACATTGGCAATGAATCAGCCAAATCAGACTAATGCTACACAGACTGTGCCACAGATACCAGTGACAGCACCTAAACTAGGACAGGGTAGTACTTCTGCTGATACCATGAGTGCAACTGCAACTCCTATGGAAACACTGTTGAAACGATTTCAGTCCTTTAAACTGCCAACGTTACAAAGAACTGAGAATGTTGTTGATTGTGAGAATTGTCTAGAGGATATTGAGCAGTTATTTGAATCCCTTGATTATACAGACGACCGACGAGTCAGAATTGTGATTCATCAACTACATGGCCTTTCAAAGAGTTGGTGGATAGCGATGAAGAGAGCGTTTGAAAACCGAGGTACAGTTATCACATGGTCTGTATTTAAAACTGCTTTCTATCAACGGTTATTTCCTGTTTCTTATCGCAATGACAAGGGAGCAGAATTTTCAATTTTGCAACAAGGGCAATTAAATATTGAAGAATATGTTGCAAAGTTCACTAGCCTACTGAAGTTTGCTCCGCATATTGCTGCAAGTGATGAAGCTCAAGCTGATCAGTTTATCAACGGGCTGAATCCAGATGTGTTCACTCTAGTGAATGCGGGATGACCAAACAATTTTGTCGATGCTCTTGATCGTGCAAAAGGAGCTGAAGCAGGTATACTGAGGCAACGAGGAGTACAGTTTGTGCCACAGCCGGTGAAACAACCGCAAGAGCAGCCACAAATTCCACCACCACCTCGATTTGATGCTGTAGGTAGCAGTAGTGGTAAGAAAAATTTCTTTGAAGGAAAAGGAAAACAGTTTAAATGATCAGGTAGTAGCTCTTCTAGTTCGAGTGGAGCCAAACAGTCTAGAGCTGGACAAAGATCTGATGTGTACTGTACCAAGTGTGGGGGTCATCACACTAGTGAGCAATGTCGAGGAGTGTTTGGAAGTTGTCATATCTATAATCAGACCGGACATTTTGCGAGGGTCTGCCCACAGCGGGTTGTTGGAGGTTCACAAGGTGCGGGATCATCGAGACCAGTGGCTCAATCTGCATCTTCTGTTCATTCTTTCCAACCACAACCAGCAGCACAAGGTAGAGCAGGAGGAGGAGGTCAGTCAGTGAATCAACCTCCAAGACAACAAGCTCGAGTGTTTGCACTGATTGAAGAGCAAGCACAAGCTGCAACTGATGATGTGATTGCAGGCAACTGCTCTATTTATGGTTATCCTGCTTATGTGTTAGTTGATACTGGTGCATCACACACATTTATTCTGAGCAATTTGTTGCATTACATGAATTGCATGTTGAACCCTTAGCTACTGTAGTGTCTATTTCATCACCTTTGGGAAGAGGTATTATATCATTGAGGTCTGTAAGAAATTGTACATTACAGTTTGAGGGTCATGATATTGAGCTAGACTGTATTTTTCTTGGTTTATCTGACTTTGATTGTATTATCGGTATCGATATGTTAATCAAGTACAGAGCTACAGTTGACTGTTTTCAGAAGATTGTAAGATTCAGACCTGGTATGGCTGATTAGTGGAAATTTTATGGTAAGAGATCACGAGCCAAAATTCCTTTAGTATCTGTTCTTTCTATGACTGATTTATTGCAGAAAGAAGCGGAAGGATTCCATATTTATGCAGTTGATGTATTGAAAGCTAGCCCGAAATTAGCTGATTTGCCAGTGGTTAGTGAATTCGCTGATGTATTTCCTGACGAGATTCTGGGATTGCCTCCGTTTCGAGAGGTAGACTTCAGTATAGAATTGATGTCAGGTACACAACCAATATCAAAAGTACCTTACCGTATGGCACCAATTGAATTGAAAGAACTGAAAGAACAACTTGAAGATCTTTTATCCAAAGGATATATTAGACCGAGTGTCTCTCCTTGGGGCGCTCCGGTTTTGTTTGTCCGAAAGAAGGATGGATCAATGAGGTTATGTATTGACTACCGGTAATTGAATAAAGCAACGGTAAAGAATCGATATCTTTTACCTCGTATAGATTATTTATTTGATCAATTGAAGGGTTCGTCAGTATATTCGAAGATTGATTTACGATCTGGTTATCATTAACTGAGGGTAAGAGATTAGGATATCCCTAAAACTGCATTTAGAACCAGGTATGGAAATTATGAATTCATAGTCATTCCTTTTGGTTTAACGAATGCACCAACAGTATTTATGGGATTGATGAATAGATTATTTCAAAAATATCTAGATGACTTTGTGATTATCTTTATCGATGATATTTTGATTTACTCTAAGAATCTGTGTGATCATGTCAACCACCTCAGAACTGTATTGAGAACTCTACGAGAATATAAATTGCATGACAAGTTGTCAAAATGTGAATTTTGGTTGCAGAAAGTCATTTTTCTTGGCCATATTATTTCAGGAGATGGTATTTCAGTTGATCCAAGAAAAGTTGAAGCAGTGATCAGTTGGCAGAGACCGACATCTGTGCCAGAAATTCGAAGTTTTATGGGCTTAGAAGGTTATTAACATCGCTTTATCAAAGATTTCTCGTCTATTGCAAAGCCTATTACTCAGCTTACACAGAAGAATGCACCGTTTGTTTGGTCTGAAGCTTGTGAAGTCAGTTTTCTTGAGCTGAAGAAAAGATTGACTATGGCACCAGTCTTGACAATTTCTTCAGGTACTGGTGATTTTGTTGTTTATTGTGATACTTCTCACAGAGGATTGGGTTGTGTTTTCATGCAGAATGGACATGTTGTTGTTTATGCTTCACGAAAACTGAAACCCCATGAAGTCAGATATCCAATTCATGATCTTGAATTGGCAGCTATTGTCTTTGCATTGAAAATCTGGCGACATTATCTGTACGGTGAGAAATTCGAAATATTTTCTGATCATAAGAATTTGAAGTATCTGTTTTTGCAATCTGAGCTGAACATGAGACAAAGAAGACGACTTGATTTATTGAAAGACTTCGATTGTGAAATCAAATATTATACAGGGAAGTCAAATGCAGCAGCAGATGCCCTAAGTAGAAAGGTATGTGCTTTATCTTTGTCTACTATAGGTGTATCTCATTTGATTGAAGATTGCTGTATTTCTGGATTAATATTTGAGACAGATAGAAGACCGATGAGAGTTTGTGCTATCAGTGCTGAGCCTAAATTGTTGATTCGAATCAAAAAAGCACAGAAATCAGACTTAAGTGTTCAGAAGTCGATTGAAATGATTAGATCAGGACATCAATCTGAGTATCAGGTTAGTACCAATGATGTTTTATATGTGAATAACCGAATCGTTGTTCCTGATCTTTCAGATTTGAGACAGAATATCTTGAAAGAAGCCCATTGTAGTCGATTTAGTGTACATCCTGTAGGCAGGAAAATGTACAAAGATTTGAAGAATCGGTACTGGTGGAAACAAATGAAGTCTGATGTGACTGAATTTGTATTAAAATGCCTAAATTCCCAGCAGGTGAAGGCTGAGAGGAAGAATCCAGGTGGCTTATTGCGGAGTTTATCTATTCCTGAATGGAAATGGGACCACATTTCCATGGATTTTGTGACAAAATTGCCACGATCATCCCGAGGATGCGATACTATTTGGGTGATCATTGATAGGTTGACGAAATCTGCATGTTTTATTCCATATCGAATGACTTTTCGTCATGATCAGATGGCAGATTTATATGTTCGAGAAGTGGTACGATTACATGGTGTGCCAAAGTCGATTGTATCTGATCGAGATCCTAGATTTACTTCGCACTTTTGGCATTGTCTACAGCAAGCTTTAGGTATGCATTTACATTTGAGTACCGCTTATCATCCTCAAACCTACGGACAATCTGAACGAACTATTCAGACTCTTGAGGATATGCTTCCAGCTGTAGTATTGGATTTTGGTACTACATGGCAAGATTCATTACCATTGGTGGAGTTCTCTTATAACAAAAGTTATCAGACTAGTATAGATATGGCTCCATTCGAGGCACTGTATGGGAAGAAATGTCGATCACCACTGTATTGGGATGATGTGTCAGAGGTACCTGAATTGGGACCAGATATGATCAGACAAATGACTGAGAAGGTAAATTTGATTCAGCAGAGAATGAGAACAGCGCAGCATAGACAATCCAGATATGCAAATATTAGACGACGGCCGTTATGTTTTGAACAGGGAGATAGAGTGTTCTTGAAAATTTCACTGTTCAGGGCCACAGTCCGATTTGGCAAGCGAGGAAAGTTATCTCCACGATTTATTGGGCCATATGAGATACTCAAGAAGATAGACAATCTTGCTTATCGACTCGCTCTTCCAACATCTTTATCTGGTATCCACGATGTATTTCATGTTTCGATGCTTTGAAAGTACCAACCTGATGAATCTCATATCTTGCAACCTGATGAAGCTGAATTAGATGAAACTCTTAGCTACTTTGAACAGCCAATTCAGATAATTGATAGGAAATAAAAACAACTCCGAAACAAGACCATTCCATTGGTGAAGATTCAGTGGAATCGGCATGGAGTTGAATAGGCTACATGGGAAGTTGAAAAAGACATGAGACAGAGATTTCCCTATCTATTCCACTGATGTGAGTTCTTATTCAGTTTTCTGTTATTTTGTATTCTTATGTGTATACAGACTGCATACCTAGATTGCTTATGAATTCGAGGACGAACTCATGCCTTAGTGGGGGAGAAATGTAAGGCTCGAGATTATTTGATTTAACTCGAGATTATTTAATTTTAATCAGGGAATATTTAATTTGAGAATTTTTAGAGTTTAGATTTAAATTATAATATTCTTAAATTATTTAGGATTGAAATTGAATTTAAAAGAGGGCCGAGGACTGGATTGCAATTTATGAAGGTTTTAGGGGCTAAATTGAAAATAGGCTGAAGTTATCTAAATATTAAACAATTAATCAGCTTGTATACGTGTATCTTTCAGATTTCTTCAGAAACTTTCAGAGCAAAGTCGAGACCCTCCTTTCTTTTCATTTGATATTGATTTTCAAAATCCCGTATCTTTTGATCCGGTTATCCGATTTTAATTCCGGAAATAGCGTTGCGATCCTTACATCAAGGGCTTCGATTTGACGTAAGTATTATTGTGTTTCAGCATGTTTTGAATATTGAGATATGGTAGATATCAGAATTTGATTATATGTTTAAGTTCTTGAGATAATTTGTTGTATCGTATCGACGCCGACTCGACGAACGGTTATGGTTTTGATTGTGTATGATTTTTTATATTCGAATTGTATGGTTGTTGTTGTTCTGATATTATGATAATAGTTGCTGATATAATATGGATATGAGATGAGTTGTTAATTCGATATCGTTTCGGTTATCGATTTTCAATCGCTACGCCATCGAGTCAAGAATTTGAACGTGTTTGGACTGTGATTGATTGAGTTGATTCTAATTTCATACCTTTCTGATATATATATATATGGCTTGTGATCACTTAATTTTCAGCTTGGATAGGTCTTTTCCAAGCTCGAGAATTCAAATTTGATTTGGAGACGAAGTGAACAAGTTTTGAAGAAGATTGAAGCAAGGTTTGAGTTGTTCTTTTGAGGAATGATTTTTGAGATTGATTGATGAATTGAATAGAGTTCTTGATTGTTATATTTCAGATTTGAAGTATTCGAAACCGATATATACGAAGGTATAAGACAACATCGAGTGTCAGGAATTAGAAACTCGAGAATGATGCTTCTTGAGTTATTCCGCCAAAATCACATACTTGGTCATTGTTTGATTTTATTTGATTGATGTTGTCAATCCTATCAGGTAGTGGATCTTTAAATTCAATTTGATATGAGATATGAATTGATTCTTATGCCAAGGTCTGAGGCGACCTTATTTTCGAGTCTGATGAGACGACGATATATGGATATCCATGTCAAGATCGTATACGAATCTTGATGGAAAAGAGTGTGATAGGAATCAATTCTTTATATATGCGTTTAGTAATCTATTCTCGAGTTGAAATGTTTAGAGTCGATATGCTTTTATTTAACGCGTATATATGTTGACTATACTAAGATTGTATTCTCACCGGAGTTTATTCGGCTGTTGTCTTGTTTTGTATGTGTGCATGACAACAGATGGCGCAGGAGCTAGTCAAAGACGACATTTATAGCTCGGGAGCGAGATTTTGCAAGTGTGGACTCGGGTATTAGCTGAAGGATGGTAGTTTGATAGCATCAAACTTAGTAGAAAACATAAGACTTGAAGCTCATTTTGACCTTTTGGTGTAGCTTGTAGTTTCATGCCTTTTATGTTATCTGTTTGATGTAATAAACGCATGAATTTATGCTCGATACTTGGTTTATGTATATATGCATGTTCCAGATATGTTAAACCATGATTTGAGTTGGTTTTTGGATGGTTTTGGGTTGGATTTTCAAACTTGACAGCAAAATAAATTCTGTTTTGTTTTCTGGGCAGAGAGGCCGCTCGATCGGTTGAATTTCACCGATCGAGCGAGGCCTATATTTTGCAAACAGAGAAATTGATTTTTCTTGCCCGATCGATCGGTAAAATTTGACCGATCGAGCGAGGCCATGATTTTCTCAAACCTGAGACTTGGAGCTTCTTGCTCGCTCGATCGGTAGGATTTAACCGATCGAGCGAGGTGCCCTTTTCTTTAAAAAAAATTTAGTATTGGTTTGAGTATTCTTTTGTGTATGATTAATTGTTAATTAATCGTTACTTGCCCTAAAATGATATTATCAACCCGATTTCCCCACACCAATACTTTTGCAGATGCGCTGAACAGAGCAAAGGGAGCAGAAACAGGTTTGTTGAGGCAGAGAGGATCACCTTTCATTCCACAGCCACCTCAACAGTAAATATCAGCATCAGTGCCACAGAATCCTCCACCGTTTCAGCAACCATCTCTCAGATTTGAGGTGGAAGCAGTGGCAGAAGGGATTCTAGATTCAGGCCGAAAGGTAAACAGTTTAAGAAGTCTGGAAGTAGTTCATCTAGTTCTAATGGCCAGAGGCAGTATGGTGCAGGTCAGAGGTCCAATGAGTCGGGAGTATTTTGTGGTAAGTGTGGTGGATGACATGCTACTGATCAGTGCAGAGGTGTATCGGGTAGTTGTAATATTTGTTGCCAACCAGGTCACTATGTCAAAGTATGTCCTTAAAAACCAACAGAATGAGCAACTGGTGCAAGTTCTTCTCGACCAGTACCTCAGGCATAAATGCAATCAGTGCATTCATTTCAACCACAGCAACAGACCAGAACAGGAGGAAGCCAGACTGTGACTCAACCTCCTAGACAACAGGCAAGGGTATTTGCACTGACTGGGGATCAGGCTCAGGAAGCACCTGATGATGTCATAGCAGGTAACTGCTCTATTTATGGTTATCCTGCATATGTTTTGATAGATACAGGTGCATCACATACATTCATATCTGAGAAATTTGCTCTGTTGCATTCTATTTCTTTTGAGTCATTGCCTACTGTTGTTTCTATTTCTTCACCTTTGGGTGAAGGCATTGTTTCCATTAGAATGATTCGAAACTATGTACGACAATATGACGGGAATGTGATAGATTTTGATTGCATAGTACTTGGATTATCAGATTTTGATTGTATTATTGGCATAGACATGTTAACCAAGTACAAGGCGACCGTGGACTATTTCCAGAAAGTGGTCAGATTTAGACCAAAAATGGCAGCTGAGTGGAAATTCTACGGTAAGGGTTCTCGAGCTAAGATCCCTTTGATAACTGTGTTATCCATGACCCGTTTATTGCAGAAAGGTTCAGAGGGATTTTTGATTTATGCAGTAGATGTATTGAAATCTAGTCCAGCAGTGACGGATATTCCAGTGGTGCATGAATTTGCTGATGTATTTCCTGATGAAATTCCTGGTTTGCCTCCAGTTTGGGAAATAGACTTCAGTATTGAGTTAATTCCAGGTGCGCAACCGATCTCTAAAGATCCTTACAGAATGTAACCTATTGAATTGAAGGAGTTGAAATATCAGTTCGAAGATTTGCTGGCCAAAGGGTATATTAGACCAAGTGTTTCACCCTGGGGCGCTCCGGTATTGTTTGTACGAAAGAAAAATGATTCTATGCGGTTGTGTATTGATTATCGGCAACTGAACAAGGCGACGGTAAAGAATAAGTATCCATTGCCCAGAATAGACGACTTATTTGATCAGTTGCAGGGTTCAGCTATCTATTCTAAGATTGATTTGAGATCCGAATATCATCAGCTGAGGGTTCGAGATGAAGATATTCCTAGAACTGCTTTCAGAACAAGGTATGGTCATTATGAATTTATTGTCATGTATTTTGGTTTAACCAATGCTCCTGCAGTATTTATGGGATTAATGAATAGAGTATTTCAAAAATACTTTGAAGACTTTGTCATTATCTTTATCGATGATATCTTGATATATTCCAAGAATGTTTATGATCATTTTGAACATCTCAGAATCGTATTACAGACTTTGAGAACTGAGAAATTATATGTCAAGTTATCGAAATGTGAGTTTTGGTTGCAAAAAGTTGTGTTTCTTGGGAATATCATTTCAGGCGATGGCATTTTAGTGGATCCAAGCAAGGTAGAGGCTGTACTTAATTGGCCTATACCTACATCAGTACCAGAAATACGGAGTTTTATGGGCTTAGCAGGATACTTCCACAGATTTATCAGAGATTTTTCCAGCATTTCCAAGCCTATTACGCAATTGACTCAAAAAAATAAGCCGTATGTTTGGACTGAAGCTTGTGAAGCTAGTTTCTTAGAGTTGAAGAAGAGGCTTACAAGTGCACCTGTCTTGACGATTCCTTCAGGTATAGGTGATTTTGTTGTTTATTGTGATGATTCTCACAGGGCTCTGGGTTGTGTGCTAATGCAGCGAGGTCATGTTATCGCTTATGCTTTGAGACAGTTAAAGCCACACGAGACTCGGTATCCTATCCATGATTTGGAGCTTGCCGCTATCGTTTTTGCATTGAAGATATGGCAACATTATCTGTAAGGTGAGAAGTTTGAAATCTATTCTGATCATAAAAGTTTAAAATATCTGTTTTCACAATCAAAATTGAATATGAGACAGCGTAGATGGCTAGATTTACTGAAAGATTTTGATTGCGAGATTAAATACTATCCAGGGAAATCCAATGCAGCTGCAAATGACTTAAGTAGAAAGGTATGTTCTTTGTCCTTGTCTACGATAGGTGTATCTCAATTGGTAGAAGATTGTTGTCTTTCTGGATTAGTATTTGAAACAGATATGCAGCCTATCAGAGTTTGTGCTATTAAATCTGAGCCAGAATTGTTGATACAAATCAATGAAGCACAGAAATTGGATCAGAATATTTAGAAATCGATTGAGATGGTCAGATCTGGACATCAATTTGAATATCAGGTCAGTGCTGATGATGCTTTATATGTGAATAACAGACTTGTTGTTCCAGATGTTTCAGATTTGAAACAGCAGATATTGAAAGAGGCTCATAGCAGTAGATTCAGTATTCATCCTGGTGGAAAAAAAATGTATAATGATATGAAGATGCAGTATTGGTGAAGACAGATGAAGTCAGATGCGACTGATTTTGTATCCAGATATCTGAATTGCCAACAGGTAAAAGTTGAAAGAAAGAAGCCAGGTGGTCTATTTCATAGTTTATCCATTCCAGGGTGGAAATGGGATCATATTTTCATGGATTTCATTACACAGCTACCACGTTCATCCAGATGTTGCGATGCCATTTGGTTGATTATTGACAGATTGACGAAATCAGCGTGCTTTATTCCGTACAGAATGACATATACACATGATCAGATGGCAGAAATCTACGTAGAGAAGTGGTAAGATTACATGGTGTGCCTAAATCTATCGTTTCAGATCGAGACCCTAGATTTACATCACACTTTTGGCATAGCTTGCAACAAGCTCTTGGTACTCAATTGCACCTGAGTACAACTTATCATCCTCAAATAGACGGACAGTCAGAGCGGACTATCCAGACACTTGAGGATATGCTGAGAGCTATAGTACTAGACTTTGGTACTAGTTGGCAAGATTCATTACCACTTGAAGAATTTTATTATAATAACAGCTATCAAACGAGCATTGAGATGACTCCATTTGAAGCACTGTACGGAAAGAGATGCAGATCACCTTTGTATTGGGATGATATCTCCGAAGTACCTAATTTTGGGCCTGATATGATTCGTGAAATGACTGAAAAAGAGAATCTTATACAGAAAATATGAAAACAGCTCAGGATAGACAAGCAAAGTATGCAAATATCAGATGTCGACCTCTATCTTTTGATCAGGGAGACAGAGTATTCTTGAAAATTTCTTGTTTAGAGGTACAATCATATTTTGCAAGAGAGAAAAGTTATCTCCACGTTTTATCGGTCCGTATGAAATTATTGAGAAGATAGGTGATCTTGCTTATCGACTCGCTCTTCCTCCATATTTGTCTGGTATTCATGATGTATTCCATGTCTCTATGCTTTGGAAGTATCAGCCTGATTCTTCCCATATTCTTTAACCTAATGAAGCTAAACTTGACGAGACTCTTTGCTACTTTGAACAGCCTATTCAGATTCTTAATCGCAAAGAAAAGCAACTCAGAAATAAGATGATTCCGTTAGTTAAGGTTCAGTGGAGTCGACATGGCACTGAAGAAGCGACTTGGGAGACTGAGTCAGATATGATAAAGAGATTTCCAGAGTTGTTTCATTGATGTGAGTTCTTATCCTATTTTTTGTTATTTCATTATCTTATGTGTATACAGACTGCTTATACAGATTGCATATGATTTCGAGGACGAACTCATGTCTTAGAGGGGGAGAAATGTAAGGCCTGGGATTATTTAATTTTAATCAAATAATATTTAATTTGGGAATATTTAGAGTTTAGAATTAAATTCTAATATTCTTAAATGAATAAGAATTGAAATTGAATTAAATCGCTTTTCCGGGAACTGAATTGCAAATAGCCAAAAGTTCAGGGACTAAACTGCAAATATGCTTATATTTATCTAATTTTCCACCTTAATTTTAGCAATCACACTTGAAACCATCAGAAAAGAAAGGAAAAGAATAGAGACGGTGGAACCTTCAACAAAACGTCATTTTCAGCTGTTTTAAGCTCCGATAACTTTTGATCCGGCCGTCAGAAATCAGAATCGAATATATATCTGTCATCACCGCTCCGAGAGCTAAGTTTTGGTACAAGTTTCATTTTTTCTCATATTTTATTTTTATGTTGAAGATGGTTTTTATTATTCTTGGATATATGTGTGTTCGCAGACGGATCGAAAAAAGACTGTTATTTGGATTTCTTGTGAATTATTGAAGCTAAATTCAAACACTACCTATTTATGAATTGTGGGAGTTGAACGTGTAGTTGTTGTTATGTGATGAGGTGGAATGAGTTTGGTTGTTGGCTTGATTTAGACATAGTTTCGGTTAGACGTTTTTAGTCGTTACGCCGCCGATTTCAGAATTGCTACACTTTTGAGTCTATTGAATTAATTAAGCTTAGATTGAATTTCTAGCTGAGTTTGTGGCTCCTTCATATTCCATTTTCAGCTTGGTATCAAAGTGTGTTGAAGCCGAGACGGTAGCCTTCGAACCGAGAAAGATTTAAGAAGGTTTGAAGTAGTTTGATTGATTGACTTGCAACGAATTCGAGCAGATTTTGATATATGTTGAAGAGTGGGTGCCCAGTGAGCCAACTGTGTGGCTATGGGCTTTGTTGACTCTTTGTATAAACAATCTTTTGTTTAATATTATTTACACTTTTATGGCAATGACTTTATATTACTTCATATTGTTATATTGTGATATACTATTGTTGTTTTGATAAAGACCTTGAATATACTATAGTGTATGTAAGATGTGGTAGAACATGGAGATGTCTATCATGAAATACATCTTATAGTCACTGTATATTCTAAAATCGTTCCTAGTCGATTGAGCCGTCCGATAATAAGGATAAGGATCGCTCGAGTTTGAGACTAGCATTTGCGATGCGGAGTACCACGTTTCATTGGTAGGGAACATGGAGATGTTCGAAGCATGCAAATGGATATTCATAGGATGAATAATCGAACTACCCTAACCGGACTTTCCAAGTGGTTATCACTTATCGAGTGGATAAAGTCCGCGGTTTTGGTTGTACACCATTAGTCCTTACGACTTGAAACATCATGGAGACTCTATATGCTAGTACTGTGCTTTGACTCGTTTACCGACTCTGAGGGGGTCATCAGGTGTCGAGATTGGGTACAGTTACGACACATATAGGAGTCAATGCATTGTTGTCAAGGATTCACCACATACTTGCGAGTATGGATATCCTATGCGATCTGAGGAGAATTAGTGTGACAAATCTCTGGCCAGAGTACTTGATGTGATTTAAGAAATGGTTTCTTAGTAGCACATGCGATGTCACTAATTTGATCTTCAAGATGTATTGCATAGTTATCGAATCTTGAGCGACTCTCGATATACCAATGGTTGTTGATTCGATCGGGATATATGGATGAAGGGACCGTACTGTACGTTAACCAAAATCTACTGGTTCTTGTAGGCACTATCAGTGATACCTAGGGAATCATGGGGCGATGTTGCTAGGCGCTTTACCATGATTCGTTGGGCAAGTCGGAAAGTGTTGTTCCGAGTCACAAGGAGTTGTGAGCCCACGGCTAGCTGTATCCCTGAACCATTGAGGTCACACAGTGTAATGGAGTTTTAATCCCCGTTGAGATAGTTAAATTTAAAGAGTTAAATTTAATGAACTAAGGAGTTGGACTTCTTAAATAAGAGTAAGGGAGTAGGATTTCCTAAAATGACATAGGGATGGACATTTTTGGAAATCACTGAATTCGGATTCAGGAAAATTTATTTTGACTTTAAAACGTGCAGAAATGGTTTCTGTGCACATTGGTGAAATCGTTTCATCAATCGGAGTCACGATGAATTTTATATTAATTTCTGAACGAGTGGGCTTTGCTTGTCGGGCCCCAGCTTATGACTAATGGGCCCTAAGGTGTTAGTGGCCTGCATTATAAATAAGTTATTTCAGTACAGAAATTACACACAACAGGTCATAATTTTTGAGAGCTAATTTTCGAAAAACCCTAGCCTCTCTTAAGAATATTTCGGCCGCCCCTCCCTACCTCTGCCCGAGATTTTCCGGTCTGTGATTTTGAATCGCAGTAAGGAATAACGAATCAAATTCGTGTATTCTCTTCGCAGAAAACTTCTGATAGATTTTCTAGTGCAATCTATCAGAGGGATTAAACCTCTGTTCGTGGACCTGATTGAAGGCGTTCATCGGTTCCAGGGAGAGACAACAAGAGCAGAATTGTTCTGTTGGTGTCCATTAATCTCGTTGCGAGATTTGAGGTAAAATTTATTTAATTGTTATTTAAATTTTACACACACGTAATTCAATCGTTGTATGGTTGATACCCACACCATGGAATCGTTCCATGAGAAAATTTTAAACTTCCGCTGCACCGGGTATCAATCGTAATTGGTCTGGGAACTCGCCAGTTTTCCAACAGTGGTATCAGAGCCAGGTTGCTCAGATCAATCGATTGAATTAATCAATTGTACAAAATTTTTGAGTCTCGGTTTTTGAAACAAAATAAATATTTTTAATAAAAAAAAATTTTTTTTCGGGGGGCGAAACCCGGGCAGCGATTGGATCGCTGCCCGGAGGGGGCAGCGATGGTCGCTGCCCCCAGGGCGGCGCACGGCGCCGCCCAAAGGGGGCGCACGGCGCCGCCCAGGGCGGCGACCGTCGCCGCCCAGGGCGGCGCACGGCGCTGCCCAGGGCAGCGCTGTGCGCTGCCCAGCGCAGCGCTGGGCGCTGCGCAGGGCAGCGCTCGGCGCTGCCCAGGGCGGCGCTCGGCGCCGCCCAGGGGTGGCGCTCAGCGCCGCCCAGGGCGACGCACAGCGCCGCCCAGGCGACGCACGGCGCCGCCCAGCGGCGGCGCCAGGCGCCGCCAGGGCAGCAAGTGTTGCTGCCCTAAGGGGGCAGCCGGGCTGCCCCGGCCCGCGCCCCGGGTGCGGGCCAACCCGGGAGTGTCCCGGGCGGCCCGCGGGAAAAATTATTATTTTTATTAAAATTAATTTTAATATGTTAAAATTTTATTTTTGGTCCGGTCAAAAATTGTTTTTGATTGGTTCACGAGATTTCGGATCGAATTGTTCGAGTCCGTAAATTTTAAAATTGATTTTGGATAAATTTGAATTTTTGGAAAATTTTAATATTTTATCCGTAAATTGAATTTTGAAATCAATTATTTTGGTACAATTGATGATAAGATATGATCTTATGATATATTAGATAAAATATGATTTTATTTGTAAAATTGGATTTTTAGATAAAATATGATTTTATTTGATATGGAGATAAAATATGATTTTATATGTGAAATGTGATTTTATATATAAAATATGATTTTATCTTGTTTAAATTTGAATTGCCACAGCATGTTATCCAATAAATTAATTTTGAATTAAATGTTATTGGATAAGGATGATCGATTGCCATGACCAATTTTGTAGGTGTATGTTAGGAATTTACATTTTGTCTTTATTGTTGTTGGTTTTATTAATGGGCCTGGTTTATGGCCCGATATGAATGTCATATGTAATAAAAGTGGGCTTGGTTTATAGCCCGTTCCCACCCCCTAAAAATGTATCCCCTACTTGTCATTGTTATTTATTGTAAATACATTAGATTTAGTGGGAGATCAAGATTTGAAGATGGTGGGCCCAGCAGACAATGAAGACTGAAGAAATGTAAATTGGAAGCATATGTAATAGGATTGCATTTGCATACTGCATATTACCTAGGATTGGACTAAGACCCGTGATTGGCAACCACGGGTCAATTAGAAATGGAATCGATCATCCTATATAATATGTGATATTATGATTGTATGCATGTTTAGACATAAATTGCGTGAATCCGGCAATGCATGCAATAAATTAAATATGATGAGACAAATATTTTTATAAATAAAATCCCTCATTTTAAATATGATTTAAAATTTATATCAAGATAAATAAAGGAAATTTAAATATTGTTTAAATGTTCCTACCTTCCATCAACGGTCAATGTATGTGATGCTACCCGCGGATACGGTCCGGCTCATATTATTGGGGGGCCCGTCCGTCGGAAAGCTGTACATTGGATCGACAAATGTTGTAAGTTGGGTGGAACTCCCATGGGATCGGCTCATATTATTGGGGGATCCACATGGCGACCGTCCATCACAACTTAATATTGATGGGTCATCTTGACATGTCACTTTAAACGGCGTCATATTATTGGGCCCTTATTGGACATGAGGTAAATACATGGGGTTGCTTTGGAAGCAATTGGGCTCTACCTTTTGAGAATTATGGTTGGCTGATATTATTCGGGACCATAAGTTTGTCAATTGGACTCCATGTTCTCACTAAGGAAAAAGTTTCCCGTTTTCACTAGAGGGTGGTGAAATCGTTAAAATAGTGGGAGTGAGATTCATAAAATTAAATTCGCCTATTTTATGTCTTAGTAAATTGTTAAACAATCATTGATATGTCTGTTTTTCCTTTTCAGTATTTCATACAATGAATTCGCGAAATCCTTTATTCTCGATCCTCGAACAAAACAAGCTGACTGGCGCCAACTATACGGAATGGTTCCGGAAGTTGAAGATTGTCTTAACTTCGGAGAAAATGCTCTACGTGTTAGAGAAAGCACCTCCGAAGGAAGCACCAGCTGACATAAGTCCGGAGGAATTGGCCAAACTTGATGCATGGTGTGACCATGACATCAAGACCAAATGCTATATGCAAGCCTCGATGTCTGATGAACTCCAGAGGCGATTTGAGGACACGGTGAATGCTGCTGACATTCACACGCAACTCAAGGAACTTTTTGGGGCTCAGTCGAGGGCTGAAAGGTTCTCTACTGTTAAGGAGTTGATGACGTGCCGCATGCGTGAAGGGACTTCGGTCCGTGATCATGGGGTACGAGTGATTTGGCTCATACAGAAGTTAGCGACCCTTGATTTGGTGTTGGAGCATGAACTCAATGGACTTGCTGCTTCTATCTCTTCCTTCTTCATTTGATGGATTCGTGATAAATTTTAATATGAACAAGATAGAGGCCACCCTTGAAGAGATGGTCAATATGCTCGTTACATATGAATCCACACTTAAGAAGGATAAGCCAGCTTTCTTGGTGGGCTCCTCATCTTCTGCAAAGAAGGGGCCAAGTATGAAGGGCAAGAAACGTTCTGCCCCACCCAAGAAAGTGGAACCCGAGAAGAAGCAAAAGACAAAGGCTTCAAACGATGGAAAATCCAAGGATGTTTGCCATTACTGCAAGAAGCCGGGTCATTGGAAGCGCAACTGCAAGGAGTATCTTGAGCAGTTGGGAACTGCAAAGGGTATGTTCTATATCGAAATAAACATGTCACTTAATACAACTTCTTGGGTATTGGATACGGATGTGGATCTCACATTTGCAATGATTTGCAGGTGATGACAAGAAGTCGCAGGCTTAGAATGGGTGAGACCCAGCTGAGGCTCGGGAATGGTTCCAGAGTTGAAGCTACGGCCATTGGAGATGTTTGTTTGATTTTGCAGAATGGTTTTAAATTATTGTTGAGAGATGTTTTATTTGTGCCAGATTTAATTAAAAACATTATTTCTATTTCTATGCTTGATAGAGATGGTTATTCTTGTAATTTTGTGAATGGGATTTGCAGTATTTACAAGAATGAATGTTTAATTGGAAATGGACAACTTGAAAACGATCTATATAATTTAAAACTAAAAGACGTTCCAGTAAATTGTATTGACAAACCGGCGACAACAAACAAAAGGAAAATCGATAGTCAAAACCCAGCAAACCTTTGGCACGCTAGACTAGGTCATATTTCCTCAAGGAGGATGAACAAGCTAGTGGGAGAGGGCATGTTTGATATGTCTGATATTAACTCTCTACCTACTTGTGAATCCTGCCTAAAAGGGAAAATGACTAAATCTCCTTTTAAGGGGAAACCTGAGCGTAGTCAAAATCTGTTGGATTTGATCCATACAGATGTTTGTGGACCATTTAGAGTTGGGACTCAATATGGCCACACCTACTTCATTACCTTTACTGACGATTATTCAAGGTATGGGTATTTATATTTAATGAAATATAAGTCTGAAGCATTTGAAAAGTTCAAAGAATTCAAGGCTGAAGTAGAAAACAAGCTAGGTAAAAGTATTAAAGCACTTCGATCGGATCGAGGTGGAGAATACTTGAGTACTGAGTTTTTGGACTATCTGAAAGAGAATGGGATTCTCTCTCAGTGGACTCCTCCTATGACACCACAGCTTAATGGTGTATCGGAGCGTCGTAATCGAACTTTGTTGGACATGGTTCGATCTATGATGAGCTTCACTGAGCTTCCACCTTCGTTTTGGGGCTATGCGCTTGAAACGGCGGTATTGTTGTTGAACAACGTCCACACTAAAGCAGTGGACAAAACACCATACGAGTTATGGAATGGCAAAGCTCCTAAGTATTCGTACTTGAGGATTTGGGGATGTCCTGCTTACGTGAAGCGGACAGTGGGAGATAAGTTGGATAGTCGATCCAGCTTGTGTTATTTTGTGGGGTATCCGAAGAATTCAATCGGATATTATTTCTATTATCCTGCTGAAACAAAGGTGTTTGTTTCACGGAATGCCACCTTCTTGGAGAAGAGTTCTTATTGGATAAGAAAGGCGAGATGATGGAACTCGAAGAAGTTCGAGAAGAACCGAAATACAAAATAACGATCCCACACCTCAGGAACCATTGCTGAACACGCCTGCACCTAGAAGATCCGAGAGGACTTCTAGACCTCCAGTTCGATATGGTCTTCTTCTTGAAGAGGGTCAAGATGAACCCGACATTGGATGTGATCCAAGAAGCTTCAAGGAAGCAATTTCTGATGCGGATTCGAATTTATGGCTTGAAGCTATGCAATCAGAATTGGATTCGATGCATACTAACCAAGTCTGGACTTTAGTGGATCCTCCCGATGGAATTGTTCCAATAGGGTGTAAATGGATCTACAAAAGAAAGCTTGGGCCTGATGGTAAGGTATTGACCTACAAGGCGCGATTGGTGGCTAAAGGTTATACTCAAAGGCAAGGAGTTGACTATGACGAAACCTTTTCACCAGTTGCAATGTTCAAGTCCATAAGAATCCTTATTGCCATAGCTGCATGGTATGACTATGAGATATGGCAAATGGATGTAAAGACTGCTTTTCTTAATGGAGACATTAAGGAAGAAATCTATATGAAGCAGCCTGAGGGGTACACATCCATGGGAAGCGAGCATAAGGTATGCAAGCTTCAGAGATCAATTTATGGTCTAAAACAAGCATCAAGAAGTTGGAACCAGAAATTTGATGAAACAATTAAAGACTTTGGTTTCATCAAGAACCCGGAGGAACCTTGCGTGTACAAGAAAGTAGTTAAGGATGCGGTGACATTCTTAGTACTTTATGTTGATGACATCCTACTCATTGGGAATGATGTAGGGATGTTGCAGTCAACAAAGATATGGTTATCAGGTAGATTTTCGATGAAGGATTTGGGTGAGGCATCCTACATTCTTGGGATACAGATCTATAGGGATAGATCTAAGAGAATGATAGGACTCACTCAATCAACCTACATCGATACCATATTGAAACGGTTTTCAATGGATGGGTCCAAGAGAGGACATCTACCCATGTGTCATGGAGTTTCTCTATCCAAGTCTATGTGTCCCAAGACTGATGCAGAGATAGAGAATATGACACATGTACCATATGCGTCAGCTATAGGTAGTATCATGTATGGGATGATATCTACCAGACCGGATGTAGCATTTGCTCTGAGTGTCACGAGCAGATATCAGTCTAATCCTGGTCAGATGCATTGGAAAGCCGTGAAGGACATTCTTAAGTACTTGCGAAGGACTAAGAATATGTTCATGGTTTATGGAGGACGAGAACTCAAACTGGAAGGCTATACCGACTCTAGCTTCCAAAGTGATGTGGATGACTCGAAGTCAACCTCTGGATTTGTGTTCATGCTCAATGGCGGTGCTGTCTCTTGGAAGAGTTCCAAGCAGGACACCACAGCGGATTCCACCACTGAGGCTGAATACATTGCAGCATCAGCTGCTGCTAAAGAGGCCGTTTGGATGAGGAATTTCGTCCAAGAGTTGGGCGTCATCCCTGAATTTGTTGGTCCAGTCCCGGTGTACTGCGACAACACGGGTGCCGTTGCTCAAGCAAAGGAACCAAGGTCTCATCAAAGATCCAAACACGTACTGAGGAAATACCACATAATCCGGGAGATTGTGGAAAGAGGAGACATCAGTGTCGAACGAGTGGCCTCTGCAGACAATATCGCTGATCCACTTACTAAGCCTTTGCCAGGACCATTGTTTGACAAACATCGCGAAGCAATGGGTCTACGTAGTATGACTAGTTGGCTATAGGGCAAGTGGGAGATTGTAAGAGTGGGTGCCCAGTGAGCCAACTGTGTGGCTATGGGCTTTGTTGACTCTTTGTATAAACAATCTTTTGTTTAATATTATTTACACTTTTATGGCAATGACTTTATATTACTTCATATTGTTATATTGTGATATACTATTGTTGTTTTGATAAAGACCTTGAATATACTATAGTGTATGTAAGATGTGGTAGAACATGGAGATGTCTATCATGAAATACATCTTATAGTCACTGTATATTCTAAAATCGTTCCTAGTCGATTGAGCCGTCCGATAATAAGGATAAGGATCGCTCGAGTTTGAGACTAGCATTTGCGATGCGGAGTACCACGTTTCATTGGTAGGGAACATGGAGATGTTCGAAGCATGCAAATGGATATTCATAGGATGAATAATCGAACTACCCTAACCGGACTTTCCAAGTGGTTATCACTTATCGAGTGGATAAAGTCCGCGGTTTTGGTTGTACACCATTAGTCCTTACGACTTGAAACATCATGGAGACTCTATATGCTAGTACTGTGCTTTGACTCGTTTACCGACTCTGAGGGGTCATCAGGTGTCGAGATTGGGTACAGTTACGACACATATAGGAGTCAATGCATTGTTGTCAAGGATTCACCACATACTTGCGAGTATGGATATCCTATGCGATCTGAGGAGATATTAGTGTGACAAATCTCTGGCCAGAGTACTTGATGTGATTTAAGAAATGGTTTCTTAGTAGCACATGCGATGTCACTAATTTGATCTTCAAGATGTATTGCATAGTTATCGAATCTTGAGCGACTCTCGATATACCAATGGTTGTTGATTCGATCGGGATATATGGATGAAGGGACCGTACTGTACGTTAACCAAAATCTACTGGTTCTTGTAGGCACTATCAGTGATACCTAGGGAATCATGGGGCGATGTTGCTAGGCGCTTTACCATGATTCGTTGGGCAAGTCGGAAAGTGTTGTTCCGAGTCACAAGGAGTTGTGAGCCCACGGCTAGCTGTATCCCTGAACCATTGAGGGTCACACAGTGTAATGGAGTTTTAATCCCCGTTGAGATAGTTAAATTTAAAGAGTTAAATTTAATGAACTAAGGAGTTGGACTTCTTAAATAAGAGTAAGGGAGTAGGATTTCCTAAAATGACATAGGGATGGACATTTTTGGAAATCACTGAATTCGGATTCAGGAAAATTTATTTTGACTTTAAAACGTGCAGAAATGGTTTCTGTGCACATTGGTGAAATCGTTTCATCAATCGGAGTCACGATGAATTTTATATTAATTTCTGAACGAGTGGGCTTTGCTTGTCGGGCCCCAGCTTATGACTAATGGGCCCTAAGGTGTTAGTGGCCTGCATTATAAATAAGTTATTTCAGTACAGAAATTACACACAACAGGTCATAATTTTTGAGAGCTAATTTTCGAAAAACCCTAGCCTCTCTTAAGAATATTTCGGCCGCCCCTCCCTACCTCTGCCCGAGATTTTCCGGTCTGTGATTTTGAATCGCAGTAAGGAATAACGAATCAAATTCGTGTATTCTCTTCGCAGAAAACTTCTGATAGATTTTCTAGTGCAATCTATCAGAGGGATTAAACCTCTGTTCGTGGACCTGATTGAAGGCGTTCATCGGTTCCAGGGAGAGACAACAAGAGCAGAATTGTTCTGTTGGTGTCCATTAATCTCGTTGCGAGATTTGAGGTAAAATTTATTTAATTGTTATTTAAATTTTACACACACGTAATTCAATCGTTGTATGGTTGATACCCACACCATGGAATCGTTCCATGAGAAAATTTTAAACTTCCGCTGCACCGGGTATCAATCGTAATTGGTCTGGGAACTCGCCAGTTTTCCAACATATGTTCGTCATGTTATGTTTTCAGATTTGACGTGCTTTCAGACTCGACATTGAAATGTATAAATGACAGCATATCTAGATGGGATAGAACACTCGAGATAGATATGATTCTCGAGTATTCCCGTGTCAATCACATATTTGTTTGCTTATATGTCTTTATGTGACTTTGATGAATGTGTTGCTTTGTTTGCTTATGTGATTAGATGTTCAAGATGTTTTACAGTCTTTAATGCATACAGATTATGTTGCATTCATCTTGAACTTCAGCCTAAAAAGCACATAGGGCTGAAAAGCCTAGAGTGCAGATGACGTTTGGAGGGCTATAGTTGAGTGGCACAAAATATAGATTTACTTCCAAAGCTAGATGACTCAATATAGTTGCACCAAAGTCAGGGGAAATAAGATACTTGACTTCACCTAGATTGGTGAGTTGGTGATTGATTAAGATTTTATTCCCCGGGATCCCAAGAACCGAGATTTTATTGTTATCAGATTTGATAGCCTTCTTTCGAAACATGCATTGCATTCATGTTTATTATCTCGCATTTTATGTTCTTTATACTGGAAATTGTATTTCTCACCGGAGTTATCCGGCTATTGCTGTGTTTTGTATGTGTGTATGACAATAGATGGGGCAGGAGCTGGACAGAGAGGTCGTGAATAGCTCGATATAGCAAGATTAGCACGTGGTGACTTCGGGCTATGATTAGAGTTGTTGTCAAACCTTGTATTGCTTTTAGTTGGAACTTCCTTGTCCATAGAATAAACCTTGTAGAACATTTGGTTATGATTGTATCTAGCATGTATTTATGTTTGATACCAACTTTGGAAAGATTGAGGTAGCAATACATGATTAGTTTGTGTTTTTGATGTGTTCTTCTTTTGTATATCATATTTGGCATGTATAGCTGCATTCACATCAACAAAACAAGAAAGATCAGCAATAGAGCATAAATTCAGCAGGTCGGGCAGAACTCAGCTCGCTCGAGCGCAGCTTGGGCTCGCTCGAGCAAGCCAAGGGGGTCCTAGACTCGAGTGGTGCTCACTCAAGCGCAACCTAGGCTCGCTCGAGCAAGCCACCTTATTTTTAAAAAAAAATTGGTTTCCAATGTTTGGTTGATGATTATTAGTTAATGATGTTTAACTTCTAATTGTTTCTTAAAATGAGATTAGCACCCGAAGTCCACATAGATTTTTTTTTTAAATTAAAAATTTAAAAACCCTAATAGTTGTGGTGAGCATCCCAGGCTTGTGTTGTTCTCTACCCATGTCAACTTCAAGCCCGTCTCTCTTATCTTTCTAGGCCTAGTTAACTACTTAATTATTTATTATTAAATCATAAGATAAAATTAAAAATAAATGGCTGGCGCACGAGGACAACTAGAAAAGACGGTTCTGTCGTTTATCAATAATTAATTTAATTAATCAACCGACTTTTTAATCTTGGTAAATTAATAAAATATTGGGGTCCTAAGTAGCCGTAATTAAGAAGTATTTAGTTCATAAAAGAAGCGTAATTAATAGATTCCTAGGGATTAGAGGAATGACAGCCATTCTACAGAATGTAAAAAGCCGGCCACTGATACACAAACCTTGACATGTCTGCATTTAATTCACCCAGCTTGTAATTCTTTTGTCTTTTTTTTTTAAAATTTCTTCATATGTCAGTTTTTAATTTTTTATAAAAATTATATTAAAAAAACAAATGATCTTAAATTTACATTTAATAATAGTGACGGAAATTTTGTAATTCTTTTGTCTCGAGATATCAAGTGTATTTGACAATGTAATTACAAATTTTAACAAAAAAATTAGTTATATAATAGTGACGGAAATTTTGTGAAAGAAAAAATCAAAATTATTTTTTTTAAGTGATCCCAAATAGTACATAAAATTGATTAAAAAGATATAATTTCAAGATTTAATTTAATGAAAGATACAAAACAAAATGAAACAAAAATCGGCATTTTGTTGCTATCGATATTGGAGGTGGTATATTAGATGTCAAAAAGTATGTGCGGTCAAGGTATTATTTGATCTGATAAATTTCAAATATAAAAACAATATTTAGAAATAAGAAGTCCAAGTTGACGCGTGGCCTTCGCCCCTTTAGTTGGAGGGATATTAATGGGCTTTCCTAAAATGAAAGAAAGACAAGAAAATCATCCTAATATTTTTGTGGAGAAATCCAAGGAAAATCTTGTCTGTGTTATCCTCTACTCAGATTTGTAGCAAAATCTCATAGCATCCTTCTCAATCTCATAAAACAATTAAAAAAAATTTAAAACTAATCAAAAATTTCTCATATGGGTAATCCTGTAATTTCAGTTAAGTCACAAAAACAAGTTACACTTAGAGAATATATATATATGTAGATAGTTTAGATATGGTGAATATCTATTGTGATCACGATTGAAATATCGTCTTATAAAAATCTAATAGATGAACGTCACATCAGTTGATGTTCAATGAAAGAGTCACGATGGGTGTTCACTATATCAAAACTCATACTCCTTCCGCCCAACTTATTCATAGTGCAATTTATTTTTTATACGTCTCAATTAGAGCTGGCAAAAAATACCGAAATGCCGTCATATCGTCTTTATCGTACCTAAAAAAAATCGAATATATCAAAAATTTCGGTATACCGTAAATTTCGGTACGGTATTACCAAAATTTACGGTATCGATATCGGTATAAGATTTTCGAATTTTCGGTATTTCGGTATACCGAAAAAAATCGGTATACACGTATGATACCGTGTATATCGATATTTTTTTGAAAAAACAGTATAAAAAATCGGTATACACGGTATCATACCGATACCGTATCGAATATCGGTATTGGGTACGGTATCGGTATGGATTTATGTCATACCAAAATTTCGGATACGGTATGTGGTATACCGTACCGAACTACCCCTAGTCTCAATTATATGGTTAAATTTTATTTTTAGTGTTAATTTTACAAATTTATCTTTATTATATTAATATCAATTAACTACTTGTATAATTATTTTATCTTATTTAAATATTCATTAATAAGGACATTAATAAGGACGGGCAATTGTTTTATAAAATTTGTCTTCTCGAATAATTTTTTAATTTATATGAAAACACATGCAAACTTAAATAAATAGGACGGACAAAGTACATATATATCCTATACATTACACACACGCATGCATATACATGAGTAGATTTTTTGAGACGATTTCACGGAATTTTATTTGTGATACATGCTTATATTTATAATAAAAAATAATATTTTTGGTACAAAATAAAATACTTTTATGAGTGATCTAATAGGAGATTAGTATCACAAAATTTACTCATAAGACGATCTTCTCACGGTCACAAGAGTTTTGCGTGTGTCTATATTTATATATATATATATATATTGAAATGGGAAATTTTATCCTCCCAAGAAAAGGCGAACTTTTATTTTTTAATAAAAAATTTAAAATTGGGGTCGAAACTCGAAAGTGTTTTGGCTGTCTGGCTAATAACTCAAATTTTGTTTTTAACGCAATGATTTTGATTTTTTTTTTCAATGTTTAGTCTAATTTTCGTTGGAATACTTGTTTGGGTGCCACTCTCTTTCGCCACAATTTATTTTTCCTTTAATTTATAGTTTTGGGGCATTTCTGAAAAGGGGCTCACTTTTGTGTGCTTTCTTAAATAACCCTCCCCATATATTCATACACGAGACTCAGAGTCTATATTATATTAAAAAACAAAACCAAAACTAAAAAACAAAACACCTACTGAGTCTATTTACCAAAATTTTCTCAATGTTTTAAAGAAAATTTTTAATTTTACATTAAATCTTTCAAAATAAAAATTTTAATTTTTTTTATAATAGCTCATATGATATTATGATCACAAATTTAAAATAAAAGTTTCCACTAAAAAAATTAATGTGTTTGTATATATACATATTTATTCTGGACATCTGCTTAATTTTGAACATTTTATGAACGTTAAAAGATGTTCATATGAATATCGGAAAAATATTAATAGTTTCACAAAAAATACCTATAGCATAAGGACAAAAACTCCTATGAAACAGTATCAAGAGCCATTTTTTTTAGATGAGTCTCTTATATGAGTTATCCATTAAAAATTATTATATTTTATGGTAAAAATATTATTTATTATTATAAATATGAATAGGATTGACCCGTCTCACGGATGAAACCGTCTCACAAAAGTATTACTGTACGTTTTGAATATCAAAATTATATATATATTATTATTATTATTTAGTTAAACGTGACACTTGCAAGTGTGGTTCCACTTGTACTTGAAACTACACACACGAAGCGTGTGAAAACAGTGTTTCACACCACAATTATTTCAATTTGATGTGCTGGTTTTGGAAACAACCCTCACATTGGAAAGGGATGTAATTTGGTCATATGAATCGACACTTTTTCCATTTAATATTAATACATTTGAAAAAAGAAAGAAAAGAAAATTTACATGATTTGTTGCTTGGGTAATCATTTTTTTTTCACAAAAATTCTCGTGACATAATTTCATTGATAAATTTCGTGATACGGATCTCTTTATTGGATCATCCATGATAATGTATTACTCCTTCCGTCCCAATTATAATGTCCACTTTTCTTTTTTTGTTTGTCTCAAATATATAGTCATACATCATATTTAGTAATATTTTTTTATCCTTCTTTACTAATATACCCCTATTAACTACACCTTAAAAATTATGCAATCATTTTTTAATACATTAAATAGGGATAAAATAGGAAGTTTATATAAAATTTACTTTTTCAATAAATTTTTCTTAATTCGTGTGAAAACTAAAACAAGACAACATATATGGGACGGAGGGAGTATTTTTTTTATACAAAAAACATAACTCTTTATTATAAATATGAGTAGGTTTCACCGTATCGCAGGTAAAGATCCATAAGACCGTCTTATATGAAACCAAATCTTGTTTTAAGGAGATCAACTTTTAAAAATTAGCAATTTGATTTTGATCGTCTTTATTTATTCTTTTTTGGGTTTCATGGTTCATACTTCATTGTTAGACTAATAAAGAAATTTCGATACTTAAACAAAGATATTGAGTTATTTGTTTATATATAATATGAACATTATAGCTATAAATATGAAATTAATCGTATAAACACACATGCAATTTTTTGTCATAATACTGACATGAAACAAGACGTCTCAATAATGTACAATATCATATCGATCGGTATTTATTAACGTCGTAAAAAATAAAATGAAAAGTGCAAAAGAAGACAAATTAAACTAGTATGTAAGAAGGGTTCATGTTTTAGCGATTAGAGTACAGAAATTATATTTAAACCCCAATGTGTGAGACGATAAAAAAGATGTCTCACAAAATAATAACTTTGACATAAAAAATAATACTTTATCATATACGATTCAATTAAAATATTTGTCTCGCAAAATTTAATCGTGAGAATGTTTCATAAGAGTTTTCGTGCCAATGATTTAACGTGGTGCATGCAGCGAGACTCATTTTCAAAGATAAATTTTTATCTTACAAGATATCAAATGAATTCAAACTCACGATACTCGTATTATCCTCCGATGTTGTACCACGGGCGCGGTGCATGCATCTCGACTCATTGCGAAAGATAAAAGTCACATTTTACAAAACATCATCTGAATTCAAAATGACGATACACATGTTATCCATCGAGATCCATATAACGTAACTTATCATAAAAAAATGTAAAATATACAATAAATGTTATAAACGACAAACTATCTCAATAAAAGATGTTTCGATCAATGTATATATAAAATAATTTTATAATTTCAAACATTACAATTAATCATGTGTTTCGATCAATGTATATATAAGATAATTTTATAATTTCAAATATTATAATTAATCATATCATGTATAACTTCTATTGTATGAGGCAGCTCTTGGTGGAGATAGAGGGACACGTAGGTACCATGCACCTAATCATAATTGGTACACACTCCCAAAATAAATACTGGATTCATTAAAATAATAAACTCCCCCACACGGTCAACCAAAATCATTAAATATTACCAAACACATACATACGTTGCCAATACAATCACTAACTAAAATTCCAGCACCAACCACCTCAGCAAATGCATGAACCCAACTCCCTATATATACCCCCGGCCACTTTAATTTCTTCATCACTCACTCTCTCATATATCCAATTCATTCAAAGTTCAAACCCACAATGGTTTCCCAATCTGTGCCTCATGTGGTCTCCCGATGCACCGTTTTCCCCTCTCACAAGTCTTCTTTGGGGGACCTCAAGCTCTCTGTTTCTGATCTCCCCATGCTTTCTTGCCATTACATTCAGAAGGGATGTTTGTTCGCCTGCAGTCCCGCGCTGCCCCTTTCGGAGATCCTTGCTGTGCTCAAGAGCGGTCTTTCCATGGCGCTTTCCAGGTTCCCGCCACTCGCGGGGCGGCTGGTGACTGATTCCGATGGGTATGTTTATGTTAGCTGTGATGATGGTGGGGTGGATTTCTTGCATGCTGATGGGTCCCATTTTCGGGTCAGGGATCTGCCGGAGGCGGTGGAGGGGTTCTTTGCTTTTGATGGGATGGTGAGTTATCAGGGCCATTTCAGGCCTATTCTGGCGGTGCAGGTGACGGAGTTGGCGGATGGAGTTTTCGTCGGATGCTCTGTTAATCACGCTGTTGCCGACGGGACTTCGTTCTGGAATTTCTTCAATACTTTTGCGGAGTTGAGCAGGGGGGTGAAGAGGATTTCCAGGGTGCCGGATTTCAGCCGGGATTCGGTTTTGATTTCCCCCGTGGTTCTTAAACTCCCCGACGGCGGGCCTAAAGTCACTTTCTCCGCTGATTCTCCGGTGAGGGAGAAGATTTTCAGGTTCACAAGAGAATCGGTGCTGAAGTTGAAATCCAAAGTTAACAACCAGAAATGGGAAATCGACGGCGGAGTCGAAGCGGCGGAGCTGATGGGAAAATTCAGCAACGATACACTGAAATTCCCCGACGGGAAGTTACCATGGCTGAGAACCGCCGTCGCAGAAATTTCATCTTTTCAGTCCTTGAGCGCGCTGCTATGGCGAGGCATCACTCGAGCTCGGAAGCTGCCGCCCTCCAAGAAGACGACTTTCAGAATGGCGGTGAACTGCCGGCACCGCCTGGAGCCGAAGCTGGACCCTCTCTACTTCGGCAACGCGATACAGAGCATTCCGACGTACGCCTCCGCCGGAGAGATCCTCTCCCACGACCTCCGGTGGTGCGCGGAGCAGCTGAACAAGACGGTGGCGGCGCACGGGAACGAGACCGTGAGGAAGATGGTGGAGGAGTGGGAGCGGGACCCACGGTGCTTCCCATTGGGGAATTTTGACGGCGCCATGATAACGATGGGGAGCTCTCCTAGATTCCCGATGTACGATAATGATTTCGGGTGGGGCCGACCGGTGGCGGTTCGCAGCGGCCGGGCGAACAAATTCGACGGCAAGATTTCGGCTTTCCCGGGCCGGGAAGCGGGCGGGAGCGTGGATTTGGAGGTGGTTCTAGCACCCGAAACTATGGCGGGTCTTGAATCCGACCCGGAGTTTATGCAATATGTATCAGCTTATTAGTGAAATGCGTAACCAAATTATAACCCCCTTTAATTCTATTTAATTTGGTGAATCTTGTATATTATATTAAAATGGCTAAATAATTAAGAAGTTTTTTTTAAAAAAAAAAATATAATCTTTGTTGAGTTTTATTTGAATGCATGGACATGCCAATGTATATATATATCCAGCTTTGATTTTGTTGGATTCGAGTATAATCTAAAAAAACTACATTCGGTCTAACTAAATGAAAAACAATGTTCAATGCTAGTTTTGAATTCGGAATCCCGACGAACAAGGTCAAGTTCTTAATTCCGAAATCATAATGAACAAGATCTTCCGAATCTAAGAGAATTTTTAGAGAACCCGAGGAGCAAGATCTTCCGAATATGACATAATATGAATATCAAATAACCAAACCTCGGATCAACTAGATCTTCCAAATTTAAAATTTATTTTTGGAATAGATTTTCAGAAGATTACATAATATAACAACACAAAACCTTTTGATAGAATGTCATCGAGTAATTGCAATATGTGGGGATCGATCTCGATCTTTTTTTCAAAACAAAATTGATTGAATTGGGGGGCGAAATTTGTAAATATTCTTTAATGATCATGGAGAGAATCTGGGAATAGTAATTGTAAAGTAAATATTGATGATATCTGATCTCTGAAAGATATTTAAGCAACCTAATTGATATCCTTCTTGGTTTTCGTTCTTCTACAAACGAGACATAAATAGATCTGCCACTTTTGGTCCAAAACTTAACGCATTTTCTTTACCAAAACATCATTCTTCAAAATATCATTACTCCTTAAATTCAGGGGACAAAACAAAACAAAACAAAATGTGACAAAATGCTACACGAATTTTGCAAATATAGGCATTACGGTACCGAAAAAATCGATACCGATATCGTACCAACATTTTGATATACCGAAATATCGGTATAACATAAATCTCATACCGTTCTTATTGAAAAATTTCGGTATATCGAAATTCAGTACGATATCGTTATAATACCCTATATACCGACATTATTTAAAAAAAACTTTTGTTTTTCACCATAAATTTATACCGTCAAAAAACTTATTGCGTAATTTTATGCTTGCAAGCGCACGATTGTCAAGTTTTAATATAGAGTGAATAAAATATCGTTCCCACGAGGAGTATAATTGAACATTATATAAATGCTTGTAATTAAAATAGGCTAAAATTTATTTAGAGAATTAAATAGAGAATTTTTATTTCAAATTTAAATAATTAATAGAAACTAGCAAGCCAACCACACAATTTAGAGGATTATCAATGAGAGAAAAATGTCTAGAGGATTTGATTTCACTTGGTTTCAACAACAACAACTTCTAATTAATTAATGCTCATGATTTTCTTTCATCTAATAGCCAAGAACACTTAATTCTGCGCCCGAACTTGCAGAAACTTTTCTTCACAGGGCACGGGTGCGCTCAGATGGGCAGAAAAAAAATCAAGCTTTTGCTCTGTTGCTGTGAAATAAGAATTTCTGATGTGTTTCACCTATAAACAACTCAAAATACATAGAAATAAGGTTAACAACATCAAATCTCAATCTAAACATGCATTTCAACATCTTTATTCGATCTAGTTCATCAAAAGTAACTACAACATGTTTAGTACTCAAAGTTACTACATGAACAAGTCTAGCTCTTGAGTTCCAACACCAACTAAGTTCATTACATGGTTATGACAGCAACCTCTACTTGTAACCCAAAGTCTCCACATCTACTCTCTCGATCTCAAGATACTCACGACGTCTCTGTCCAGCTCCTGCCCCGCCTATTGCAATGCACACATACAAACAAAACAATAGCCGGATAACTCCGGCGAGAATAATATACCCAGTATAAACAACGTGTACATGCAAAACAATCAAAGTAAATAGTCATATGAACATCTCAATAGATAGCCATGTAAGTACATCAACTTGTAGTATAACAAACATCAACCTAGGCAATAGAAACTCTTCTACAATAAGACCTAGTGCAATGCATGATTTAAAAATATATTATCGAACTCTATATCGGTTCTTGGGATCCCGGGGAAGAAAAACACAACAATTCTCCCACCTACTCTCCCTTTCGAGGTGGCGTTGAGTTCTTTTCCCGGACTTTGGCCCACTATATTGAGATTCTAGCAATATGATTCGATCTATCTCCTAAGTTCCTCGATATATGTCCAAACATTCATATTCTTTCGGCGGATCTATCATTCAAAATCTCAAGGAATAGTTGGCACAATATGAATGCAACATGATCTATTATCATTAGTCTAGCCAACATACAAACAAGTTAATCTCGCAAGTAATCAATAAAACAAGCAATCTCAAGTAGTCACATAGAGAAACAAGCAAGTATATGGTTTTAGGAACACTCAAGTAGATCTATCTTAAGTGTTCAATCCCCTCTACTTTAATGTTGCCTTATACCTTTCTTTTCTTGGTTCTTTGTGCTCCAAATCTGATCAAGCAACACAAAAAAACTCTATCAAAATTCTGCTCAAGACTCAATCCAATCTTTAAGTTAGATATGCAACAAACCTTGATCAAACTTCTATCGGTTCGAATTCGAAGTTCTCGAGTTCGTCAATATTCAACCAAATATCACTTTGTAGCTCTTGTCGCAAGGATTCCAGAACTATGTCCGGATTTGAAATCGGATGGACGGATCTTGAACAATTAAAATTTGAATATGAAGAAATGGCTTGAGCTTCCTTTTTCTTCTTATCCCGGTTCTTGAATTCTGAAAATCTGATGATTCACATGTATATACACGTTCATATACAAATAGAATCCACGCGTCCCACTAAAAATTCCATTTTTGCACTTTAGCCCCTAAATTCTTCACTATTTGCAAATCGGTCCTCGATCAATCTTTTTAATTCAATTTCAATCCTAAATAATTTAAGAAAATTAGAATTTAAATCTAAATTCCAAAAATTCTCAAATTAAATATTCTCGAATTAAAATTAAATAATCTTGGGCCTTGCAATTGAGTAGCTAAAAATATTACTTGCATTGCATTGCTAGATATTGATCTTGACTTCCTTCTACTCCATACATTTTACATCTTTTTGCCTTTTTTTTTTTTACTAGAATTTCAAATTTTTTTCCAAGGCCTTCCCTCACCTTACTTTCTCCACCATTACTTTTTCTTTTGCTTTTGCTTTTGCTTTTGCTTTTGCAACTTTTTAGCAACTCATTTTTTTGTTTTGGATTTTTCATATCAAGGCTAAAAAGGTTCAATTGATTCAATAACGCCTAAATCATTTCTATGTTCACAAAAATCTACCTTAGTCTCAAGCAAAATCACAAGAGTTAAGAATTAAATCCTCAAATCCACATCATAAATCTACATAATTTTTCTCTAATTGCTAGGAAGTATAAAAAATCATGGCATTCGTGCATATAAGTGAGAACTCAAGATTAAATATAGCTAACACTGAATTTTTCAGTACAAAAAAAAATTTCATCATAGGTCAACACAATTACATTTAATGCCTTCAACTCAAACTAACTCATGAAACATTTTCAAAATTTTCAAATTTTCACACACCCCCAAACTTAAATATCTGCATTTTCCTCAATGTACATTATTAAATAAAAACAAAGACACGTACCTTGGGCATCGAGCGTTAGTACTAGGCACCATCTTGATCATTCATAGCTCTTCTTTCGGGGGTCGCACCTAAAATCTTTCAACTTCACACTTTTCACCTACACAACTCAAAATTATTATTGATGTCTAGTCTCATCATGCACAAAAAAATATAATAAAAAGGAAAACAACTAAACTAAAATAAAAAATAAAGCAAATAAAATATACTAGCTTGAGTTACCTCCAAAAAAGCGCTTAGTTTATAGTCCATAGCCCGACTGTACTCCCATTCTAGCCCGGTTCCACTTTTTTGGAGGGTTTGCTCTTCTCTTTCACCCTCCAAACATATTCAACAACCCTCTTGATATTCGCTTTATTTTTCTTCTTTAGCACTGGCGGATCCTTCTCCCTTGGTAATTCTACAGCACTAACAACTTTTCAACAACTTTCCATCTTCTTTTATTGTTCAATCATGAACACCTTCTCCGTGGATGGATTTCCAGTCTCCTTGAACACATTAAAAATCATCTTCTCACCGTCTACACCCATCGTCAGCTACCTTTCTTGACATCTATCTTAGCATCAGCAGTAGCCAAGAATGGTCTCCCCAAAATCAATGACATATTTTCATCATCCTCCATATCTAGCACAACAAAATCTGCAGGAAAAATAAACTTATCTATTTTTACCAGAACATCCTCGATGATTCCACGCGAATATTTGATAGATCTATCATCTAGATGCAATGAAATTGTCGTGAGCTTCACCTCACCAAGTCCTAAACTCCTGAAAATAGACAAAGGCATTATGTTAATACTAGCTTCTAAATCACATAATGCTTTATTAAAATAAGAAGAACCAATAGTGCAAGGAATCGAAAAACTCCCTGGATCTTTTAAATTATGTGGTGGCTTCTTTTGAAGTAACGTGCTGCACTTCTCAGTCAGGTTAACCGTATCAAATTAATCCAACTTCCGCTTCTTAGAAATCATCTCCTTCAAGAAATTAGCATAATTCGACATTTGCAACAGAGCATCGGCAAACAGAATATTGATGTGAAGTTTCTTGAAGATCTCAAAAAATTTGGTGAATTGCTCATCCAAAGCCTTCTTCTTGAACCACTGCGGATATGGAAGTTTGGGCTTAAACATTGGTTTTTCTTCCTCTACACTCTTATTTTCCTCAACAACTTTCTCAACATTTTCAACACCCTTTGATTTCTCATCACTCTCAGCTTTGCTTCCTTCAGCTCCTAATTCTTTTCCACTTCTCAATGATATGGCTTTACAGTGTTCTAATGTATTCACCTCAGTATTACTCGGGAACTGACCTTTATTGTGATCTTTCAATGCATTCTCCAGCTGCCCAATTTGTGTCTCCATAGATTTCAACATAGCGCCCATGTTAACCACATGCGTCTCCAAGCTATCAAGACGAGTCTTAGTTCTCGCCATCCTCTTACCCGATTCCGTGACAAATGTGCTCACTACATCTTTCATTGACGACTTTCCCTCACCCTTGTTTGTATTGAACCCCGTAGGAGGATTCAACACATTCTTATTGTTGACATATGAAAAATTCTCATGATTACGCAAGCTAGGGTGATAAGTATTAGGAACAGGATTACCTCGATATTCTCTATAGCCATTGGGATTGGTGTAATTAACTTCTTCCGGAGGATGAGACTCTTCCATGAAAACTAATACCCCACCTGAATCCGCTATGCTCACTTTGTTCAATGCAGCCACTTGTGTAGTCAAGGCAGATAGTTGGGCAGAGATAGATGTGAGAGGATCAACTGCATATACTTCAACAGATTTTTTGACTCCCATACATTCAGACTGTAAGAGTGGGTGCCCAGTGAGCCAACTGTGTGGCTATGGGCTTTGTTGACTCTTTGTATAAACAATCTTTTGTTTAATATGATTTACACTTTTATGGCAATGACTTTATATTACTTCATATTGTTATATTGTGATATACTATTGTTGTTTTGATAAAGACCTTGAATATACTATAGTGTATGTAAGATGTGGTAGAACATGGAGATGTCTATCATGAAATACATCTTATAGTCACTGTATATTCTAAAACCGTTCCTAGTCGATTGAGCCGTCCGATAATAAGGATAAGGATCGCTCGAGTTTGAGACTAGCATTTGCGATGCGGAGTACCACGTTTCATTGGTAGGGAACATGGAGATGTTCGAAGCATGCAAATGGATATTCATAGGATGAATAGTCGAACTACCCTATCCGGACTTTCCAAGTGGTTATCACTTATCGAGTGGATAAAGTCCGCGGTTTTGGTTGTACACCATTAGTCCTTACGACTTGAAACATCATGGAGACTCTATATGCTAGTACTGTGCTTTGACTCGTTTACCGACTCTGAGGGGGTCATCAGGTGTCGAGATTGGGTACAGTTACGACACATATAGGAGTCAATGCATTGTTGTCAAGGATTCACCACATACTTGCGAGTGTGGATATCCTATGCGATCTGAGGAGATATTAGTGTGATAAATCTCTGGCCAGAGTAATTGATGTGATTTAAGAAATGGTTTCTTAGTAGCACATGCGATGTCACTAATCTGATCTTCAAGATGTATTGCATAGTCATCGAATCTTGAGCGACTCTCGATATACCAATGGTTGTTGATTCGATCGGGATATATGGATGAAGGGACCGTACTGTACGTTAACCAAAATCTACTGGTTCTTGTAGGCACTATCAGTGATACCTAGGGAATCATGGGGCGATGTTGCTAGGCGCTTTACCATGATTCGTTGGGCAAGTCGGAAAGTGTTGTTCCGAGTCACAAGGAGTTGTGAGCCCACGGCTAGCTGTATCCCTGAACCATTGAGGGTCACACAGTGTAATGGAGTTTTAATCCCCGTTGAGATAGTTAAATTTAAAGAGTTAAATTTAATGAACTAAGGAGTTGGACTTCTTAAATAAGAGTAAGGGAGTAGGATTTCCTAAAATGACATAGGGATGGACATTTTTGGAAACCACTGAATTCGGATTCAGGAAAATTTATTTTGACTTTAAAACGTGCAGAAATGGTTTCTGTGCACATTGGTGAAATCGTTTCATCAATCGGAGTCACGATAAATTTTATATTAATTTCTGAACGAGTGGGCTTTGCTTGTCGGGCCCCAGCTTATGACTAATGGGCCCTAAGGTGTTAGTGGCCTGCATTATAAATAAGTTATTTCAGTACAGAAATTACACACAACAGGTCATAATTTTTGAGAGCTAATTTTCGAAAAACCCTAGCCTCTCTTAAGAATATTTCGGCCGCCCCTCCCTACCTCTGCCCGAGATTTTCCGGTCTGTGATTTTGAATCGCAGTAAGGAATAACGAATCAAATTCGTGTATTCTCTTCGCAGAAAACTTCTGATAGATTTTCTAGTGCAATCTATCAGAGGGATTAAACCTCTGTTCGTGGACCTGATTGAAGGCGTTCATCGGTTCCAGGGAGAGACAACAAGAGCAGAATTGTTCTGTTGGTGTCCATTAATCTCGTTGCGAGATTTGAGGTAAAATTAATTTAATTGTTATTTAAATTTTACACACACAATAATTCAATCGTTGTATGGTTGATACCCACACCATGGAATCGTTCCATGAGAAAATTTTAAACTTCCGCTGCACCGGGTATCAATCGTAATTGGTCTGGGAACTCGCCAGTTTTCCAACAGTGGTATCAGAGCCAGGTTGCTCAGATCAATCGATTGAATTAATCAATTGTACAAAATTTTTGAGTCTCGGTTTTTGAAACAAAATAAATATTTTTAATAAAAAAAAATTTTTTTTTTCCGGGGGCGAAACCCGGGCAGCGATTGGATCGCTGCCCGGAGGGGGCAGCGATGGTCGCTGCCCCCAGGGGCGGCGCACGGCGCCGCCCAAAGGGGGCGCACGGCGCCGCCCAGGGCGGCGACCGTCGCCGCCCAGGGCGGCGCACGGCGCTGCCCAGGGCAGCGCTGTGCGCTGCCCAGCGCAGCGCTGGGCGCTGCGCAGGGCAGCGCTCGGCGCTGCCCAGGGCGGCGCACAGCGCCGCCCAGGGGCGGCGCTCGGCGCCGCCCAGGGCGACGCACGGCGCCGCCCAGCGGCGGCGCCAGGCGCCGCCAGGGCAGCAAACGTTGCTGCCCTAAGGGGGCAGCCGGGCTGCCCCGGCCCGCGCCCCGGGTGCGGGCCAACCCGGGAGTGTCCCGGGTGGCCCGCGGGAAAAAATTAATATTTTATTAAAAATTAATTTTAATATGTTAAAATTTTATTTTTGGTCCGGTCAAAAATTGTTTTTGATTGGTTCACGAGATTTCGGATCGAATTGTTCGAGTCCGTAAATTTTAAAATTGATTTTGGATAAATTTGAATTTTTGGAAAATTTTAATATTTTATCCGTAAATTGAATTTTGAAATCAATTATTTTGGTACAATTGATGATAAGATATGATCTTATGATATATTAGATAAAATATGATTTTATTTGTAAAATTGGATTTTATAGATAAAATATGATTTTATTTGATATGGAGATAAAATATGATTTTATATGTGAAATGTGATTTTATATATAAAATATGATTTTATCTTGTTTAAATTTGAATTGCCACAGCATGTTATCCAATAAATTAATTTTGAATTAAATGTTATTGGATAAGGATGATCGATTGCCATGACCAATTTTGTAGGTGTATGTTAGGAATTTACATTTTGTCTTTATTGTTGTTGGTTTTATTAATGGGCCTGGTTTATGGCCCGATATGAATGTCATATATGTAATAAAAGTGGGCTTGGTTTATAGCCCGTTCCCACCCCCTAAAAATGTATCCCCTACTTGTCATTGTTATTTAATTGTAAATACATTAGATTTAGTGGGAGATCAAGATTTGAAGATGGTGGCCCAGCAGACAATGAAGACTGAAGAAATGTAAATTGGAAGCATATGTAATAGGATTGCATTTGCATACTGCATATTACCTAGGATTGGACTAAGACCCGTGATTGGCAACCACGGGTCAATTAGAAATGGAATCGATCATCCTATATAATATGAATATTATGATTGTATGCATGTTTAGACATAAATTGCGTGAATCCGGCAATGCATGCAATAAATTAAATATGATGAGACAAATATTTTTATAAATAAAATCCCTCATTTTAAATATGATTTAAAATTTATATCAAGATAAATAAAGGAAATTTAAATATTGTTTAAATGTTCCTACCTTCCATCAACGGTCAATGTATGTGATGCTACCCGCGGGATACGGTCCGGCTCATATTATTGGGGGGGCCCGTCCGTCGGAAAGCTGTACATTGGATCGACAAATGTTGTAAGTTGGGTGGAACTCCCATGGGATCGGCTCATATTATTGGGGGATCCACATGGCGACCGTCCATCACAACTTAATATTGATGGGTCATCTTGACATGTCACTTTAAACGGCGTCATATTATTGGGCCCTTATTGGACATGAGGTAAATACATGGGGGTTGCTTTGGAAGCAATTGGGCTCTACCTTTTGAGAATTATGGTTGGCTGATATTATTCGGGACCATAAGTTTGTCAATTGGACTCCATGTTCTCACTAAGGAAAAAGTTTCCCGTTTTCACTAGAGGGTGGTGAAATCGTTAAAATAGTGGGAGTGAGATTCATAAAATTAAATTCGCCTATTTTATGTCTTAGTAAATTGTTAAACAATCATTGATATATGTCTGTTTTTCCTTTTCAGTATTTCATACAATGAATTCGCGAAATCCTTTATTCTCGATCCTCGAACAAAACAAGCTGACTGGCGCCAACTATACGGAATGGTTCCGGAAGTTGAAGATTGTCTTAACTTCGGAGAAAATGCTCTACGTGTTAGAGAAAGCACCTCCGAAGGAAGCACCAGCTGACATAAGTCCGGAGGAATTGGCCAAACTTGATGCATGGTGTGACCATGACATCAAGACCAAATGCTATATGCAAGCCTCGATGTCTGATGAACTCCAGAGGCGATTTGAGGACACGGTGAATGCTGCTGACATTCACACGCAACTCAAGGAACTTTTTGGGGCTCAGTCGAGGGCTGAAAGGTTCGCTACTGTTAAGGAGTTGATGACGTGCCGCATGCGTGAAGGGACTTCGGTCCGTGATCATGGGGTACGAGTGATTTGGCTCATACAGAAGTTAGCGACCCTTGATTTGGTGTTGGAGCATGAACTCAATGTGGACTTGCTGCTTCTATCTCTTCCTTCTTCATTTGATGGATTCGTGATAAATTTTAATATGAACAAGATAGAGGCCACCCTTGAAGAGATGGTCAATATGCTCGTTACATATGAATCCACACTTAAGAAGGATAAGCCAGCTTTCTTGGTGGGCTCCTCATCTTCTGCTAAGAAGGGGCCAAGTATGAAGGGCAAGAAACGTTCTGCCCCACCCAAGAAAGTGGAACCCGAGAAGAAGCAAAAGACAAAGGCTTCAAACGATGGAAAATCCAAGGATGTTTGCCATTACTGCAAGAAGCCGGGTCATTGGAAGCGCAACTGCAAGGAGTATCTTGGGCAGTTGGGAACTGCAAAGGGTATGTTCTATATCGAAATAAACATGTCACTTAATACAACTTCTTGGGTATTGGATACCGGATGTGGTTCTCACATTTGCAATGATTTGCAGGTGATGACAAGAAGTCGCAGGCTTAGAATGGGTGAGACCCAGCTGAGGCTCGGGAATGGTTCCAGAGTTGAAGCTACGGCCATTGGAGATGTTTGTTTGATTTTGCAGAATGGTTTTAATTATTGTTGAGAGATGTTTTATTTGTGCCAGATTTAATTAAAAACATTATTTCTATTTCTATGCTTGATAGAGATGGTTATTCTTGTAATTTTGTAAATGGGATTTGCAGTATTTACAAGAATGAATGTTTAATTGGAAATGGACAACTTGAAAACGATCTATAATTTAAAAACTAAAAGACGTTCCAGTGAATTGTATTGACAAACCGGCAACAACAAACAAAAGGAAAATCGATAGTCAAAACCCGGCAAACCTTTGGCACGCTAGACTAGGTCATATTTCCTCAAGGAGGATGAACAAGCTAGTGGGAGAGGGCATGTTTGATATGTCTGATATTAACTCTCTACCTACTTGTGAATCCTGCCTAAAAGGGAAAATGACTAAATCTCCTTTTAAGGGGAAGCCTGAACGTAGTCAAAATCTGTTGGATTTGATCCATACAGATGTTTGTGGTCCATTTAGAGTAGGGACTCAACATGGCCACACCTACTTCATTACCTTTACTGATGATTATTCTAGGTATGGGTATTTATATTTAATGAAATATAAGTCTGAAGCATTTGAAAAGTTCAAAGAATTCAAGGCTGAAGTAGAAAACAAGCTAGGTAAAAGTATTAAAGCACTTCGATCGGATCGAGGTGGAGAATACTTGAGTACCGAGTTTTTGGACTATCTGAAAGAGAATGGGATTCTCTCTCAGTGGACTCCTCCTATGACACCACAGCTTAATGGTGTATCGGAGCGTCGTAATCGAACTTTGTTGGACATGGTTCGATCTATGATGAGCTTCACTGAGCTTCCACCTTCGTTTTGGGGCTATGCGCTTGAAACGGCGGTATTGTTGTTGAATAACGTCCAAAAAGCAGTGGACAAAACACCATACGAGTTATGGAATGGCAAAGCTCCTAAGTATTCATACTTGAGGATTTGGGGATGTCCTGCTTACGTGAAGCGGACAGTGGGAGATAAGTTGGATAGTCGATCCAGCTTGTGTTATTTTGTGGGGTATCCGAAGAATTCAATCGGATATTATTTCTATTATCCTGCTGAAACAAAGGTGTTTGTTTCACGGAATGCCACCTTCTTGGAGAAGGAGTTCTTATTGGATAAGAAAGGCGAGATGATGGAACTCGAAGAAGTTCGAGAAGAACCCGAAATACAAAATAACGATCCTACACCTCAGGAACCATTGCTGGACACGCCTGCACCTAGAAGATCCGAGAGGACTTCTAGACCTCCAGTTCGATATGGTCTTCTTCTTGAAGAGGGTCAAGATGAACCCGACATTGGATGTGATCCAAGAAGCTTCAAGGAAGCAATTTCTGATGCGGATTCGAATTTATGGCTTGAAGCTATGCAGTCTGAATTGGATTCGATGCATACTAACAAGTCTGGTCTTTAGTGGATCCTCCCGATGGAATTGTTCCAATAGGGTGTAAATGGATCTACAAAAGAAAGCTTGGGCCTGATGGTAAGGTATTGACCTACAAGGCGCGATTGGTGGCTAAAGGTTATACTCAAAGGCAAGGAGTTGACTATGACGAAACCTTTTCACCAGTTGCAATGTTCAAGTCCATAAGAATCCTTATTGCCATAGCTGCATGGTATGACTATGAGATATGGCAAATGGATGTGAAGACTGCTTTTCTTAATGGAGACATTAAGGAAGAAATCTATATGAAGCAGCCTGAGGGGTACACATCCATGGGAAGCGAGCATAAGGTATGCAAGCTTCAGAGATCAATTTATGGTCTAAAACAAGCATCAAGAAGTTGGAACCAGAAATTTGATGAAACAATTAAAGACTTTGGTTTCATCAAGAACCCGGAGGAACCTTGCGTGTACAAGAAAGTAGTTAAGGATGCGGTGACATTCTTAGTACTTTATGTTGATGACATCCTACTCATTGGGAATGATGTAGGGATGTTGCAGTCAACTAAGATATGGTTATCAGGTAGATTTTCGATGAAGGATTTGGGTGAGGCATCCTACATTCTTGGGATACAGATCTATAGGGATAGATCTAAGAGAATGATAGGACTCACTCAATCAACCTACATCGATACCATATTGAAACGGTTTTCAATGGATGGGTCCAAGAGAGGACATCTACCCATGTGTCATGGAGTTTCTCTATCCAAGTCTATGTGTCCCAAGACTGATGCAGAGATAGAGAATATGACACATGTACCATATGCGTCAGCTATAGGTAGTATCATGTATGGGATGATATCTACCAGACCGGATGTAGCATTTGCTCTGAGTGTCACGAGCAGATATCAGTCTAATCCTGGTCAGATGCATTGGAAAGCCGTGAAGGACATTCTTAAGTACTTGCGAAGGACTAAGAATATGTTCATGGTTTATGGAGGACGAGAACTCAAACTGGAAGGCTATACCGACTCTAGCTTCCAAAGTGATGTGGATGACTCGAAGTCAACCTCTGGATTTGTGTTCATGCTCAATGGCGGTGCTGTCTCTTGGAAGAGTTCCAAGCAGGACACCACAGCGGATTCCACCACTGAGGCTGAATACATTGCAGCATCAGCTGCTGCTAAAGAGGCCGTTTGGATGAGGAATTTCGTCCAAGAGTTGGGCGTCATTCCTGAATTTGTTGGTCCAGTCCCGGTGTACTGCGACAACACGGGTGCCGTTGCTCAAGCAAAGGAACCAAGGTCATCAAAGATCCAAACACGTACTGAGGAAATACCACATAATCCGGGAGATTGTGGAAAGAGGAGACATCAGTGTCGAACGAGTGGCCTCTGCAGACAATATCGCTGATCCACTTACTAAGCCTTTGCCAGGACCATTGTTTGACAAACATCGCGAAGCAATGGGTACGTAGTATGACTAGTTGGCTATAGGGCAAGTGGGAGATTGTAAGAGTGGGTGCCCAGTGAGCCAACTGTGTGGCTATGGGCTTTGTTGACTCTTTGTATAAACAATCTTTTGTTTAATATGATTTACACTTTTATGGCAATGACTTTATATTACTTCATATTGTTATATTGTGATATACTATTGTTGTTTTGATAAAGACCTTGAATATACTATAGTGTATGTAAGATGTGGTAGAACATGGAGATGTCTATCATGAAATACATCTTATAGTCACTGTATATTCTAAAACCGTTCCTAGTCGATTGAGCCGTCCGATAATAAGGATAAGGATCGCTCGAGTTTGAGACTAGCATTTGCGATGCGGAGTACCACGTTTCATTGGTAGGGAACATGGAGATGTTCGAAGCATGCAAATGGATATTCATAGGATGAATAGTCGAACTACCCTATCCGGACTTTCCAAGTGGTTATCACTTATCGAGTGGATAAAGTCCGCGGTTTTGGTTGTACACCATTAGTCCTTACGACTTGAAACATCATGGAGACTCTATATGCTAGTACTGTGCTTTGACTCGTTTACCGACTCTGAGGGGGTCATCAGGTGTCGAGATTGGGTACAGTTACGACACATATAGGAGTCAATGCATTGTTGTCAAGGATTCACCACATACTTGCGAGTGTGGATATCCTATGCGATCTGAGGAGATATTAGTGTGATAAATCTCTGGCCAGAGTAATTGATGTGATTTAAGAAATGGTTTCTTAGTAGCACATGCGATGTCACTAATCTGATCTTCAAGATGTATTGCATAGTCATCGAATCTTGAGCGACTCTCGATATACCAATGGTTGTTGATTCGATCGGGATATATGGATGAAGGGACCGTACTGTACGTTAACCAAAATCTACTGGTTCTTGTAGGCACTATCAGTGATACCTAGGGAATCATGGGGCGATGTTGCTAGGCGCTTTACCATGATTCGTTGGGCAAGTCGGAAAGTGTTGTTCCGAGTCACAAGGAGTTGTGAGCCCACGGCTAGCTGTATCCCTGAACCATTGAGGGTCACACAGTGTAATGGAGTTTTAATCCCCGTTGAGATAGTTAAATTTAAAGAGTTAAATTTAATGAACTAAGGAGTTGGACTTCTTAAATAAGAGTAAGGGAGTAGGATTTCCTAAAATGACATAGGGATGGACATTTTTGGAAACCACTGAATTCGGATTCAGGAAAATTTATTTTGACTTTAAAACGTGCAGAAATGGTTTCTGTGCACATTGGTGAAATCGTTTCATCAATCGGAGTCACGATAAATTTTATATTAATTTCTGAACGAGTGGGCTTTGCTTGTCGGGCCCCAGCTTATGACTAATGGGCCCTAAGGTGTTAGTGGCCTGCATTATAAATAAGTTATTTCAGTACAAAAATTACACACAACAGGTCATAATTTTTTAGAGCTAATTTTCGAAAAACCCTAGCCTCTCTTAAGAATATTTCGGCCGCCCCTCCCTACCTCTGCCCGAGATTTTCCGGTCTGTGATTTTGAATCGCAGTAAGGAATAACGAATCAAATTCGTGTATTCTCTTCGCAGAAAACTTCTGATAGATTTTCTAGTGCAATCTATCAGAGGGATTAAACCTCTGTTCGTGGACCTGATTGAAGGCGTTCATCGGTTCCAGGGAGAGACAACAAGAGCAGAATTGTTCTGTTGGTGTCCATTAATCTCGTTGCGAGATTTGAGGTAAAATTAATTTAATTGTTATTTAAATTTTACACACACAATAATTCAATCGTTGTATGGTTGATACCCACACCATGGAATCGTTCCATGAGAAAATTTTAAACTTCCGCTGCACCGGGTATCAATCGTAATTGGTCTGGGAACTCGCCAGTTTTCCAACACAGACGGCCATTGAAAACTATTGATTTTCATTTTCTCCAGCATGTCATAGGCCTAAATAGGGTCCTTCGCAAAGATGGTACCTCCAGCAGTAGAGTCCACCAACATCCGTGTAGGCGCATTCAACCCATTATAAACACAGCTCAATTTGCTCCCAATCTGCAAAATTGTGATTCGGACACCGCCTCAGCAAATATTTGTATCTTCCCAATGCTTCATATAACTGCTCCGAATCATTCTGCCTGAAAGTACTAATCTCAATTTTCAGCTGGGTAGACTTAGCAGGTGGAAAATAATTTCACTACCATGTCTTCCCAAGTAGTAATGCTTCCCAGCGGTAGTGATTGCAACCAACTACTTGCCTGATCCACGAGAGAAAACGAAAATAAACGCAGTATAATAATATCCTCAGAAACTCAATTCATCTTTACCGTATCCGTAATATCCAAAAAATTCCTCAGATGCAGATGAGGATCAACAGTAGCACTCCCATTATACTGGTTCTGCTGAACCATGTTAATTAATGCAGGCTTAAGCTCAAAGTTTTTGGGATTTAAAGCTGTTCGAGAAATTCCAGAGTAGTGAGCTTGAACAGTAGGCCGGAAGTGGTCTCTAATCGACGCCAAAGGAGGTGGATCGTTCTCAGCCATATTTCTTAATATTTCTCTTCTTAACCTTCTCAAAGCTCTTGCAGTTCGTTCGATCTCTGGATCAACAATAGAGAATCAACGCTTTGAGATCTTCGCATAAACTGCACTCAAGAAAAATAAAACGAATTTAAAAAATTAGAAGAATAAAATAGAGAGAACTCCAAATTAAAATCTAGACTAATTTGTAACAATACTAATATAAATCAATAGAATACTCTCCGGCAACGGCGCCAAAAAGTTATTGCGTAATTTTATGCTCTCAAGGGCACGATTATCAAGTTTTAATATAGATTGAATAGAGTATCATTCCCACGATGAGTATAATTGAAAATTATATCAATGCAATTAAAATAGGCTAAAATATATTTAGAGAATTAAATAGAGAATTTTGCTTTCAAAATTAAATAATTAATAGAAACTAGAAAGCCAACCACATAATTTAGAGGATTATCAATGAGAAAAAATGTCTAGAGGATTTTATTTCACTTGGTTTCAATAACAACTACTTCTAATTAATTAATGCTCATGAATTTCTTTCATTTAATAGTCAAGAACACTTAATTGTTTTTATTTCCCTCTCCCGAGCAACAAATAAAATGTATCAATTAAGATTTGATTCCAATATCCAATATCCTATTCAAAATCCTCTCTCTCGAGCACCGATTTCAAATAAATATAACAATTCAATTATTGATCAAGTAATTGAAAAAACAATCAAATCTAGAAAACACAATTAAATTATGGAAATTCAATCACATAAAATCAAAAAGTCATAGAAGTCGCCTACACCAAGCTACATCATCATCTAGACTCAAAATTTTATTTCATGATCAAACTAATGCAAAAACAAATCATGTTTTTGAAACCAGACATCAATTCAGAAATTTAAGAAAGATAAAAGATAGAAGAACAAATCCAAAGATGTGATGTCGTGTCCGGTTGACGCAATCTTCTTCCTTGTTCCAGCTTTTTCTTCCAATCGAGCGCAAATTTCTCTCCAATTGTCTTCAACTTAGGCGTGTGAATTCTCCTCCAAATGTAGGCGGCTCCTTTTTTTTTTTTATTGTGTCCTTGAAGTCCCTTTTATATGTCCTCAAATCCCGCAAATAAAAACTCAAAAACAAACACAAGTTTCCATCTTTTAAAATTATGAAATTCCTCATGGCGACAGCGTGGGCGCACCCGAAGAACGGCTCGGGCATGCTTGTGCATCGTCTTTGGCTTGTTAATTTTGAATGCAGAGTAGTGCGGGCGCGCGGATGCAGCGCATCCACTCACGCAACATTCTTGAAAAAAATTATAACTTAAGTTATAGCCGTCGGATCGACCTGAAATTTTGACAACAACTTTAAAACATCCTAATATTTAATTTGAACAGTGAAGATTTTATTTTGTTTATTCTAGAAGCTCCAGTGATTTTGTAAACTTTTATCTTCGTAATTCCTTCTTGCAGCTCTTCTCGACACTTTTTTATCCAATCCTTGCTTCTCACAAAAGCAACAACAAATACGCATAAAATCCACTCGATACATTACAATAGCCAAGTCAAATCATATGTAAATTAAGTGCATAAATTGCAGTTATCACGTCTATACCGACTTAATTAATATTTAATTATATGTATATTAATTAATTTTTTTAAAAAATATGAATGTTGTTCGGTATTAAAAAAAGTATACCGATACCGATACCAAAAATTTTCGGTATATGCGATTTTTGTTGGTACGGTATATGCTGTATTTCGGCATTTCAGTATTATTTCCCACCCCTAGGTGTTGGTAAGGGAAATTGAACTCCTGATCTCTGGCCAAGAATTCACCTACTCCGCCAAATTGGACATTCCATTGGGGGCACGGTAAAGACAATCTTAAATACATGCATCCTAACTGATGCTGCACGAAACCTTGTTACCTTGAAGAGGGTCTTCCGTGTGCTCAGTCAATAAGAATAAACAATAGCTTTAGGAAACCAAGTGCTCTTTGCGTATCCATATCAGCAAAAATAGGGTCGTCACCTGTGTCACGAAATAAGGTTAGAGGCGCCGAGGGATGCCCGACGAAAATCTTTCGATGCTCAAGTCAGTGATCCACTCAAAATATATACTCACAAAAACTAGAGAGCTTTTAGAGAATAAATTGATAGAATGAGGGTGTACCTAAAAAATGGATATGATGTTGGAAAACGTGTTCAGATCAATTAAGAATTGATATCCGGTGCAGCGAAAGTTTAAAAATTTTATTTTTATTATATGGAATGATTCCATATCTGGGTATCAAAACTTTACGATTAAATTTGTGTAAGTAAAACAAATAATCACTATTAAATATTTTACCTTGAAATCTCGAAGCGAGATTATGGACACCAACAGAATTTAATCTGCTCTTGTTGTATATCCCAGGAACTGATGAACGAACGTTTCTTCAATCAGGTCCACGAATAGAAAACAAAACCCTCTGATTGACTGCACTAGAAATCAATCAGAAGTTTGCGTAGAGAATAAACAGATATGATCTGTTAATTCAGATTGTAATTTTTCACAAAAATCACAACCCGAATTTTCTCCAAAAGGGACAGGGGATTTCGGAAATCCCCTTGAATAATATAAGCTGAAATTCGAAAATTGCAAGACTGAAATCTTATGGAATTTTCGAACACTGCAGTATATTTATAGATAATTTCTAGACTAGATTAAGTTATAACTGTATTTGGACTCTAACTCCTTAGGGCCCACAATCCATAACTTAAGCCCAACAAGCCAAGCCCGTTGTTCTAAAATTAATATAAAATTCATCGTGACTCCGATTGATAAACTGATTTCACCAATATGCACAGAAATCATTTCTGCATCTTTTAGAGTCAAGATAATTTTTCTGAATCCGAATTCAGTGATTTCCAAAAATGCCCATCCCTATGTCATTTTAGGAAATCCCACTCCCTTTAGTTAAAAAGTCCAATTTCTCTTTCATTAAATTTAACTCTTTAAATTTAACTATCTCTACGGGGTTTTAGTAATCCATTACTTGTGTAACCCTCAATGGTTCAGGAATACAGCTAGCCGTGGGCTCACAACTCCTTGTGACTCGGAACAACAATTTCCGACTTATCCATCGAATCATGGTAAGAGCGCCTAGCAACATCGCCCCATGATTCCCTAGGTATTACTGATAGTGCCTGCAAGAACCAGTAGATTTTGGTTAGCGTACAGTACAGTCCCTTCAACCAAATATCCCGATCGAATCAACAACCATTGGTGCATCGAGAGTCGTTCGAGATTCGATAACTATGCACAAGATCTTGGAGATATATTAGTGACATCGCATGTGTTACTAGGAACACCAAGTAACCTAAAACACATCATGTACTCTGGCCAGAGATTCGTCACACTAATATCTCCTCAGATCGCATAGGATATCCACACTCGCAAGTATGTGGTGAATCCTTGACAACAAAGCATCGACTCCTATATGTGTCATAACTGTACCCAATCCCGACACCTGATGACCCCAATAGAGTCGGTAAACGAGTCAAAGTATAGTACTAGCATATAGAGTCTCAATGATGTTTCAAGTAATAAGGACTAATGGTGTACAACCAAAACCGCGGACTTTATCCACTCGATAAGTGATAACCACTTGGAAAGTCCGAATAGGGTAGTTCGATCATTCATCATATGAATATCCATTTGCATGCTTTGAACATCTCTATGTTCCATACCAATGAAACATGGTACTCGGCATCGCAAATGCTAGTCTCAATCTCGAGCGATCCTTATCCTTATTTGCAGACGGCTCAATTGACTAGGAACTGTTTAGAATATACAGTGACTATAAGATGTGTTTCATGATAGCCATCCCCATGTGCTACCACATCTTACATACACTATAGTATATTCAAGGTCTTTATCAAAACAACAATAGTATATCACAATATAACAATATGAAGAAAGATAAAGTCAATGCCATTATAAAAGTGTAAATTATATTAAACAAAAGATTGTTTTACATAGAGTCATAAAAGCCCTTAGCCACAAGTTGGCTAACCGGGCACCCACTCTTTCATATGAGTCTTCTTTTTATAGATCTTTAAATGGGCTTTGGGCCTTCTAAAACATGGATCCTCTCTATTGGGCCAAAACTCGTGGACTCTAACGAACTTGTCCTCCTCAATTTAATATCCAATCTAGATCTTAATTAAATTTAATTATCAAGAGCTCCATCTATCTCTCTTTTTCTTTGGATAGATTTGTTCGAAAGTGTTTTTGTTGAGAGAGGAGCGGCTTCGTTCTCCTCTTGTTGCAGTTCTTTGATTCTTTCATTTTGCACCCTGGTTAGTGCTGCACATGCAAGCCGAGGAGACAACTGGTGCGGTCTCTAAGTTGTGGTGTGGTTAGCGATGTATTCGTGTTACTGACGGGAATATGTTTTGGGTTTAGTTGAACTCCAATTCTTGTTTTTGATCTTCACTTTTTGTTCGTGATTTTACTCGGGGTTTCCGTATTTATTTAAGCTTGTGCTTATAACCCAGTCACGGTGGTCGTAACATGGTGATTGTTTTGGTCACCGAGTGATACCACTGCCTGTTTTAGGGATTCTCGGGGTGGGTTAAAGCTGAAGGGTGACGGGTCCTAGCCACTGCCATTGACGGTGATGATCCGAGGCTGTTTTGGTAAGAAGGCGAAGGCGTTGCCAATGACGGCTGCTGGATTTTGAATGGGTCACATGATTGGGTCTGCTTTCGTTGGGTTTTGGGTATGCTTTATTGGGCTATGGGTCCGGTTTTGGGTTGTGTGGTAGGTTAGACCTGGGCTCGGGCATGATGGGCTAGATTTGGGCTCGGGCATGGTGGGCAGGATTTATTCTGGGTTTAGATTTGGGTTATGGCTATGGATTTTGGGCTGTACGGGGCGGGCATGGGTTTTATGTGTCGATTTATGGGTTTTTGTGTATTGTGATTTGGGCATGGGCTTGGGTTGTGTAGTGTTTGGGCCCAAGTGGTTATGGTCTTGGAACTGAGTTTGCTGGTTATTTTTATAGGCTTGGAGCTAGGCTGGTTGTTTGTATGGGCTTGGAGCTTGGTTGGTTGGGTTATGTGCTTGTGTGTCCTTGGTTCACCATCAATTGGATTAGGCCTTGTAAATTGGACTCTAGGAATGGACGGACTTTATACTCTTGGTTAATGGTTTTGGGTTTTTGTTATTGGTTAAAATGTAATAATTGATTGGGCTAATTCTATTATTATTTTTAAAAAAGGTTCTATGCCGCAACCTTGCTTTCTATAAGCGGTTGATAAATTAAAACTTTATGTAGGGTGTGTTCTCCAGGGAAAAGAGTACTCTCTATTAATTTCTAGTCATGTCATCCACTCCCATTCTTCAATTAGTTTTAATGAGGACGAAGCTTCAGACACTTGCTTCTATTATTCTGATACTCCATCCCTTCTAAGTGATCTAGGTTCTTTGGGTGATCTGACCCTCTTTCGTGACTTGGGTTTTGCGAGTGAATGTAGCTTGTGTAATAGGGCTGCCTGTCTCCTGGAGCAAATAATTTTAGGAACTTTCACATGATCTAAACCAGGTTATTCGAGTAGTTTATGGCATTTTCAAAATTCGATAGCTATTTTATTCGAGTAATCAGGCACTACCACTTGACTGGACAAGCACAACAAACCATCAGACTGGTAATAGAATCCATACGTATTATCCCCATTGTCTAGGCGAGACAATCGTTGTGTCTTGGGATCAGACATCTGAGCATCCCTGATTCTCGAATACAAAGTCGGCTCACATAAAATTGAATACATGTGAATTTCCTCAACACCTTTCTTCTGCTTTAATTTCAAACTAGAGGAACAACACTCCTAGATGACGTAGCTGCCGCATATTCAAATCGACCTGGGTGAAAAAATACTTCAGAATCTTATGATCGGTGAATATCTTGAATCTCTCACCATAAAGTTCATGTCTCCAAATCTTGAGAGCAAATACAATGGCGGCTAACTCGAGATCATGAAATGGGTAATTCCCTTCATGCGTCTTCAATTGTCGAGATGCATACACTATCACATGACCATTCTATGTTAGAACACAAAAAGAGGCATACACTATCACATGACCATTCTATGTTAGAACAAATCCCAACCCCTTTCTAGAGGCATCGGTATAGACAACATAACCTCCCGATCCCGATGGTAAGGTTAGCACAGGCATGGTAGTTAAACACCTACGAAGTTCCAGAAAACTTCTCATACTCTGAGTACCCCCTCAAAAGGAACATCTTTTCCAGTAAACTACGTCAAAGGTCGATCCAACTGAGAGAAATTTTCAATAAACCGATGGTAATAACCTGCTAGACCCACAGAACTACGGATCTCCGTCATTGACATTGGTCGTGACCAATTCAGAACAACCTCAATCTTTCTCAGATCAACAGACACTCCATCTATGGATATTACATGACAAAGAAACATCACTCGGTCAATCCAAAACTCGAACTTATTCAAATTTTCATACAACTACTTCTCTCGTAGAGTTTGCAACACAATCCGCAGATGTTGTGCATGTTCATCAATGCTACAAGAATAGACCAGAATATCATCGATAAAGATGATGACAAACTTATACAAATAATCCCGAAAGATGCGGTTCATCAAAACCATAAACATGGTGGGAGAATTCGTCATACCGAACAGCATCACTATAAACTTGTATTTATACCTAGTACGGAAATCAGTCTTAGGAATATCGGTGTCACATACGCTCATCTGATGGTACCCAGATCTCAGATTGATCTTAGAGTTTATGGATGTTGAAAGGAATTTTATTCCTTGAAATTTCGAACCTTAAATTAGTAAGATAATATTTGATTTTGCTTTCTAGACAAGTTACAATAATTTGGCAAATATCATGCGTATATTTCGAATATCTTATGAAATATATTTGTCATACTTAAATTATGTCTTGATAAGGTATTTATGAGATATATTAAGTATTTTATATTATCAAGATATGATTTAGTATATTTGATAGAGTTTTATACCTACTTAATCATGTTTCCTTATACTTGTAAGACTCTATCTAAGAAAACCTTCAAAACTTGGATTCCAATCTATAAATGGAGGTCTTCACGCACAAGAAAGATAAGACTTCAGACGTACAATTATCTGTGCATAGACTGAAGAATTCCATTGAAGAATTCAAAGATTCTGAAGCAAGGTTTTGCAACCTTCATTGTTGCATGTCCCCATGCTGTCGTTGGTGTTGAAGATATCGGAGAAAACACTGTGGGAATAGTGTTGATCGAAGATTTTTGTTGTTCTTAAATTTAGGCTACGGGAGTTGCATCTAATTTGTTTTACTCTGATTTATTTAGGATGCAAGTTTGATTTCTCAAATTGTTGAAAAATTTAAGATTTATTGATTTTTTGTAAAATCACTAGTATTGCTTTGTAAGACCGATCTTACTTTTTCTAGTGATATTTAACCCTAAGGCACCCGCACGAGTTTTATACTCGTGCAAAAATTATGTACTTGTGTTTTATTTACACTTTAATTTCCGCTGCACTGTGTTGTCGGTTGTGTTACAACACCAAGTACAACACTGCCTGTTTTCACATAACAAGCCACATACAATGTCGTTTCTTTCACGTGGTATCAGAGCCACCACTTGAATTTACTAAGTGAGTTCCTGGTTTTTGTTACAGGTTTGTTATGGATACTCCGTACACGAATGTTGCAATTCGTCCACCAATCTTGGATGGAACAAATTACGGCCCATGGAAACTGAATATGAGCATATATATACAATCAATTGATTCAGGGCTTGGAAACGTGTTCTTGATGGTTGGTCACCACCAATGAGAGACGATGATATTCCTGGACCCAAACCAAGAGCACAATGGACAGCCGATGAGATCACTTCGTCTAATTATAATGCAAAAGCCATTAATGCTATTTTTAATTCTGTGGATATGAATATGTTTAATCTAATTGGTACTTGTACTTGTGCAAGGGATGCTTGGGAGAAACTTCAAACTCACTGTGAAGGCTAGACAAGTGTTATGAAGACAAGGATGCGTCTCCTAACTTCAAAATTTGAGAAATTGAGAATGGAGGAATGTGAAACCATCATGGAATACAATACTAGATTCAAGAGCCTTGCTAATGAAGCATATGTTCTCGGGGATCCTATCTCTAATGAACGATTAGTGAGCAAAGTACTGCGCTCTCTCCCAAAAAGGTTTCACACCAAAGTGTGTGCTATAGATGAATCTAAAGATACATCTATAATGGGTTTAGATGAATTAATCAGTTCTCTATGCACATATGAGATGGAGATGAAAGTAGAAGATGATCACAAAGGTAAGTCTATTGCTTTTCAAGTGTCTAATGATACTTACAATGATTTTTCTGAAGTGAAGCAGGAAGTGAGCAGATCTGATCTCGAAGATGGTTCTATTTCATTAATCTCAAAAAAATTTATTGATTACCTCAAGGTGATGAAAGAAAAGAAGAAAATTGAGAAAAGTGCACAACCATCGAAATTTCCTAGTTTACCTACTACGGAGAAGCCTCAGAAACCAACTACTACTCGAGGACCACGTCAAAGGTATGAAGGTAAAAATCAGTCCTCAAGTAAGAGTTTTGATAATGTTCAATGCAGGGAATGTAAGGGATATGGACATTATGGGTATGAATGCGCCAATCAACTTCGAAAAGGTAAGAATGTTTCCCCGAGTGATGAAGATTCTGAGGAAGAACAGGAAAAAACTGAACAGGTAAATATTATTTCTTTTACTGCTTTGCTGGAAGGTAAAAAAAATTTTCAGATCAATCCACTTGGTGTTGGCTCCGGTTTTGCAACACCTGGGCGCAACACAGTTCAAAAATCTGTTTGTTTTGTTGCTTCTAACCTTGATAATTCCAATGATCATGAAGAACAGGTAGCTGAAGTATATACTTTGTAAGGCATCCAGAAACTCTATGAGGAGTTTTACACTGATTGGACTAAGAGGAACAAGTTAAACACAACTATTTCTAAAGAGAATACTGAATTGAAAACTTTTGTGGCTAGATTGGAAGTTCTCATGAGCAAGAAAGACCTGGAATTAGGTTTGCTGACTTCGGAACTTGAGAAAGCAAAAGCAACTCTTGTCAGATTTAATTCAAGTTCAAACAAACTTGATTCTTTTTTGACTATGGGTAAAGATAATAAGTTTGGACTTGGTTTTAAAGATAGTATGTTTGAAATTGGTGAATATTCTTGTAGTGACCCTTATCCGGATCACCTACTAAACAGAACTTATGCATGCAATTAACTTAATTAAACAGATATCAGAATAAAACTGCGGAAACCATAAACAATATACAATCCCAAGTAAAGGAATCTGTAATTTATCCAATAATATACAACCAAATCGAATAGCTGTATAAACCCAAACAACAGTAATAAAACCTAGATGAAGTTCCAGCTGGCCAACCACTGACTAGCCCCTCCTGGATCCACCCTCCTCGTTCAATCGCAAACCTGCCCCATGGAATAGGGTGTCAAAAAAATACAGAGTACGAGACGTGAGCATAAAACGCTCAGTACGAGAGTATGAGTATACATGCATGCAAAGTGAACTCCCTATAGACTCGAGGTCAAGGATCAGATAACAGAGACAGACCGGGCCCTGGTATGTAGCACGCTGTGCCGTCGCTTCAGGAGGTGGCTCCCATACCGAGATAACCGTGGATACTCCAAACCCAAATCGATGGAAGTCCATCCACTAACAGGATAGGGTACAACCCTACTAACAGATATCTCGAAAGAGATACAGCAAGATGCAAATGAATGCAGCATAAATCAATAACATGTAAACCATGCAGTCACATAATACATGCATACTCAGTCAGGATATCTCGAACAGTACTTCCGTACCTCAAAACAGTGCAAGCTCTACCAACTCTAGGTCCACGCCTATAGTCTGCTCTACACTGCCAAATGATACTACTATCATTAAAGTGCTCTAAAAGCCTTAACTAAGCTATTGCATACTCCTAAATATTTATAGGAAGCAAAATCTATACCTTCGTCCGTCGTTAGCCCTTTGATGTTGATGCCTCCAGAACTTGGGCACAACTCCGCTACAACTACCGAACGCCTCGCCGACCTCCGGACCGAGCCTAAGAAGACTAGAACAACTCCAAAAGGACTAGAATGGAAAGGAGAACTCGGAATTGGCAAATGAAAGTGAAGCCTTGGCCTTCTATTTATAGACAACGATCGGAACTTCCGATCCTTGATCGGAACGTCCGAACCTCAATCGGAACGTCCGATCCTGCCATCGGAGCTTCCGAAGATCCTGATCTGCCACGTGTCAAAATATCACTTGTTGACTCCGGATAGGGGTGATCAGAGCTTCCGGTCCTGATTGGAACTTCCGATCTTGCCACACGTCATGCCTGACGTAATATCGATCGGAGCTTCCGATCCTGTTCGGAGCTTCCGATCCTGATCGGAGCTTCCGAACTCACCTTCGGAGCTTCCGAACTCTACCCAAGTAATTATGATTAATTTCTTAATTACTGATTTTGGTTATGGGCTACTACATTCTCCCCCACTTAAGATATTTCGTCCTCGAAATCAGATCTTAAGTACCGAATGCAAATACAGAAATCAGAAACATTCTTTATTCAAATCAAACGTTCACAGAGTTTGCAACTGAATACAACTTAAAGAATGAAATCAAAACAACTCAGGATGGTCTTTACGCATCCTGTCCTCAAGCTCCCAAGTAGCTTCCTCAGTGCCTCGGCGCTGCCACTGAACTAAAATCAAAGGAATGACTTTGTTCCGTAAAACCTTATCCTTATAATCCAGGATACGAAGAGGTTTCTCAACATAAGTCAAATCCTTGTCTACCTGAAACTCAGACCGCTGCAGAATATGAGATTCATCCGCCATATACCGTCGCAACAAAGATACGTGGAACACGTCGTGAATACTAGATAGATGCGGTGGCAAAGCTAGTCGATAAGCCAATTCGCCAATGCTCTCCAAGATCTCAAACGGACCGATAAATCTGGGAGACAACTTGCCCTTAAGGCCAAATCTGAGAATTTTGCAGAAAGGTGACACTCTCAGAAACACTTTCTCCCCGACCTCGAACTGCAAAGGCCTATGCTTGATATTAGCATAGCTGGCCTGACGATCCTGTGCAGTCTTAATCCGTTTATTGATCTGATCAACAATGTCTATCGCCTGCTGGATAAACTCAGGTCCCTCAGCCTGTCTCTCCCCCACTTCTTCCCAGAAGAGTGGAGTACGACAACGTCGCCCGTACAACGCCTCAAAAGGTGCCATCCCAATACTAGTGTGATAGCTGTTGTTGTAAGCGAACTCGATCAACGGCAAATGATCCTGCAAGGCTGAACCAAAATCCATGACGCACGCTCTAAGCATATCCTCTAACGTACGGATACTGCGCTCTGACTGACCATCAGTCTCCGGATGATAGGTTGTACTCAAACTGAGAGTAGTACCCATCGCACGCTGAACACTCCCCCAGAATCTAGAAGTAAACCTGGGGTCCCGATCGCTGACAATGCTCACAGGCACTCCATGAAGTCGAACGATCTCCTGAATGTACATCCGTGCCATGCGATCCACAGAGTACTCTCGGCTATAGGCAATGAAATGCGCTGACTTGGTGAGTCGGTTCACCACAACCCAGATAGCATCACAATTCCTCGGGGATACCGGTAAATGGGTCACAAAGTCCATTGTGATAAACTCCCATTTCCATTCAGGAATAGGCAGACTGTGAAGCAGTCCTCCAGGTCGTCGGTGCTCTGCCTTGACCTGTTGACACACCAAACATCTCGAAACAAACTGATAAACACTGCGTTTTATTCCCTTCCACCAGAAACGAGTACGTAGATCCTTGTACATCTTGTTGCTCCTAGGATGAATACTCAACTTAGTGCGATGCGCCTGAGACAAAATCTCCTCTCGCAACTCTTCATCCTGCGGAATCACAAGCCTACCAGACAAACACAGAAAGCCATCTGACTGATAATGAAATCCAGACTAGCTACCCTCGTTAGCTAGATGAGCTAAACGCTGGGTCTTTGAATCAGACATCTGAGCATCTCGGATCCGCGAATACAAGGCTGGCTCAGATAATATCGCAAACATCTGGATACTCTGCATACCTTTCTTCTGCTTGAAGGTATAACCTGAAGTACAACAGTCACTGATCGCACTAGACATCGAACAAGTCTGAAGTGCGGATAGTCGCACCTTGCGACTCAAAGCATCAGCGGTGAGATTAGCAGCTCCCGGATGGTACTTAATCTCGCAATCATAGTCCTTAAGTAAGTCCATCCAACGTCTCTGCCTCATGTTCAACTCCGCCTGAGTGAACAAATACTTGAGACTCTTATGGTCGGTGAAGATCTCAAATTTCTCGCCATACAGGTAATGACGCCAGATCTTCAAAGCGAACACAATGGCTGCTAACTCCAAATCATGGACTGGGTAGTTGTCCTCGTGAATCTTCAGCTGTCTAGAAGTGTATGCGATCACATGCCCATTCTGATTCAGGACACAACCTAACCCCTGAAGAGAAGCATCCGTGTATACCACATACCCTCCAGATCCGGACAGTAATGCCAACACCGGCGCAGAAGTCAACTGCCATCGAAGCTCACAGAAATTCTCCTCACACTCGGAGGACCACTCGAAATCCACACCCTTGCGGGTAAGCTGCGTCAACGGTCGAGCTAACTGAGAGAAGTTCAGAATGAAGCGACGATAATACCCTGCTAGACCCAGAAAACTACGGATCTCAGAAACTGTCGTCGGACGCGACCAATTAAGTACCGCTTCAATCTTTCTTGGATCAACAAAAATCCCTTCCCTGGATATGATATGGCCAAGAAAGACCACTCTATCCATCCAGAACTCACACTTGCTCAGCTTGGCGTACAACTGCTCATCCCGAAGAGTCTGCAGTACCAACTGCAAGTGAGAAACATGTTCTTCCGTATTACGCGAATACACCAAGATGTCGTCAATGAATACCACGACAAATTTGTCCAAATACTCCCTGAAGACACGGTTCATCAAATCCATGAATATAGCCGGCGCATTAGTCAAACCAAATGGCATTACTAGAAACTCGTAATGCCCATAGCGAGTACGGAATGCAGTCTTGGCTACGTCCTGATCACGGACTCTCAACTGATGATACCCAGATCTCAAGTCAATCTTGGAGTAAACTGACGTGCCCTGCAGCTGATCAAACAAGTCATCAATATGAGGCAACGAATACTTGTTCTTCACAGTGACTCGATTCAGCTGCCGATAGTCAATGCACAGCCGCATCGACCCATCCTTCTTCTTCACGAAGAGAACAGGAGCTCCCCAAAGAGATAAACTGGGATGAATGTACCCCTTGTCCAAAAGATCCTGTAGCTGATTCTTCAACTCACGCATCTCTGACGGAGCCAGACGATACGGTGCTCTAGAAATAGGTGAAGTACCCGGCATCAACTCTATGCCAAACTCGACTTCCCTAGCAGGAGGAAAACCCGGAATCTCATCAGGAAATACATCTGGAAATTCATCCACAACAGGAATGCTCTCTATCCCAATACTCTCAGCGGACAAATCAACTGCATAGATAAGGTAGCCTTCCCCGCCAGACTCTAGAGCTCGACAGGCTCTCAAAGCTGATACCAAAGGCATCAGGGGTTGCGCTCCCTCACCATAGAAAAACCAACTCTCACTCCCTTCTGGATGAAAGCGTACTAATATCTGATAGCAGTCCACTGAAGCTCCATAGGTAGTCAACATTTCTATTCCCAGAATGCAATCAAAGTCGTCCATCGCCAGGACCATGAGATTCGCTAACAGAATGTTCCCTTCGAACTCTAAAGTGCAACCCATCACTAGACGCTTAGCCAAAGCAGATTGGCCCGTCGGAGTAGAAATAGACATCACTACGTCTAGTGTAATGCATGGTAACTTATGCCTCTTAACAAAACGTGCAGAAATGAAGAAATGAGATGCACCAGTGTCAATAAGTACAAGAGCAGGTATACCATAAAGCAGAAATGTACCTGCGATGAATTTCTCATTCTCCTCCACAGCCTCATCATGTCTCAGGGCAAACACCTGGCCAGAAGCTTGTGGCCTCAAATGAGAACTCCCAGCAGATTGTCCCTGCGACCTCTGCTGAATGGTGGCCTGAGAACCAGATCCTGAACCAGATCCAGAACCGCCTCCCCCAGACAGTGGACAATCCCTCCGGATATGACCAGTCTCTCCACAACGGAAACAAGCTCCAGAAGCTCTACGGCACTTGTCGGATGGATAATTCTTCCCACAGTTATCACACTTGTCCTTACCGTAACGAACAACACCTCCAGAACCAGAGGAAGAAGAAGATCCAGACTTCTTGAAAGTTTGGGCACGGGAACCCAAAGAACTAGCAGGCCTCGACTGGGGGAACGACCTGTTCCACCGAATGCTGTCCTCTGCCTGATGACAACGGCTCACCAAACCCTCGTAGTACATGTCATCGCCAACCGCCACACGGTCATGGATCTCAGGGTTAAGGCCCTGAAGGAACAGATTATACTTCATCTCTGAGCTATCAGCAATCTCGGGGCAATAGGATAGCAGATCAAAGAACCTCTGCTGATACTCATCAATAGACATGGCTCCCTGTCGCAGACTCAGTAGCTCGCCTGCCTTCGACTGACGGAGTGCAGGAGGAAAATACCGCTTTTGGAAAGCTGTGCGGAAACTCGGCCCAGGTGGCCACTCCTCTCGCCGCAACAAAAGGTGCAGAAGTAAACCTCCACCACCTGAGCGCACGCCCATCCAGAAGATAACCCAGGGTCTCCATCTTCTGCTCCTCGGTGCATTGGAAAGTCTGAAAAGTCGTCTCCATGCGGTCTAACCAGTTCTCCGCATCTTTCGGAGACTCACCTCCAACTAAGGGCTTAGGACCCATAGCTAAGAATCGACGCACAGTGAAACGCTCGTCGTCATGATGACGATGACGCCGTTCTCGACGAGGCTCCCGGTCGGCATCACCCCAATGCCCACCAACACTGCCATGAGAACTCCGGTCGTCACGATTTGCCATCTACAAAAATACCTCATGATGAGACTAAATCCCAAGAATTTTTTTGCATGCTCTGATACCATAAATGTAGTGACCCTTATCCGGATCACCTACTAAACAGAACTTATGCATGCAATTAACTTAATTAAATAGATATCAGAATAACTGCAGAAACCATAAACAATATACAATCCCAAGTAAAGGAATCTGTAATTTATCCAATAATATACAACCAAATCGAATAGCTGTATAAACCCAAACAACAGTAATAAAACCTAGACGAAGTTCCAGCTGGCCAACCACTGACTAGCCCCTCCTAGATCCACCCTCCTCGTCCAATCGCAAACCTGCCCCATGGAATAGGGTGTCCAGAAAATACAGAGTACGAGACGTGAGCATAAAACGCTCAGTACGAGAGTATAAGTATACATGCATGCAAAGTGAACTCCCTATAGACTCGAGGTCAAGGATCAGATAACAGAGACACACCGGGCCCTGGTATGTAGTGAAAGAGTGGGTGCCCAGTGAGCCAACTTGTGGCTATGGGCTTTGATGACTCTTTGTACAAACAATCTTTTGTTTAATATTATTTACACTTTTATTAATGGCAATGACTTTATCTTTCTTCATATTGTTATATTGTGATATACTATTGTTGTTTTGATAAAGACCTTGAATATACTATAGTGTATGTAAGATGTGGTAGAACATGGAGATGTCTATCATGAAACATGTCTTATAGTCACTGTATATTCTAAAACCGTTCCTAGTCGATTGAGCCGTCCGAGAATAAGGATAAGGATCGCTCGAGTTTGAGACTAGCATTTGCGATGCGGAGTACCACGTTTCATTGGTAGGGAACATGGAGATGTTCGAAGCATGCAAATGGATATTCATAGGATGAATAATCGAACTACCCTATCCGGACTTTCCAAGTGGTTATCACTTATCGAGTGGATAAAGTCCGCGGTTTTGGTTGTACACCATTAGTCCTTACGACTTGAAACATCATGGAGACTCTATATGCTAGTACTGTGCTTTGACTCGTTTACCGACTCTATGGGGGTCATCAGGTGTCGGGATTGGGTACAGTTACAACACATATAGGAGTCGATGCATTGTTGTCAAGGATTCACCACATACTTGCGAGTGTGGATATCCTATGCGATCTGAGGAGATATTAGTGTGACAAATCTCTGGCCAGAGTACTTGATGTGATTTAAGAAATGGTTTCTTAGTAGCACATGCGATGTCACTAATTTGATCTTCAAGATGTATTGCATAGTTATCGAATCTTGAGCGACTCTCGATATACCAATGGTTGTTGATTCGATCGGGATATATGGATGAAGGGACCGTACTGTACGCTAACCAAAATCTACTGGTTCTTGTAGGCACTATCAGTGATACCTAGGGAATCATGGGGCGATGTTGCTAGGCGCTTTACCATGATTCGTTGGGCAAGTCGGAAATCGTTGTTCCGAGTCACAAGGAGTTGTGAGCCCACGGCTAGCTGTATCCCTGAACCATTGAGGGTCACACAGTGTAATGGAGTTTTAATCCCCGTTGAGATAGTTAAATTTAAAGAGTTAAATTTAATGAATAAAGAAGTTGGACTTCTTAAATAAGAGTAAGGGAGTAGGGTTTCCTAAAATGACATAGGGATGGACATTTTTGGAAATCACTGAATTCGGATTCAGGAAAATTTATCTTGACTTTAAAATGTGCAGAAATGGTTTCTGTGCACATTGGTGAAATCGGTTTATCAATCGGAGTCACGATGAATTTTATATTAATTTCTGAACATGCGGGCTTTGCCTGTCGGGCCTCAACTTATGACTAATGGGCCCTAAGGTGTTAGTGGCCTGCATTATAAATAAGTTATTGCAGTACAGAAATTACACACAACAGCTCATTATTCTGAGAGAAAAAAAATCGAACCCTAGCTCTCTCAAAGAATTTTTCGGCCGTCCCCTTCCTGCTCTGCCCGAGAAAATTTCGGTCTGTGATTTTGAATCGCAGTCAGGAATAACGAATCAGATTCGTTTAATCTCTTCGCAGAAAACTTCTGACAGATTTTCTAGTGCAATCTGTCAGAGGGATTTAAACCTCATTCGTGGACCTGATTGAAGGAGTTCATCGGTTCCAGGGAGAGACAACAAGAGCAGAGAAATCTGTTGGAGTCCAATAATCTCGCTTCGAGATTGAAGGTAAAATTTAATAATTGTTATTTAATTTTACACACACTAATAATTTAATCGTTGAACGGTTGATACCCACACTATGGAATTGTTCCATAATAAAATTTTAAACTTCCGCTGCACCGGGTATCAATCGTGATTGATCTGAACGCCAGTTTTTCCAACATGTAGCACGCTGTGCCGTCGCTTCAGGAGGTGGCTCCCATACCGAGATAACCGTGGATACTCCGGACCCAAATCGATGGAAGTCCATCCACTAACAGGATAGGGTACAACCCTACTAACAGACATCTCGAAAGAGATACAGCAAGATGCAAATGAATGCAGCATAAATCAATAACATGTAAACCATGCAGTCACATAATACATGTATACTCAGTCAGGATATCTCGAACAGTACTTCCGTACCTCAAAACAGTGCAAGCTCTACCAACTCTAGGTCCATGCCTATAGTCTGCTCTACACTGCCAAATGATAATACTATCATTAAAGTGCTCTAAAAGCCTTAACTAAGCTATTGCATACTCCTAAATATTTATAGGAAGCAAAAGATATACCTTCGTCCGTCGTTAGCCCTTTGATGTTGATGCCTCCAAAACTTGGGCACAACTCCGCTACAACTACCGAACGCCTCGCCGACCTCCGGACCGAGCCTAAGAAGACTAGAACAGCTCCAAAAGGACTAGAATGGAAAGGAGAACTCGGAATTGGCAAATGAAAGTGAAGCCTCGGCCTTCTATTTATAGACAACGATCGGAACTTCCGATCCTTGATCGGAACGTCCGAACCTCGATCGGAACGTCCGATCCTGCCATCGGAGCTTCCGAAGATCCTGATCTGCCACGTGTCAAAATATCACTTGTTGACTCCGGATAGGGGTGATCGGAGCTTCCGGTCCTGATCGGAACTTCCGATCTTGCCACACGTCATGCCTGACGTAATATCGATCGGAGCTTCCAATACTGTTCGGAGCTTCCGATCCTGATCAGAGCTTCCGAACTCACCTTCGGAGCTTCCGAACTCTATCCAAGTAATTATGATCAATTCCTTAATTACTGATTTTGGTTACGGGCTACTACAATTCTAAATCACCAGTGTTTGTGAAGGAAGGAAGTGGTTCTTTGGATTATCCTTCAGTTGATTCACGAGGTAAGAAACCTATTGTTGAAAAGGCTGTTCCTATCCAAAAGCCAAAACAATGGAAACGTCATTTTGTGTGTTATTACTGTCTCAAACCTGGTCACATCAGGCTGTTTTGTCGTAAGCTTAAAAATGACTATATTTTGTGGGAATCTAAGCAGGTGTTGCCTTCCATGTTGCATAAAACCAAACGCAACACTGTCAAAAAAGGATCTACTGTGAAGAAAGTTTGGGTACAAAAGTCTGATGTTAAATGTTTTTTTATTTATACTTCCTTGAAAGCTAACACTGCAGGAAACTGGTACTTTGACAATGGAAGCTCTCGGCACATGACAAGTTTGAGAGATCACCTCACGGACTAAATTGAACAAAATGGTGGTAGAGTGACCTATGGAGGTTGTAGTGACCCTACATGGAATCACCTACTAACTGGCAACTAATAACATGCATTAAACTTAATACATCAAAATGCTTAACAGAGTAAAATGTGCGGAAACATAATCCATAATTTACATATCAGCCTCGTGCAAAAATTATTTACTTGTGTTTTATTTACGCTTTAATTTCCACTGCACTGTGTTGTCGTTGGTGTTACAACACCAAATACAACATTGCCTATTTTCACATAACAAACCACGTACAACATTGTTTCTTTCAGATGTACCCTGAAGCTGATCGAACAAGTATCGATATGGGGTAACGTGTACTTGTTCTTGATGGTGGCATGGTTTAGATGCATGTAATCAATACACAGCCGCATTGACCCATCTTTCTTCTTAACAAAAAAAACAAGTTCTCCCCACTGAGAAACACTCGGATGGATATACCATTCTCTAGCTAGTCCTGCAACTCCTGCTTTAATTCATGCATATCTGATGGAGCCAGACGATAAGGTGGTCATGATATCAATGTTGTCCCTAGAAATATCTCAATGTCGACTCAACCTTGAGAATCGAAGGAAAAAAGAAGGAATCTCGTCGAGGAAAAAATCAGGAATCTCTCTAACCACCGGTAGATATTCAATACCCATGCTAAGTGTGGATGTTTCAGTGGCATAAATAAGATAGTCTTCCCTGCCCAACTCTAAGGCACGACGGGCCTTCAATGCCGATAATAAAGAAATCAAAGGTCGCACTTCCTAGCCATAAAACAACTAACTATCGCAATCAACTGGACAAAAATGTACCAATATCTAATAGCAGTCCACAGTAGATCGGTACACGCATAGCAGATCTATTTGCAAAATACAGTCAGAGTCCTCCGTCGCTAAGATCATCAGATTTGTGGTCAACGTATGTCCCTAAAACTCAATAGAACAATCTATCACTATATCTTTAGATTAAACCTCCCGACCCATCGGAGTGGACACGACTAAAACAACGTCTAAGTACATATAGGGCAATCTATTCCTCTTGGAAAAACTGACGGAAATAAAAAAAAATGTGATGCTCCAATATCAATTAAGACAAATGCAGATATGCCACATAACATAAAATTACATGCAATCATGTGCTCGCTCTCATTGTTGGCCTGATCCTGATTAAGGGCGAACACTTTTCCTTGCACGCGTGGACGCAAAGTAGAAGTACCCTGCGATGCTGGTGGATAGCGCGGATAAAAAAATCCTGAGATCCACTTCTAGAAGTTCCCTAGGTGGGACAGTCCTTCCTCATGTGCCCTATATCGCCACAAAGAAAACGTGCACCAAATTCCTTATGGCACTCCTCCGTTGGATGCTTCCTTTCACAGTGACCACAATGCCCTTTCTGCTTCTCTTGCCAAAATGAAACACACCACTAGTAACAAAAGAAGAAGACGTAGAAGCCTGCTGGGATCGGTGTGTAGAGGGGAGTGAATACACACTCCTTAAAAAAATATTTACAAAAAAATACCAAGTTTTCCGGCCGGTCAATTTAGGTGTTAACCAAACTAGACCAAATATCTCAATACTTGAAAATGATCGAACAACAAGAAGCGCAGAAATAGATTGAAAATTTTTAGTTAATCTTTTATACTCAACACAATCAATGCTAACAACAAGAAAAATATAATCAAAAGAAAGGAACATAGGAAATATGGAAGTTCGAAGGCAAAATCCTTCTACGTCTCCCCTTCTTCCACTTAGGAAGGAATGTACAAGAATATTTTGGTTTATACAACCCTTGTATACAACTCACTCCAACTTTAGGACTTATACACTGCCTAAATCATAACTCCTAGTTAACACAAATATAAGACCTAAAATATTATCCACTAAACACCAAGATAATACACAAGAAGTTTGAATATTTCAATCCAAACACTCAAAATCTTCTACGAAAGCTTAATGTCTTTGAAGCGGTCGAGAGAGCTTTGAGAAACCCTGAGTGATACTTGAAAGATCTAATACAAATCTTTTAAGCGAGGGTTGACTGAGAAGTAAAAGATTAGGATTTCTTAAGTGCTCGAAGTGACTTAGAGTGCAAGCTTTGTAAGCAGGAGTTCTTGGATAAACATATAGATCAATTCTAGTTCTCTTGCTTGATGCATTCTCCTATTTATACTATCTCTTGCATGAATCCGTTCAACGTTAGGCTATGAGATAATAAATGCAAGAGTATTGTTTTCGTCGTCTTCCTTGATAGATAGTACACACCATTTAATGCATGATTTAGACTGCTTTCAAATGAGGAAACAATGGTCCCTGACAGTTTCTGCACATACTATTAGCAGTGTACAATTTGGGTAATCTTCTTATTTATTGATCCTTGATGGTCTGCTGATCGAGCTAATAATAACACTGAAAATCAACTTAAATATATCTATCAATTAAGCTTGAATAAATCGCAAGTGCACGAGTCAAGTAATAATATAGTGTACAGCGTACGAGTATTGTCCCACAGAGATTGATTTGTGACAAAATTACTCAGGTATGATTCTTTAGTTAATTATAACGAGATATGGAGAATAAATTAATAAAATGAAATAAAAGAATGAAATAAAAGCAAAACAATAAATTAAATTCAGAAAATAAATAAACTATTGTTAGGATCTCGGTTCACCTACCCCTTTTCTTCTCCAATGATTGAATTTTATTTCTCAAGTCATGCTTTTGATGAAATTTCCTAATCTATCAATATACTCTCTCGAGCTTTATTAATCTAATTAACAAATTATAATAACCAAGTCTCCTTGCGTTATTTAACAATTGCAATTGCATTAACGATTTATGGAATCCTCTAGCTTTCGACCTGGTGGACTATGACTATCAACATGTATCCAACCTCATATCTCTATGCAAGTTGTAGATCCATGGATTATATTACCCTTTCATGTCATAAAATCTCCTCTCGGTATCAATTATAACACATAAAATCAATAAGAAGTTGATCAAACTCCAAAATTTCAATAAACATAATAATATAATCAAGAACGCTTAAAAACCAAATTCAATCTTCAAGAATAAATCAAAACATAGTTTTGGGGGTAGGATCCCCTAAATCCCAACAAAAATAAAATAAAGAGAAGAGAAAACTAGTGTTTGAGGTTCTTCAATTTCTCAAGTTTCCTCCCTCTTCACGTTCTTCTCCTTGGATGGTCTCCTCCTCCCTTCAATCTAATCTTTTTCCCTTAAAACATCAGAATTTTTCCTATTAATAATGCCCAAGAGTTCTTTCCATGTAAAACACCCGCAAAATATAGATTTCCAACTTGGCGAGGGCGCTTGGTCGGTAAAAAATGATGGCTCGAGCGCTGAAAATTATGCCTGCTTTATGTTTGTTTTTACGATGCGGCGCTCGGTCTGCAATAAATTGCAGCTCGGGCGCACCTGTTTCTTCCCAGCGCGCGACATTTTTGAAAAATTCATAACTTAAGTTTTAATCGTCGGGTTAAGCTGAAATTTTGACCGCATCATCAAAACATCTTCAAATTTAATTTGGATAGTGGAGATTTGATTTTGTAAGGCCCGGGATTAATTAATTTAATCCAAACTTATTTAATTTTAATCCGAGTATATTTAATTTGAGAATATTTAGAGTTTCGATTTAAATTCTAATATTCTTAAATTATTTGGGATTGAAATTGAATTAAAAAGATGGCCGAGGACTGAATTGCAATTTATGACGTTTCAGGGACTAAATTGCAATATTAATTGAAGTTATCCGATGTTATACGTATTATTAGCATGAATACGTGTACAAGACTTATTCCATTCAGAAATTTGAAGCAGAGAGCCGAGTTCTTCTTCCCTTTTCTTTGAAACTTTGATTTTCAAATCGCCGTAACTTTTGATCCGATCATCCGATTTTGATTTCGAAAATTGTTTTGGAATCCTTGCGACGAGGGCTTCGATCTAGTGTAAGTTTTTATTTGTTTCTGCATGTTTTGAAGATTGAAATCCGGGAGATATCAGTTTTTGAGTATGAATTAATGTTCTTGAACTTTTATCGCTTCTATACTCAAAACCGGATCGAAGGTGGATTATTGAATGAACTTGTTATGATTTCCAGCGTGTATATCGTTCATTATAGCTGCTGATATGATTCTTAGGGTGATGTATTCAGCTGATATATGATGTACGAATGATTTGAATGATTAGAAATGAATTCGATATTTCGTCGGTTATCGATTTTCTGTCGCTACGCCGTTAATTTATGTTTTGAGACTGTTTTAATAGCCTATGATTGAGCTGAGGATCTTTTGATTGTATACCAATGTTTCTTGATCATAATCGTTACATTTCAGATTAGTTTTAAGCTCGATCAACTCAAGAAGTCCGACTTTGAACCGAAGAAGTTTGCTTGAGGTTTGAAGTGATTGTATTGAAGTTATATTGATGATTTTGATCAGATTTTGTATTGATAATCTTGAATGAAGTTTGATATGAATGTTTTGATGTTATGTTTCAGATTTGAAGCATTCAAAACCGAGAGAAACGAAGGTATAAGACGACATCGCGAGTCAGAGATTTGAGACTCAAGAATGAAGCTTCTTGAGTTGTCCCGCCAAAATCACATACTTGTTTATTGTTTTGATTTGATTTTGATGTTGTCAATCCATCTCAGGTAGTGGATCTTTGATTCGATATGATTACGATGATGATATGATATGATATTGAATTGATTCTATTGCCAAGATCTGAGGCGATCTTATTTTCTAGTCCGGAATGACTACGATAGATGGATATCCATGTCAAGATCGGTTATGAATCTTGATGGCAACGACGATATATGAATCAATTCTTGATCGATATATGTGTTACTTACTCTATTGTTGAGTCGTTTATGATTTGAGTTGATATGCTTTATTTAACGTTTTATATTTCGATTATACTGAGAATGATTTCTCACCGGAGTTTATCCGGCTGTTGTCTTGTTTTGTATGTGTGCATGACAACAGATGGGGAAGGAGTTGGCCAGAGTCGACGTGGATAGCTTGAGAGAGAGATTAGTTGTGGAGACGTCGGGTTATGAATAGAGTTTGCTGTCATGACTTTGTATCAAACTTAGTGGTTGGAAAACATGCTAGTTAAACATGTTTTTGTATCAAATTTTGAAACACTAATGTAGCATTACATGTGTAGATTGAGGTTTGTTGATATAAACTTTGTTTGTATGTATTTTGAGTTGGATGTAAGGATTATACATCATGAAACCTTCCTTGACAGCAAAACAAATTATGTTGGGAATTTTTATGGCCGTTTGAGCGCACCTGCGCTGGCCCGAGTGCACCCACGCCTTGGCAGAACAAAAGTTCTACCAGGTTGAGCGCGGGGGCGCCGTTCCAGGGCGCACCCGCGCCCTGGCAAAACAAAAGTTCTGCCAGGTTGGGCGCGGGGGCGCTGGAATAGGGCGCACCCGCGCCCATATTAAAAAAAAATTGTTTCTTATTTACTTCTTGGTTTATAATGAATATTGATTGCCCATTAAGAAGAAAGATTAGCACCCGAGGTCCCCACAACAGGTGGTATCAGAGCTTAAGTTTCTCGGACTGAGAATAGATGAGTGGGGTAGATCGAGTCTTCTACTCTGATTTATTTATTCTTGAAGCATGTTTATTATTAATTTACAGCTTTAAGACATTGCATGCTATCTGTTATCTTAAATGATTGGAAGTATGTGATATTGAGTATGAATCAGAACTCGATCTCTTGACGACGCATGAAAGTGAGAATCAGAGCAGGGCTTGAAACAGAATTGTGTTATGATAAGATAATGAATTATACACTAATCTGTTTGATTATCAGATATGCCTCCCCGACCAGCACCGACTACTAGACGTACTTTGGCAGTGAATCAGCCAGAGAAGACGAATGCAGCACAGACAGTACCACAGGTACCAGTGATAGCACCTGAACTAGGACAGGGTAGTACTTCTGTTGATACGATGAGTGGTGATGCAACTCGGATGGAAAAATTGCTGAAACGATTTCAATCCTTCAAACCACCGATGCTACAAGGAACTGAAAACGCTATGGATTGTGAGAATTGGCTGGAGGATATCGAGCAGTTATTTGAATTCCTCGACTATACTGATGAACGTCGTGTTATATTGGTGGTCCATCAATTACATGGCCTTGCAAAAAATTGGTGGGTAGCGACGAAGAAAGCGTTTGAAAATTGAGGTACAGTTATCAGATGGACTATATTTAAAACTGCTTTCTATCAACGTTTCTTTCCCGTTTCTTATCGAAAGGACAAGGGAGCGGAGTTTGCAACAGGGACAAATGAATATTGAAGAATATGTTGCAAATTTCACGAGCCTACTGAAGTTTGCTCCACATATCGCTGCAAGTGATGAATCTGATAAGTGTATTTTATACACTTAATTTATATATGATTTTAATTATTAATTATTTGTTTCGAGCAAATTTATGTTTGGGTTTTGTTGTTTTTGTGCTTGCAGAGAATTATTGAATTATTTGGAAAAGAAGAGAAAATGAGAATTTGTGAAAAAAAAAGAAGAAAAGAAAAGAAACGAACAGGGAAGAAAAAGATAGAAGTTAATGGGCTTTCTTATGGGCCTAAATGTTAGCGCTTAGTGTTAGCGCTAAAGAAGAGTGAGGAAGCGCTATCGCGCAGCCTTCCGGGAGATTTGAGATTAATGCAGAGTTCTATGCCCGCCCGCCTGGATTTTGGAATGCCCGCGCGTCGAAGAGATTTCAGCGTTTAATTATTTCGGGCAATTTTTTTCTTGGGCTTTTGAGTGGGCTTTTTCATGCGATATAAAAGGATTTTTTATCAGACAATGGAAGGGGAGGCGCCACACACAATACACACATCAGTGATCGTGAATTTTCTGAAGGGAATTCTGGAGCTTATCTGAAGAACGAAGACGAAAATCGATAGACCAGACACGGCGTCGACGACGGATTTGTTTCCTTTATCTTTTATTTTATTCTGAATATGTTTGGATTTATGAATTATTGGTTTTATTTGAATTCAGTTATGAACTAATTTTTATAGTCTAGAGGTCGGATGGAACCCGGTGTAGACGCTTTCATGAATTTTTGATTTTATTGAATTGAGTTTCTTCTATATTAATTGTTTTTTTCTAGAATTGATTGTCTTTTCAATTATCTGATCAATAATTGATTTGTAATATTTATTTGAAATCTGGCACTCGGGAGAGGGGATTTTGAATAGGACCAATAGAAAATACACTGTTAATTATTTATATAGCTCGGGAGAGTGTATAATTTTAATAGAGCTTTTAAAAAGAACATAGTTTTGAATAGATCACTACAAGTAGATAAGAAATAGGGATATTGGAATTGAATTGTAGTTGATATATTTTATTCGGCACTCGGAAGAGGGAATAATACACTTAAGTGTTCTTGGCTATTAATTAATTGAAATTCATGAAGATTGATTAATTAGGACTGATTGTTGTAGAAACCAGGTGAAATCTATACCACCATTTTTCTCTGATTGATATTTATTTGAAAGTTGTGTGAGTGCTTTAAACTCATTGATTATTTATTTTTCTGCAAAATTCTGAGTTATTGATTTTCTAGATAAAGTTTAGACTATTTTAATTACAAGCATTGAATATTTTCATTTTACTCCCTGTGGATCGATATCTGATTTTATCACTATATTAAAACTTGACACTCGTACGCTTGCGAGGATTTTTCACAACAGAATCTCAAGCCGATCAATTTATAAATGGCTTGAATCCAGATGTGTTCACTCTTGCAAATTCGGGACGACCGAATAATTTTGCTGATGCTCTTGATCGTTCAAAAGGAGCTGAAGCAGGGATATTGAGGCAAAGAGGAGTATAGTTTGTCCCACAACCGATGAAACAACCGCACGAACAGCCACAAATTCCACCACCACCTCGATTTGATGCTGGAGGTAGCGGTAGTGGTAAGAAGAATTTATTCAAGGGAAAAAGCAAACAGTTTAAACGTCTAGGTAGTAGCTCTTCTAGTTCGAGTGGATCTAGACAGTTTAGAGGTGGACAGAAATCCGGTACTTCTGATGTCTATTGTACTAAATGTGGAGGACGTCATACCAATGAGCAGTGCAGAGGAGTGTTTGGCACCTGTCACATTTGCCAACAACCGGGTCATTTTGCGAGAGTATGTCCACAGCGAGGTTCTGGAAGTGCACAGGGTGCTGGATAATCTCGATCAGTGACACAGCCAGAGAGGCAAGTATCTTCAGTGCATTCATTCCAACCTCAGCCATCATCACAGAGCCGTACTGGAGGATGTCAAGCAGGGAGCCAGCAACAGAGACAACAGGCTAGAGTGTTTGCATTGACCAAGGAGCAAGCACAAGCCGCACCAGATGATGTGATTGCAGGTAACTGTTTCATTTATGGTTATCCTGCCTATGTCTTATATGATACTGGTGCATCCTACACATTCATATCTGAGCAATTTGTTGCATTGCATTCATTACCTGTTGAACCCTTAGCTACTGTCGTGTCTATTTCATCACCTTTGGGAAGAGGTATTATATCAGTGAAGTCTGTAAGAAATTGTACATTAAAGTTGAGGGTCATGAGATTGAGATTGATTGTATTGTGCTTGGGTTGTATGATTTTGATTGTATAATCGGTATCGATATGTTAACTGATAAGTGCATTTTTTATGCATTATTTCATGTTATTTTTATGTCTATTTTGTGTGCATTCATATTATTTTTATGTGTTTTAGTGCATGTGTGTGTATTTCACTCCTTGGGTTAATTTTGTAGGAAAATGGATTTTGAAGAGTGAATTACGGAGCAGCCTTGATCGAAAAATCATATTTAATTTTAGAGAAATTTAAATCCAATCTCCACCGTTCAGATTAAATTAAAGATGTTTTGAAGCTGCTGTCCAAATTTCAGCTCAATCCGACGGCTAGATCTCGAGATATGAATTTTTGAAAATTGTCGCTCGGCGCAGATTTTTTGTACTGCACGCGCACGAGAATCAAGCTCGCGCACACGCGAGTCCGACGTACAGGCCTCTGTTTTTATGTGCTGCGTGCGCGCGAGGCCTATTCCGCGCGCGCGCGCGTGTTCGGGGGTCATATGTGTTCCGAAAAATCCTTGTTTTGAGAGGAAATTAACTGGTAGGCGTTCCGGACCATATATATACAAGATATAACATATTTTTTAGGGTTCGGAAGTTCCAGAACGCGCACAACACAGAGGAGGCGGCTACAAGGCTTGGGAGAGAAGATTTCTTCTTTCTTTTCTTCTTTTTATTTTTATTTTTGAATTATTGTTTTTAATTATTGAGTAGTTTATTTTCAACCAAGACGGCGTGATTGGGCCGAAAAAATTCATGTAGAAAACTTGGATGTTTGTTTGGGATTTTTTAGAGTTGATTTTATTTTATTGATTGTCAGATTTATATTTGTCTTGTGAATAGTCTGATCAACTGTTTGCTTGCATGTTAATCAATTCCAAATCGACAGAGGAGGTTTTGATTTTGATCACTCTGATAATTAACATATTGTAAAACCGACTAGAAATAGAATTCGGTTTCAGTGTGCGGTTTAGGTGTAAACTGAATTTTCACAAATATTTAATGCATTCAAATTTGATTAGAATTACGAAAGATTAGTTCATCAATATTTGAATAGGTTTGATTGTTCTAGAAATAGACCTTTGAACAAATTAGGAGAATTCCCGTGAATTAAAATTAAATCTGAGTCCTGAATCGACTACATGTTACGTGATTTGTTCGGTACCTACGTGTGTCTTGGTTGTCTTTGTCTTAATTATTTTTATCTTCAGTTATTTTTATTCTTATTTCTTAATCAGTTTTTATTTTATATTCTTATTTTATTTAATTCAAAATCCTTCTATTATTTTGTCTAGATTAAGTAAAATAATTAATTCTTGAGAATTGACTGCAGTCCCTGTGGGATCGATACTTGGACTCTCTGTCCACTTTACTATTACTTGACCTGGTACGCTTGCCAGTAGATTTATATCACACCGATTTAGCCGGTCAAGTTTTTGGCGCCTTGCCGGGGACTGTTTAATTAATATTAGGATAGATTATTTGCTTGAGACAAGATTTTTTTTTTTTCTTGAATTTGTTTAATTATTTATTTTAATTTTAATTTTATTCTCTTTTGCTTGTGAGGTACTTGGAGATGGACCATCGACAGGTGTTCACAAGATTTGACCAACAATACTTGGAGCCTTTCTATGCTGCTTGGGGGAGATTCAATGATTTGGCGAACAGATTTCAATGCCATCAGTTTTCTACTTACACCCTCACTAAAATTTTTTATGGTGGTTTGGATGAGATTACAAGAAGTTGGGTAGATTCTGGAGCTCTGGCCACTGGCAGTCAATTGTTTAGAAGAGATGAAGACAGTGCGATGCACTTGTTGAACGATATGGCAGATTTTGACTACCATTGGCATTGTGATCCTTCACTGCAGGGTTGGAGTCACCAATATCCTCCAGATATCAACTCTAAAAATTTTGCGAACCAACCACCAGAGCATCAATAAGAGTGTATAGGGCGTTCCGAAGATTATGTGGCTCAGGTGGAGAATTTTTTGCGGCAACAAACAGAGACAAATCAATTTTTAGAAAGCCGCATAAGTCTTTTGGATCAACAGATTGTGCTTATTAGAGAACCAATTTTGGATATCTGCCAATTGAGTGAAGTAACTGAGCCAGAGCATGAAGAAATCATTTTTGAGGAATCTTCTTGTGAGGATGAGCCAAACATGATAGTGGAGGAGGAAGAACCATTCAAGGAGAGAGATTTTACCTCGTCAGTGGTCGTTCCATGTACACCGTTAGAAGATACTTTCTTGCCATTGACGCCAATCCCACAGTATTCCATCCTCTATGACCTTCAGCCTAGATTCGGAGTCTCCTTCCAAAAGAAAAATTTCAGAACAAGTGTTGTTGGAACGACGAGCTTACAAAGTATATATCACGCCAAGCTTGAGGGCGAAGGAAATCAAGACCCATACGTAGAGTTGTATGATTCTTACTATGGGCGGCAGCCGCTCTTTGATGGTTGCTTCTACATAGTCGGGCATTAGACTATAAATTTAGCGCTGACTGGGAGGCAACCCAGTGTTCTTTCTTTTTGCTTTTTATTTTATTTTTGGTTTTTGTTTTTGTTTTTGTTTGATTTTTGTTTCTTTCCCATGCCTGTTGGTCGTGCCTGCCGATATATACAATCTGCTGCTGCTGTCCCAGCTGATACTATCAAGAAGGAAGAGGATGCATCGAAAACCAGGGGAGTGTTATTTTTGTTCTCATTGTGTTTTTGTTTGTCTTTGCATTTGTGGGTTTGTTATGCATTTTGTTCATTGTTCTGAAGCATTGAGGACAATGCTTTGGATAAGTATGGGGGGGGGGGGGGGGTAGACTAGTATTGCATTGTCTATGTGTTTGTGTTGCATCTGTCGTGTTTCATATTTGTTTGCATACAGTTTATTTTTGTTGTTGTTTGCATTGGCATGAGTTGGATGAGTCATGATAGCCAATGATGATGAAGTTTATTTGAAAAAAATGGATTTTTGAAAAATGAATGCTCTTGACTGGACATGAGAAACTGTAGGTTGAACCGTGAATATTTTTAAGCACTAATGTTAGACCAGTGAATTGTAGCGAAAGATTTGATAAAGTTTCTATCTGTTTGACCATTGCACGGCAATAGATGGTTTGTGGATCTTGATTGTGTTCTATGAATTTTGATGAGGCTCTAGTTTACACTTATGATCTTGGGCGCAGCTAGAAAAAATTTATATACAATTCCATCCGGGCCTTGAAAGGATTAAAATCCTAAAAAAAAAAAAATTAAATTTAAGGCTAAGTATGCGGATTCAATGGGATTGATGCTCCATCCGGGCTATAGACGAGGGGATTAGAAAGAAAAAATAGAATGATTTTTCGTATCCTAGCCAGTTATAGCTAAATCAGCGGGTAATTATTGGGGCTAATGCAATACCGGGTGCAAAATCCGAAGGTGTGTAATTCATTATCTCAAGGGAGGTGGGTTTAGTCTAGAGGTCGTTGGAAGGAATGGGCACTTGAAGAGTGAAACTTGCACTGATTTGTCATAGGTCGCTAAGCAGATTTGAGACGAATTCGGTCTAAGTTGTATGAAACTCGAATGTCATTTCACACACACACGTTCACGTTAAACCGAAGGTGTATTATGAAAATTTGAGAGCATGTCTGTGTTTTTTGTTTTGTGATTAAACTTCTCAGAGGCTTTGCACATTTATGAATCGTCCTCACTTATGTTTTTGTTTGCATGTTGTTTTTTCATGTCTTGCTCGAGGGCGAGCAAGGTTTAAGTATGGGGGTGTTGATAAGTGCATTTTGTATGCATTATTTCATGTTATTTTTATGTCTATTTTGTGTGCATTCATATTATTTTTATGTGTTTTAGTGCATGTGTGTGTATTTCACTCATTGGGTTAATTTTGTAGGAAAAAAGAATTTTTGAAGAGTGAATTACGGAGCAGCCTTGATCGAAAAATCATATTTAATTTTAGAGAATTTTAAATCCAATCTCCACCGTTCAGATTACAGCTAAAGATGTTTTGAAGCTGCTGTCCAAATTTTAGCTCAATCCGACGGCTATATCTCGATATATGAATTTTAGAAAATTGTCGCTCGGCGCAGATTTTTTGTACTGCGCGCGCGCGAGAATCAAGCTCGCGCGCGCGCGAGTCCGACGTACAGGCCTCTGTTTTTATGTGCTATGCCGCGCGCGCGCGCTTGTTCGGGGGTCATATGTGTTCCGAAAAATCCTTGTTTTGAGAGGAAATTAACTGGTAGGCGTTCCGGACCATATATATACAAGATATAACATATTTTTTAAGGTTCGGAAGTTCCAGAACGCGCACAACACGGAGGAGGCAGCTACAAGGCTTGGGAGAGAAGATTTCTTCTTTCTTTTCTTCTTTTTATTTTTATTTTTGAATTATTGTTTTTAATTATTGAGTAGTTTATTTTCAACCAAGACGGCGTGATTGGGCCGAACAAATTCATGTAGAAAACTTGGATGTTTGTTTGGGATTTTTTAGAGTTGATTTTATTTTATTGATTGTCAGATTTATATTTGTCTTGTGAATAGTCTGATCAACTGTTTGCTTGCATGTTAATCAATTCCAAATCAACAGAGGAGGTTTTGATTTTGTTCACTCTGATAATTAACATATTGTAAAACCGACTAGAAATAGAATTCGATTTCAGTGTGCGGTTTAGGTGTAAACTGAATTTTCACAAATATTTAATGCATTCAAATTTGATTAGAATTACGAAAGATTAGTTCATCAATATTTGAATAGGTTTCATTGTTCTAGAAATAGACCTTTGAACAAATTAGGAGAATTTCCGTGAATTAAAATTAAATCTGAGTCTTGAATCGACTACATGTTACGTGATTTGTTCGGTACCTACGTGTGTCTTGGTTGTCTTTGTCTTAATTATTTTTATCTTCAGTTATTTTTATTCTTATTTCTTAATCAGTTTTTATTTTATATTCTTATTTTATTTAATTCAAAATCCTTCTATTATTTTGTCTAGATTAAGTAAAATAATTAATTCTTGAGAATTGACTGCAGTCCCTGTGGGATCGATACTTGGACTCTCTGTCCACTTTACTATTACTTGACCTGGTACGCTTGCCAGTAGATTTATATCACACCGATTTAGCCGGTCATTAACCAAGTACAGAGCCACAGTTGATTGTTTTCAAAAGATTGTGAGGTTCAGACCGAAGATGGCTAACGAATGGAAATTCTATGGTAAGGGATCACGAGCCAGAATTCCTTTGATATCTGTTTTTTCCATGACTAATCTATTGCAGAAAGAAGCAGAGGGATTTCTGATTTACGCAATTGATGTACTGAAGACTAGCCTGAAATTGACTGACTTGCCAGTGGTTAGTGAATTCGTTGATGTTTTCCGTGACGAGATTCCGGGATTGCCTCCGTTTCGTGAGGTATAATTCATTATAGAATTGATGTCAGGTACACAGCCGATATCGAATGCACCTTACCGTATGGCACCAATTGAATTGAAAGAACTGAAAGAGCAGCTTGAAGATCTGTTAGCCAAAGGTTATATCAGACCGAGTGTTTCTCCTTGGGGCGCTCCGGTATTGTTTGTCAGAAAGAAAGACGGATTGATGAGATTATGTATTGACTACCGGCAATTGAATAAAGCAACGGTAAAGAATCGCTATCCTTTACCTAGAATCGATGACTTGTTTGATCAATTGCAGGGTTCGTCAGTATACTCAAAGATTGATTTACGATCTGGCTATCATCAACTGAGGGTAAGAGACGAAGATATCCCTAAGACTGCATTTAGAACCAGGTATGGCCATTACGAATTTATAGTCATGCCTTTTGGTCTAACGAATGCACCAGTAGTATTTATGGGACTGATGAATAGAGTATTTCAAAAGTATCTAGATGACTTCGTGATTATATTTATCGATGATATTTTGATTTACTCTAAGAATTTATGTGATCATGCCAACCATCTTAGAACTCTATTGAGAACTCTACGAGAAGAGAAATTGTATGTCAAGTTATCAAAATGTGAATTTTGGTTGCAGAAAGTTGTTTTTCTTGGTCATATAGTTTCAGGAGATGGTATTTCCGTTGATCCAACCAAAGTTTAAGCTGTTATCAGTTGGCAGAGACCGACATCTTTGCCAGAAATTCAAAGTTTTATGGGCTTAGAAGGTTATTACCGTAGATTTATCAAAGACTTCTCGTCTATTGCAAAGCCTATTACACAGCTTACACAGAAGAATGCACCGTTTGTTTGGTCTGAGGCATGTGAAGCTAGTTTTCTTGAGTTGAAGAAAAGATTGACTACAACACCAGTCTTGACAATCCCTTCAGGTACTGGTGATTTTGTTGTATATTGTGATGCCTCTCACCAAGGTTTGGGATGTGTTTTAATGCAGAAATGACATGTTGTTGCTAATGCTTCTCGACAACTGAAACCACATGAAGTTAGATATCCAATTCATGATCTTGAATTGGCAGCTATCGTCTTTGCATTAAAGATTTGGCGACATTATCTATATGGTGAAAAGTTTGAAATCTTTTCTGATCACAAGAGTTTGAAATATCTGTTTTCACAATCTGAATTGAACATGATGAAAGAGTGGGTGCCCGGTGAGCCAACTTATGGCTAAGGGCTTTTATGACTCTATGTATAAACAATCTTTTGTTTAATATAATTTACACTTTTATAATGGCATTTACTTTATCTTTTATCATATTATTATGTTGTGACATACTATAAGATGTTTAGATGAAGACCTTGAATATACTATAGTGTATGTAAGATGTGGTAGCACATGGGGATGGCTATCATGAAACACATCTTAAAGTCACTGTATATTCTAAACAGTTCCTAGTCGATTGAGCCGTCCGTTAATAAGGATAAGGATCGCTCGAGATTGAGACTAGCGTTTGCGATGCCGAGTACCACGTTTCATTGGTATGGAACATAGAGATGTTCAAAGCATGCAAATGGATATTCATATGATGAATGATCGAACTACCCTATCCGGGGTTTCCAAGTGGTTATCACTTATCGAGTGGATAAAGTCCGCGGTTTTGGTTATACACCATTAGTCCTTACTACTTGAAACATCATTGAGACTCTATATGCTATTACTGTACTTTGACTCGTTTACCGACTCTATTGGGGTCATCAGGTGTCGGGATTGGGTACAGTTACGACACATATAGGAGTCGATGCTTTGTTGTCAAGGATTCACCACATACTTGCGAGTGTGGATATCCTATGCAATCTGAGGAGATATTAGTGTGACGAATCTCTGGCCAGAGTACATGATGTGTTTTAGGTTACTCGTTGTTCCTAGTAACACATGCGATGTCACTATTTGATCTTCAAGATGCATTGCATAGTTATCGAATCTCGAACGACTCTCAATTTACCAATGGTTGTTGATTCGATCGGGATATATGGATGAAGGGACCGTACTGTATGCTAACCAAAATCTATTGGTTCTTGCAGGCACTATCAGTGATACCTAGGGAATCATGGGGCGATGTTGCTAGGCGCTCTTACCATGATTCGATGGGCAAGTCAAAAATTGTTGTTCCGAGTCACAAGGAGTTGTGAGCCAACGGCTAGCTGTATCCCTGAACCATTGAGGGTCACACAAGTAATGGATTTCTAATCCCCGTTGAGATAATTAAATTTAAAGAGTTAAATTTAGTGAATAAAGAAGTGGGACTTCTTATTTAAAAGTAGAGGGAGTAAGATTTCCTAAAATGACATAGTGATGGACATTTTGGAAACCGCTGAATTCGGATTCAGAAAATTTATCTTGACTTTAAAAGATGCAGAAATGGTTTCTGTGCACATTGGTGAAATTGGTTTATCAATCTGAGTCACGATGAATTTTATATTAATTTCTGAACATGCGGGCTTTGTTTGTCAGGCTTGAACTTATGACTAATGGACCCTAAGCTGTTAGCAGCCCACATTATAAATAAGTTATTGTAGTACAGAAATTACACAACACAGGTCATAATTTCGAAAACCTAGAGAGCTCTCTCTTAGGGTTTTCGGCCGACCCCTCCCTCTCCCTCTCACAGTGTTCGAAAATTCAGTCTGTAAATTTTTGAATTTGCAGACTGATTTAACAGATCATATCTATTCTATATCTTCGTAGAAACTTCTGATAGACTTTCTAGTGCAGTCTATCAGAGGGATTAAATTTCTGTTCGTGGACCTGATTAAAGAATTGTTCGTTCATCAGTTCCTGGGATATACAACAAGAGCAGTTTAATCTGTTGGTGTCCATAATCTCGCTTCGAGATTTTAAGGTAAAATTTATATTGTTTAAATTTTATGTTATCAATTTTAATCGTAGGAATTTGATATCCATATGGAATCGTTCCATATAAAATTTTAAAACTTCCACTGCACCGGGTATCACTTTATTTTTCGATCTGGAGAACGACCGTGTTCCAACAGTGGTATCAAAGCCAGGCTGTTCTCGGATTTTACGATTAAAATTTTATCGATTGTACAAAGCCTCGATTTTTCAGAAAAATAAAACGGAAAAGAAAAAAAAAATTTGGGGCTGCCCGCTGCCCGAAGGCAGCGAGCAGCGCCGCGTGCAGCCCTGCGCGAGCTAGGGCAAGCGTTGCCCTAGCCCGCGCAGATGGGCCGCATGGAGCGGCCCACAGCCCAGCGACAGGCGGGCAGCCCGGGATTGTCCCGGGCTGCCCAAAAATTTTTTATTAAAAAAATTAAATTTTTTCGTGAATTATGAATTCTAGCCCAAAATGGTTTTGGGCCCAGTTTTTTGCCCGATTGAAAATTGTTTCAGTTGGTCCACGAGGCAATGGATCAAAATTGTTTGAGGCCAAAAATTTTTTAAACTAAGAAAATTAATTTTTGGATAAATTTTGAATTTTGGAAATTTATAAATTTAATCCAATAAATTAATTTTTTAATTATTAATTTTGGTACAATTGATAATAAAATATGATTTTATGTATAAAATTGGATTTTATATGTAAAATATGATTTTATGGATAAACTAGATAAAATATGATTTTATATATAAAATAAGATTTTATGTATGAAATATGATTTTATCTATTTATATTTATTGTCATTGCATGATATCCAATAAATTAATTTTTGAATTAAATATTATTGGATAAGGATGATCGATTGCCATGACCAATATTATAGGTGTATGTTAGGTTGTTTACATTTGGCTTTATTATTGATTGTTGGATTTTATTAGGCCCAAATTTGATTTTATCATTTGTAATAAAAGTGGGCCTGGTTTATGGCCCGTTCCCACCCCTATAATGTATCCCTTTATTTGCCATAGTAATTTATTGTAAATTCACTATAAATAATGAGAGATTTTGAAGATGGAGGTGGGACCAGCAAACAATGATAAAGACTGAAGAAATGTAAATTGGAAGCACAATGTAATAGGATTGCATTGCATACTTGCATATCACCTAGGATTGGACTTAAACTCGTGATTGGCAACCACGGGTCGATTAGTAATCGTTGTATGCATGTTTAGACTAAATTGTATGAATCCCGCAAGCATACAAATTTTAAATGATGAGACAAATTTTCAAAATTAAAATCCCTCATTTTAAATATGATTTAAAATTGATATCAAGATAAATAAAGGAAATTTAAATATTGTTTAAATGTTCCTACCTTCCATCAACGATCAATGTATGAGATGCTACCCGCAGATACGGTCCGGCTCATATTATTGGGGGGGGGGGGGGCCGTTCATCGGAAAGCTGTACATTGGATCGACACATGTTGTAAGTTGGATGGAACTCCCATGGGATTGGCTCATATTATTGGGGATCCACATGGCAACCGTCCATCACAACTTAATACTGATGGGTCATCTTGACATGTCACAATAAACGGCGTCATATTATTGGGCCCTTATTGGACATGAAGTAAAAAACATGGAGGTTGCTTTGGAAGCAATTGGGCTCTACCATTTGAAAATTATGGTTGGCTGATATTATTCGGGACTATAGTTTGTCAATTGGATTCCATGTTCCCACTAAAGAAAATGTTTCTCGTCTTTCACTAGAGGGTAGTGAAATCGTTAAAATAGTGGGAGTGAGATTCATAAAATAAATTTTGTCTTATTTTATGTCTTAGTAAATTAATTAAACAATCACTGATTATTGTCTGTTTCTTTTCAGTATTTCATTAAGATGAATTCGCGCAATCCACTATTCTCTATTCTCGAACAAAACAAACTGACTGGCGCAAACTATACGGAATGGTTCCGTAAGTTGAAGATTGTCTTGACCTCGGAGAAGATGTTCTACGTATTAGAAAAATCTCCTCCGAAGGAAGCACCAGCTGATATAAGTCCGGAAGAGTTGGCCAAACTTGATAAATGGTGGGACCATGATATCAAGGCCAAATGCTATATGCAAGCTTCGATGTCTGATGAACTCCAGAGGCGATTTGAGGATACCGTGAATGCTGGTGACATTCACGCACAACTCAAGAAACTTTTTGGGGCTCAATCGAGAGCTGAGAGGTTCGCTACTGTAAAAGAGTTAATGACGTGTCGCATGCGTGAAGGGACTTCGGTCCGTGATCATGGGGTACGCGTGATTTGGCTCATTCAGAAGTTGGTAACGCTTGAATTAGTATTGGAGCATGAACTCAATGTGGACTTATTACTTCTCTCTCTTCCTTCATCGTTTGACGGTTTTGTGGTGAATTTCAATATGAACAAGATAGAGGCCTCCCTTGAAGAGATGGTCAATATGCTTGTAACTTATGAAGCCACTTTAAGGAAGGATAAACCGGTTCTCTTGTGGGCTCCTCTTCTTTTGCTAAGAAGGGGCCAAGTATAAAGGGTAAGAAACGTTCTGCCCCATCCAAGAAAACCGGACCCGAGAAGAAGAACAAGACAAAGGCTTCAAACATGGAAAATTCCAAGGATGTTTGCCATCACTGCAAGAAACCCGGTCATTGGAAACGTAACTGCAAGGAATATCTTGAGCAGTTGCGAACTGCGAAGGGTATGTTTTATATTGAAATAAATGTTTCACTTAATACTACTTCTTGGGTATTGGATACCGGATGTGGATCTCACATTTGCAATGATTTGCAGGTGATGACAAGAAGTCGCAAGCTTAGGTGGGTGAGACCCAGCTGAGGCTCGGAAATGGTTCTAGAGTCGAAGCCAAAGCTGTGGGAGACGTTTATTTAATTTTGCAGAACGATTTTAAGTTACTTTTGAAAGATGTTTTATTTGTTCCAGACTTGATTAAAAACATTATTTCTGTTTCTATGCTTGATAGAGATGGTTTTTCTTGCAATTTTGTGAATGGGATTTGCAATATTTACAAGAATAAATGTTTGATTGGAAATGAACAACTTGAAAACGATCTATATAACTTAAAATTAAAAGACGTTCCAATAAATTATGTTGATAAACCGGTAACAATGAACAAAAGGAAAATCGATAGTCAAAACCCGGCAAACCTTTGGCATGCTAGGCTAGGTCATATTTCCTCAAGGAGGATGAACAAGCTAGTGGGAGAGGGCATGTTTGATATGTCTTATATTAACTCTCTACCTACTTGTGAGTCCTGCCTGAAAGGAAAAATGACTAAATCTCCTTTCAAAGGAAAACCTGAGCGTAGTCAAAATCTATTGGATTTGATCCATACAGTTGTTTGCGGACCATTTAGTATTGGTACAAAATTTGGTCACACCTACTTCATTACCTTTACTGATGATTATTCTAGGTATGGGTACTTGTATTTGATGAAATATAAGTCTGAATCATTTGAAAAGTTCAAAGAATTCAAGGCTAAAGTAGAAAACAAACTAGGTAAGAGTATTAAAGCACTTCGATCGGATCAAGGTGGAGAATACTTGAGTACCGAGTTTTTGAGATATCTAAAAGAGAATGGGATTCTCTCTCAGTGGACTCCTCCTATGACACCTCAGCTGAATGGAGTTTCGGAGCGTCGCAATCGAACATTGTTGGACATGGTTCGATCTATGATGAGCTTCACTGAGCTCCCACCTTCGTTTTGGGGCTATGCTCTTGAAACGGCGGTATTGTTGTTAAACAACGTCCACACTAAAGCAGTGAACAAAACACCATACGAGTTATGGAATGGCAAAGCTCCTAAGTATTCGTACTTGAGGATTTGGGGATGTCCTGCTTACGTGAAGCAGACAGTGGGAGATAAGTTGGATAGTCGATCCACCTTATGTTATTTTGTAGGGTATCCAAAGAATTCAATCGGATATTATTTATATCATCCTACTGAAACAAAATTGTTTGTTTCAAGGAATGCCACCTTCTTGGAGAAGGAGTTCTTATTGGATAAGAAAGGCAAGATGATGGAACTCAAAGAAATTCGAGAAGAACCCGAGATACAAAATAATGATCCTACACTTCAGGAACCATTGATTGACACGCCTATTACTAGAAGATCCGAGAGGACTTCTAGGCCTCCTATTAGATATGGTTTTCTTCTTGAAGGGGATCAAAGTGAACCCGACATTGGATGTGATCCAAGAAACTTCAAGGAAGCAATTTCTGATGCGGATTCGAATTTATGGCTTGAAGCTATGCAGTCGGAAATAGATTCGATTCATACAAACCAAGTTTGGACTTTAGTAGATCCTCCCGATGGAATTGTTTCAATAGGATGTAAATGGATCTATAAGAGAAAACTTGGGCCTGATGGAAAGGTACTGACCTACAAGGCACGATTGGTGGCAAAAGGTTATACTCAAAGACAAGGAGTTGACTATGATGAAACTTTTTCACCAGTCGCAATGTTCAAGTCCATAAGAATCCTTATTGCCATAGCAGCATGGTATGACTATGAGATATGGAAAATGGATGTGAAGACTGCATTTCTTAATGGAAACATTAAGGAAGAAATCTATATGATGCAGCCCGAGGGATTCACATCCATGGGAAGCGAGCATAAGATATGCAAGCTTCAGAGATCAATTTATGGTATCAAACAAGCATCAAGAAGTTGGAACCAGAAATTTGATGAAACAATAAAGGATTTTGGTTTAATCAAGAACCCGGAGGAACCGTGCGTGTACAAGAAAGTAGTTAAGGATGTTGTGACATTCTTAGTACTTTATGTTGATGACATCTTACTCATTGGGAATGATGTAGGGATGTTGCAGTCAACAAAGATATGGTTATCAGGTAGATTCTCGATGAAGGATTTGGGTGAGGCGTCCTATATTCTAGGGATACAGATCTATAGAGATAGATCTAAGAGAATGATAGGACTTACTCAAGCTACCTACATCGACACTATATTGAAAATTTTTTCAATGGATGAGTCCAAGAGAGGACATCTACCTATGTGTCATGGAGTCTCTCTATCCAAGTCTATGTGTCCCAAGACTGATGAAGAGATATAGAAAATGACACACATACCATATGCAGCATTTATCAAGCCAATCCCGATCAAATGCAATGGAAAGCCGTGAAGGACATTCTTAAGTACTTGAGAAGAACTAAGAATGTATTCATTGTTTATGGAGGAAGAGAACTGAAATTGGAAGGCTATACCGACTCTAGCTTCCAAAGTGACGTGGATGACTCAAAGTCAACCTCTGGATTTGTGTTCATGCTCAATGGCAGTGCTGTCTCTTGGAAGAGTTCCAAGCAGGACACCACAACGGATTCTACCACTGAGGCAGAATACATTGCGGCATCAGCTGCTGCTAAAGAGGCCGTTTGGATGAGGAATTTCGTCCAAGAATTGGGCGTTATTCCTGAAGCTGTTGGTCCAGTCTCGATGTACTGTGACAACACGGGTGCCGTTGCTCAGGCAAAGGAACCAAGGTCTCATCAAAGATCCAAACACGTACTGAGAAAATACCACATCATCCGGGAGATCGTGAAAAGAGCAGACATCACTGTCGAGAGAGTGGCCTCTGCAAACAATATCGCTGATCCACTTACTAAGCTCTTACCAGGACCATTATTTGACAAACATCGCGAAGAAATGGGACTAAGTAGTATGACTAGTTGGCTTTAGGGAAAGTGGGAGATTGAAAGAGTGGGTGCCCGGTGAGCCAACTTGTGGCTAAGGGCATTTATGACTCTATGTATAAACAATCTTTTGTTTAATATAATTTACACTTTTATAATGACATTTACTTTATCTTTTATCATATTATTATGTTGTGACATACTATAAAATGTTTAGATGAAGACCTTGAATATACTATAGTGTATGTAAGATGTGGTAGCACATGGGGATGGCTATCCTGAAACATATCTTAAAGTCACTGTATATTCTAAACAGTTCCTAGTCGATTGAGCTGTCCGTTAATAAGGATAAGGATCGCTCGAGATTGAGACTAGTGTTTGCGATGCCGAGTACCACATTTCATTGGTATGGAATATAGAGATTTTCAAAGCATGCAAATGGATATTCATATGATGAATGATCGAACTACCCTATCCGGACTTTCCAAGTGGTTATCACTAATCGAGTGGATAAAGTCCGCGGTTTTGGTTGTACACCATTAGTCCTTACTACTTGAAACATCATCGAGACTCTATATGCTAGTACTGTACTTTGACTCGTTTACCGACTCTATTGGGGTCATCAGGTGTCGGGATTGGGTACAGTTACGACACATATAGGAGTCAATGCTTTGTTGTCAAGTATTCACCACATACTTGCGAGTGTGGATATCCTATGCAATCTGAGGAGATATTAGTGTGACGAATCTCTAGCCAGAGTACATGATGTGTTTTAGGTTACTCGGTGTTCCTAGTAACACATGCGATGTCACTATTTGATCTTCAAGATGCATTGCATAGTTATCGAATCTCGAATGACTCTCGATTTACCAATGGTTGTTGATTCGATCGGGATATATGGATGAAGGGACCGTACTGTACGCTAACCAAAATCTATTGGTTCTTGCAGGCACTATCAGTGATACCTAGGGAATCATGGGGCGATGTTGCTAGGCGCTCTTACCATGATTCGATGGGCAAGTCGAAAATTGTTGTTCCGAGTCACAAGGAGTTGTGAGCCCACGACTAGCTGTATCCCTGAACCATTGAGGGTCACACAAGTAATGGATTTCTAATCCCCGTTGAGATAATTAAATTTAAAGAGTTAAATTTAGTGAATAAAGAAGTGGGACTTCTTATTTAAAAGTAGAGGGAGTAAGATTTCCTAAAATGACATAGTGATGGACATTTTTGGAAACCACTCAATTCGGATTCAGAAAATTTATCTTGACTTTAAAAGATGCAGAAATGGTTTCTGTGCACATTGGTGAAATTGGTTTATCAATCTGAGTCACGATGAATTTTATATTAATTTCTAAACATGCGGGCTTTGCTTGTCAGGCTTGAACTTATGACTAATGGGCCCTAAGCTGTTAGCAGCCCACATTATAAATAAGTTATTGCAGTACAGAAATTACACAACACAGGTCATAATTTCAAAACCTAGAGAGCTCTCTCTTAGGGTTTTCGGCCGACCCCTCCCTCTCCCTCTCACAGTGTTCAAAAATTCAGTCTGTAAATTTTTGAATTTGCAGACTGATTTAACAGATCATATCTGTTCTATCTCTTCGTAGAAACTTCTGATAGACTTTCTAGTGCAGTCTATCAGAGGGATTAAATTTCTGTTCGTGGACCTGATTGAAGAATTGTTCGTTCATCAGTTCTTGGGATATACAACAAGAGCAGTTTAATCTGTTGGTGTCCATAATCTCTCTTCGAGATTTTAAGGTAAAATTTATATTGTTTAAATTTTATGTTATCAATTTTAATCGTAGGAATTTGATATCCATATGGAATCGTTCCATATAAAATTTTAAAACTTCCGCTGCACCGGGTATCACTTTCTTTTTCGATCCGGAGAACGACCGTGTTCCAACACATGAGACAGAGAAGATGGTTTGATTTATTGAAAGACTTTGATTGTGAAATCAAATATTATCCAAGAAAGTCTAATGCAGCAGCAGATGCCCTAAGTAGAAAGGTATGTGTTTTGTCCTTGTATACTATAGGTGTATCTCATTTGATTGAAGATTGCTGTATTTATGGATTAATATTTGAAACAGATAGATGGCCGATTAGAGTTTGTGCTATCAGTGCTGAGCCAGAACTGTTGATTCGAATCAAAGAAGCACATAAATCTGATTTGAATGTTCAGAAATCAATTGAAATGATCAGATCAGGACATCAGTTTGAGTATAAGGTTAGTGATGATGATATCTTGTATATGAATAACCGAATTGTTGTTCCCGATCTTTCAGATTTGAGACCGAATATCTTGAAAGAAGCTCATTGCAGTCGATTCAGTATTTACCCTGGAGGAAGAAAGATGTATAACGATTTGAAAAATCAGTACTGGTGGAAAGTCTGATGTGACTGAATTTGTTTCAAAATGTTTGAATTGCCAACAGGTGAAGGCTGAAAGAAAGAAACCAGGTGGCCTATTACAGCGTTTGTCTATTCCTGAATGGAAATAGGATCACATTTTCATGAACTTTGTAACGAAATTGCCACGATCATCCCAAGGATGCGATTCTATTTGGGTGATCATTGACAGATTGACAAAATCTGCGTGTTTTATTCCCTACCAAATGACTTATCGATGTGATCAAATGACAGATCTCTATGTTCGAAAAGTGTTACGACTACACGGTGTGCCAAAGTCGATAGTATCTGATCGAGATCCTCGATTTAATTCTCACTTTTGGCATAGTTTACAACAAGCTCTAGGTACGCGTTTACATTTGAGTACTGCTTATCATCCTCAGACTGACGGACAGTCAGAACGAACTATTCAAACTCTTGAGGATATGCTTAGAGCTGTAGTACTTGATTTTGGTACTACATGGCAAGATTCAATACCACTTGTAGAGTTTTCATATAACAACAGTTATCAGACGAGTATAGAGATGGCTCCATTTGAAGCGTTGTATGGGAAGAAGTGTAGATCGCCATTGTATTGGGATGATGTATCAGAGGTACCTGAGTTGGGACTGGATAAGATCAGACAGATGACTGAGAAGGTGAAGTTGATTCAGCAGAGAATGAGAACAACGCAACACAGACAGACCAGATATGCAAATATTAGACGACGGCCGTTATCTTTTGAACAGGGAGATAGAGTGTTCTTGATGATTTTACCGTTCAGGGGCACCGTTAGATTCGGCAAGCGAGAAAAGTTATCTCCAAGATTTATTGGGCCATACAAAATTCTTGAGAAGATAGGCAACCTTGCTTATCGACTCGCTCTTCCTACATCTTTATCTGATATTCATGATGTCTTTCATGTTTCGATGCTGAGAAAGTATCAACCTGATAACTCTCACATTTTACAACCTGATGAAGCTGAATTGGATGAAACTCTTAGCTATTTTGAACAGCCTATTCAGATACTCGATAGGAAGGAAAAGCAACTCCGAAACAAGACCATTCCATTGGTGAAGATTCAGTGGAATCGGCATGGAGTTGAAGAGGCGACGTGGGAAGTTGAAGAAGAGATGAAGCAGAAATTTCCTTATCTATTCCACTAATGTGAGTTCTTATGCACTTTTCAGTTATTCTTTATTCTTATATGTATACAGACTGCATATCTATACTATTTATGAATTCGAGGACGAACTCATGCCTTAGTGAGGGAAAAATGTAAGGCCCGGGATTAATTAATTTAATTCAAACTTATTTAATTTTAATCCGAGTATATTTAATTGGGGAATATTTAGAGTTTCGATTTAAATTCTAATATTCTTAAATTATTTGGGATTGAAATTGAATTAAAAAGATGGCCAAGGACTGAATTGCAATTTATGACGTTTCAGGGACTAAATTGCAATATTAATTGAAGTTATCCGATGTTATACGTATTATTAGCATGAATACGTGTACAAGACTTATTCCATTCAGAAATTTGAAGCAGAGAGCCGAGTTCTTCTTCCCTTTTCTTTGAAACTTTGATTTTCAAATCGCCGTAACTTTTGATCCGATCATCCGATTTCGATTTTGAAAATTGTTCTGGAATCCTTGCGACAAAGGCTTCGATCTAGTGTAAGTTTTTATTTGTTTCGGCATGTTTTGAAGATTGAAATCTTGGAGATATCAGTTTTTGAGTATGAATTAATGTTCTTGAACTTTTATCGCTTCTATACTCGAAACCGGATCGAAGGTGGATTATTGAATGAACTTGTTATGATTTCCAGCGTGTATATCGTTCATTATAGCTGCTTATATGATGCTTAGGGTGATGTATTCAGCTGATATATGATGTACGAATGATTTGAATGATTAGAAATGAATTCGATATTTCGTCGTTTATCGATTTTATGTCGCTACGCCGTTAATTTATGTTTTGAGACCGTTTTAATAGCCTATGATTTAGCTTAGGATCTTGTGATTGTATACTGATGTTTCTTGATCATAATCGTTACATTTCAGATTAGTTTTAAGCTCGATCAACTCAATAAGTCCGACTTTGAACCGAAGAAGTTTGCTTGAGGTTTGAAGTGATTGTATTGAAGTTATATTGATGATTTTGATCAGATTTGGATTGATAATCTTGAATGAAGTTTGATATGAATGTTTTGATGTTATGTTTCAGATTTGAAGCATTCAAAACCGAGAGAAACGAAGGTATAAGACGACATCGCGAGTCAGGGATTTGAGACTCAAGAATGAAGCTTCTTGAGTTGTCCCGCCAAAATCACATACTTGTTTATTGTTTTGATTTGATTTTGATGTTGTCGATCCATCTTAGGTAGTGGATCTTTGAGTCGATATGATTACGATGATGATATGATATGATATTAAATTGATTCTATTGCCAAGATCTGAGGCGATCTTATTTTCTAGTCCGGAATGACTACGATAGATGGATATCCATGTCAAGATCGGTTACAAATCTTGATGGAAACGACGATATATGAATCAATTCTTGATCGATATATGCGTTACTTACTCTATTGTTGACTCGTTTATGATTAGAGTTTATATGCTTTATTTAACGTTTTATATGTCGATTATCTGAGAATGATTTCTCACCGGAGTTTATCCGGCTGTTGTCTTGTTTTGTATGTGTGCATGACAACAGATGGGGTAGGAGTTGGCCAGAGTCGACGTGGATAGCTTGAGAGAGAGATTAGATGTGGAGACGTTGGGTTATGAATAGAGTTTGTTGTCATGACTTTGTATCAAACTTAGTGGTTGGAAAACATGCTAGTTAAACATGTGTTTGTATCAACTTTTGAAACACTAATGTAGCATTACATGTGTAGATTGAGGTTTGTTGATATAAACTTTGTTTTTATGTATTTCGAGTTGGATGTAAGGATTATACACCATGAAACCTTCCTTGACAGCAAAACAAATTATGTTGGGAATTTTTCTGGCCGTTTGAGCGCACCTGCGCTGGCTCGAGCGCACCCGCGCACTAGCAGAACAAAAGTTCTGCCAGATTGGGCGCGGGGGCGCTGGAATAGGGCGCACCCGCGCCCATATTAAAAAAAAATTCTTTTTGTTTCTTATTCTTCTTGGTTTATAATGAATATTGATTTCCCATTAAGAAGAAAGATTAGCACCCGAGGTCCCCACAGATTTGGAGCTCTCTAAAAGTAAATTTGAATTTTTGACCAAGGCTGCTCCATAATTCATTCTTCAAAAACCCATTTTCCTACAAAATTAACCCGGAGAGTGAAATTTACAAATAAGCAATAAATCACATAAAAAACACATAAAACAATATGAGACATACATATGCATGCAAAATAGACATAAAATAATGCACACAAAATGCACTTATCAACACCCCCATACTTAAATCTTGCTCGCCCTTGAGCAAGACATGCAAAACAATATGCAAACATAAACATAATCAAGGAAGAATCATGAACGTGCACAACCTCCGATAAATCCAACTTCAAAAATTAAAAACCACAAACTTCCGATTGTTCACAATACACTGTCAGTTTAACTTAAACGTGTGTGTGTGCCATGTTATTCCAGTTTTGGGCAACTTCAAAATAATCCATCCTAAGAATGTTTAGCGACCTATGACAATTCAATGCAAGTATCACAATCCAGCACTCCGTCATCTCAACAATCCCAAACAAAAACATGCACTTTCTTGAGATTAATTACGTACCTCCGGATTTTGCACCCGATATTTTTTATAAACCCCAATAATTATTCGTAATCTTAGTTATAACTAAGATAGGATTCGGATTTCAATCCCCTCGTCTATAGCCCGGATGGAGCATCAATCACATTTAACCCGCAAACTTAGCTATGGAACAATGATTAGGATTTCAATCATTGTCCAAGCCCGGATGGAATTGTTATTTTAAAATTTCAAAATTATTAACCCCATGAAATCTGCATACTTAGTCAAGAACAAGAGATTAGGATTTCAATCCCTTGCTCTTAATCCGGATGGAGTTAACTTAATTTTCAACAAAAGTTTTTTTTTTTCAAAAATTTTATAGGTATGCCCAAGATCACACATGCAATGTCTAACAATCATCAAGAATCCAAAGACATTATCATGATCAACAAGCATATATTGTCGTGCAATGGTCAAACAAACACGAACTTCATCAATTACTTCACTACACTACACCAGTCTAACATGCGTGCTTAATATGATTCACGATTCAACCAACAGCTTCTCATATTCAATAAAAAGCAATTTTTTTAAAAAACAATTTTTTTCAAAACTCTATCATCATCGGCCAACATTCATCATTATATTTACTCACATAACAAAAACACAAAATATAATGATATGCATGAATACGAACTATATGCAATAATCTAAACCATATGAATGAAAAACACAATGATGAACGAAACAAAACTAAATAACACCCCCCATACTTATCCAAAGCATTGCCCTCAATGCTCTAGAAAAATGAACAGAATGAGAAACGAACAAATGCAACACAAAAATAAAAACAATGAAAACAAAATAACACTCCCCTGGTCAATCATCGTGGTGTATATCCATCTGCCGCTGCTGCACCACATCTCTTAGGTCATCAATATTCCCATATATTCACCTTGCAAATCAAAAAATTTGAGGGATTAAACATGATCAACTCAATATAAAGCAACAACTAGATAAAAACTAACACTAAAAAAATGAAGTAAAAATCTTGGGTTGCCTCCCAAGTAGCGCTTGATTTTTAGTCTTCGGCTCGACCCTCAGAAGCACTCATCAAAGAGTGGTTGATGCCCAAAGTAAGTGTCATATGACACCACCAATGGGTCTTTGTTCCATGTGCCCTCAAGTTTGACCAGATGTATGCAGTTTAAGCTCGTCACCTCAAAAACCCTCCATAGCAGCTGATAAACATGGGATGAGAACATATATGTGGGCTCTCGGAGAACAGATTCTTGTGAAATTGGTATTGGAGGTGTATCTGCATATATTTTCTCCTTCAAAACTCATTTTGGTCGAGGTTCAATAGGAAGAGAAGACTCAAACACCTCAAGATATTCAGCATGAATTGATTCGCACTCCAAATCATGGTTCTCTGAGTCATCATCGAACCAAATTTGGAGGATCACTGTTTGAGTATCTTTCTTCACTTCATGTTCTTGGTGTTCATGGAGAATTGATATTTTAAGATTCTCTATATTCTCCTCAAAGTGACATCTAGAATTGATTAGATCTTCTATAGCTCGCTCGTTCATGTCCACGTACTTGCTCACCATATCCTCTAGTGAATGTAACATCAATTGAGAACACATTACCTCCTCTTCTTGAAGCTTGAATGGTTGGTCTGAAAAATCTTGGTAATGAGTATCTTGTGGGTCTTGGTGGCTCCAAATATGTGGTGTAAAATCCCAATACATGTGGTAGTCAAATTCTGCCATATCCTCTAGTATGTATATCGCATTGTCATCATCTCGGCAAAATAGTGGACAACCAGTTTGCAAAGCTCCATTAATTACCCATCTCCTTGTCACTGCATCCAAACCATTAAGAAAAAAATTTAAGAAGAGAATAATTGGAGAAATCATGATACTGAAATGTGTTCGCCAAATTATTGAATCTCTCCCATGCTGCGTAGAATGGCTCTCCATGTTGCTGGATAAAACTCGTTAATACTTGTCGATGGAACATCTCAAAGTATTACACCAGATGAATTCCTGCAAAAAAAAATAGAAAATGGTAGAACACGCAGGAATAAAATAGAACAAAGAAATAAAAAAAAATAACTAAAGATAACAAGAAGTAAAAATTGTCTATTCAATCCCCGGCAACGGAGCCAAAAACTTGATCGAGCAAATAATAACACTGAAAATCAACTTAAATATATCTATCAATTAAGCTCGAATAAATCTCAAGTGCACGAGTCAAGTAATAATATAGTGTACAGAGTACGAGTATCGTCCCACAGAGATTGATTTGTGACAAAATTACTTAGGTATGATTCTTTAGTTAATTATAACGAGAGATGAAGAATAAATTAATAACTGAAATAAAATAATGAAATAAAAGAAAAACAATAATTAAATTCAGAAAATAAATAAACGATTGTTAGGATCTCGGTTCACCTACCCCTTTTCTTCACTAATGATTGAATTTTATTTCTCAAGTAATGTTTTTGACGAAATTTCCTAATCTATCAATATACTCTCTCGAGCTTTATTAATCTAATTAAAAAATTATAATAACCAAGTCTCCTTGCGTTATTTAACAATTACAATTGCATTAACGATTTATGGTATCCTCTAGCTTTCAACATGGTGGACTATGACTATCAACATGTATCCAACCTCATATCTCTATACAAGTTGTAGATCCATGGATTATATTACCCTTTCATGTCATAAAATCTCCTCTCGGTATCAATTATAACACATAAAATCAATAAGAAGTTGATCAAACTCCAAAATTTCAATAAACACAATAATATAATCAAGAACGCTTAAAAACCAAATTCAATCTTCAAGAATAAATCAAAACATAGTTTTGGGGGTAGGATCCCCTAAATCCCAACAAAAATAAAATAAAGAGAAGAGAAAACTAGTGTTTGCGGTTCTTCAATTTCTCAAGTTTCCTCCCTCTTCACGTTCTTCTCCTTGGATGGTCGCCTCATCCCTTCAATCTAATCTTTTTCCCTTAAAACGTCAGAATTTTTCCTATTTATATTGTCCAAGAGTTCTTTCCATGTAAAACACCCCCAAAATATAAATTTCCAACTTCGTGAGGGCGCTCGGTCGGTAAAAAAATGACGGCCCGAGCGCTGAAAATTACGCCTGATTTCTGCCTGTTTTTACGATGCGGCGCTCGGTCTGCAATAAATTGCAGCTCGGGCGCACCTATTTCTTTCCAGCGCGCGACATTGTTGAAAAATTCATAACTTAAGTTCTAACCGTCGGATTAAGCTGAAATTTTGACAGCATATTCAAAACATCTTGAAATTTAATCTTGACGGTGAAGATTTGATTTGAAGATCTCAAAAGTATATTTGAATTTTTGACCAAGGCTGCTCCGTAATTCATTTTTCAAAAACCCATTTTCCTATAAAATTAACCCGAAAAGTGAAATGCACAAATAATGAATAAATCACATAAAAAAAACACATAAAACAATATGAGACCATACATATGCATGCAAAATAAACATAAAATAATGCACACAAAATGCACTTATCATCTGCATTTCTTCAACAACTGAATTTTATGATAAAGCATCTTAAATATTATGAATTATGTGAATCTTGAATTAATAGATATCCTATCGACTGGTTGAAAGATCTACAATGTTATGATCAGTCGGTAGGCTATTTGTAGTATGACCGGGTGATGTTCTTCTGTCTGGGTGAGGTTTAGTAACCAGGTGAGGCAATCGTCTGTCCGGGTAATATACTCTGAAGAGATGTATCCGATTGAGAACTAAACTTCTTGAGTCACGGAACAAGTACCTGTTAATACATTTAAAAGGCAGCTGATCTATAACAATGAAGTGTTGTTTGTTATCACCAACGGATCTAACACCTGCTTCTTGAACGACTGTGCTGGTGGGCCAAGAGAATAACCAGAACAAAATGACCGCAATAACTTTGAACGGGTCTAAGGATAGTCACCAGAACCTCATAAGAAGCCGGATCATCACAGACTATGACCTGATCGAAAATATCTTGGTGCAGACCCTGCAGGAAGTGATCATACTTGGCTTCAAAACTGACGCCAATGTGAGGGTAAAACGAAAATAGATCGATGAATTTCTGCTGGTACTCATCGATATTCATGGACCCCTGCTTTAGATTAAGTAACTCAATCGAATTCTGTTGGCGGAGATTTGGAGAAAATGAAACTTCATAAAAGCCTTGTGTAAATCAGCCCACAAAACCTGACCCTACTCCTAGATCAACTGAGCTGACGTGGATCTCCACCAATTCCGGGCACATCCCTCCAAAAGAACTACACTACCCTCCATCTTCTGCTCCTCGGAACATTCAAAGGCACGGAAGAAACTCTTTATCCTCTCAAGACAATCCTCTGCAACCTCTGGAGTATCGCCTCCAACCAAGGGCTTTGGCCCCCATCTACAGGAACCTGTGCATCTCAAAATGATGGCGACCCTCATGATGATGGTGGTGTCCACAGGAACGTTTATGGCATCCTCATCTCCCCAATGTCCAACACTGACATGGCACTCGTCGTGTCTACAGGTCATCTGAAAAGTGCAACGCACATCAAAACCCAAAAATCCATACTAAGTCCCAAAATACCATGCATGCGTTGATACCATAAATGTAGTGATCCTAACCAAATCACCTACTAACATAAATTTCTTAGGCATGCAATAAAACTTAATCAAGATAGTAAAGCAGTAGAAATTTAAAACGAATACACAAAGCAAATGGACGGAATACAACCGGCACTAAAACCCAAAACAATAAAATTATACAACCATATCAAAAGTATTGTATCCAAATCCAAACAAACAGTACAAAGCTCCAAGCATTCACTAGCCCTGCACCTAAACCTGTCTTGACCTGCCTACCTCATCCAACCTGAGACCTGTCCCGTCGAATAGAGTGTCCAAGATAAAACCAGGGGCGTGAACGCCAATGCCCAGTATGTAAATATGATTACACAGGTCTATATGATGCAAGCAACATGAAACATGAATGCTCGAGAAATCAGGGATCAAACTATGGAACATCATGCTCATAACATAGGCACCCGCCACCTGTATGCACACACTGCTCCGAAGATCCCGTGGGTGCCACAAATACTAACTCCGATCTTGGACTATCACCATCCTAGGTAAACCGCACACGTTTTCCCTTCGATCTAGTGGGAGTCACATGGTACCCGATCATACAAGGAAAGACTAGGGTTGAGAGAACCTAGAACAACAAGGCATCTCGAAGGATAACAGGCTCAACATGGTATGCCAATGTCGCAAACAAAATCATGAACAGTAAAATCATGCATTATATGACTGATAATAATGCAACACATAAACATTTATACTCAGCTGGTTATCTCGATCTATACTTACGTACGTCTATTCAACAGGTCGAGTACTATCAGGGTCTAGGGTCCAAGCCTACAGTCAAGTGATTACCATATCAATCAGTCTTAACTAAGCTAGTAGATACTCATATTTTCTAATAGGGGTCTCGGACTATACCTGCATCTATTGTCAGTACTTTTATGTCGAAGGCTCCAATTCTTGGGCACGACTCCGTTGTTATCCCAGAAGCATCTCGCTATTGTCCGACCCTCGATAGAATGGCTACAACTCACAATATAGACTGAAAGAGGAGGGAAACACTGGACTTGTCACTTCAAAAATGAGACTTGGATGACCTATTTATAGGTGGAGTTCGGAAGTTTCGAGCCTTAGTTCAGAAGATCTGAACTACGCATGCTTGTCACGTCTCATACTGCTACTGATCGGAAGCTCCGATATGCACTTTGGAAACACCGATCCTCTTCGGAAACTCCGATCCATAATTCCGACGTTCCAATCTCCACGTGTCTGTACACTCTTGATACCTCAAATTTTCATGGCCTAAATTTCTTCGTAAGGTCTAATCCCAGTTCGGACGGTCTGATCGCACCCTCTGCATCCGAACTCAACACTTATAGTTCGGTGCTTTCGATTTCTACTTTCGATGGTACGAACTCCTCTGATTGTCCAATTCTTATTTTCTTATTTCTGACCCGATTAAACACATGTTTAATTAAATTGATGACCTTTTAATCATATTTAACATTTTAATGACTTAAAATGGGGTTCGGGTTACTAAACTTGGTATGGTATTACACTTCGAATCACATATACTCAGTTAAATCCGAATATCTTAAAGTTTTTTGTGATGGTTTAGAAAGCCATAGTAGGCCTGGTTTACAGATACGGTATCAGAACGAGAGGTACCTTGACGAAGTTACAAGGATTGAAGGTAGATGCTTTGGGTCGGCGTTTCTGTGTTGAAGACGTCGATTTAACGATGGAACGACGTGGATTTAGAACAGGAGGAATTTTGGAGATAAATTTTTTAGCTGAAATACAAACGAGACATGGAATAAAAGTAAAAGAGAGAGAGATTAAAAAAAAAAAAAGTGGACCCCAATTTGTGAGGCAGGAAAAAAAAAGTAAAAAGAAAGATAGACAATATGGGTTATCTGGGTCAGTGACAAAATGTGGGTTGTTTGTGATTCAAAATGACCGCAAGTGGACAAATCAATAGCAAATAGCCCTGCAAAGTAGAAATTTTCCCTGAATAACGTTGATTTCATTGCTGTAAAGTTTTTAATAATTTGATTTGAAAGCATCAGTAGAAATGCATTGCATTTTCATTCTCACCATTTCTATATCACACACGCCACTCAAAATTTTGGGAAAGCTGAACTTATTTGGTCATCTGAATTATAAGGTATAAACTTTTTGTGCTCTGTTTTGAATAATACATTTGATTTCCGTATCTTTTGTATTTACAATTTCAAATTTGTTCAAATTTGTAAAATATTTGGTTTTTGTTGCTTCTTTTGAATTTTAAATTTTATATAAATCAATATATTTATTTTAAATCGCTGCTAAAATTTTGTAGGAACTAGGAATGCTGGAGATTATAAACTGAATATTTTCTCGAATTCATTTAAAGGTACTTTCCTTCTAATTTACTTTTAGTTAGATGAACATATTTTTTTTTCCAAATGATCTAAAAATAAAGTGTGAATCAGTAAATCTTTTTGAACAATGGCTCCAAAACTCGATATCGGTTTCAAATCCCCTATTCAATCAATATCCAAGTGGACAATTTAACACTAGTTTATATCCGCAACTATATGGTCGAGATCAATTTTCTCAATTTAATCTCGAGGGAGAGTACATTGATGACTTAGTTCTTCCACGCTATTCATCATGTTATTAGTCTCGATGATATTAAAGGTACTTTTCTATATAAATATTATAAAAACAAATTATATGTCTATATATTAGTTTTTATCAACTTATATTTAATTTATCAGTCCTTTTATTCTCATATCATATGGGTAATTAGTATATTTAACATTGATTTGACTAGGAACATTGGTAAGCAAAACACATCAGTCGATCTAAGATGGTGAATCTCGAGTCTTCTTCCCGCTCATCCATCAACGAAAGATTAATAAAGAACAGACTAAAAGTCAACTATTTCTATTGAGAACTTTTCATTAGAAAGTGTGATAAAAATAAAATAAGCTAATTTTAAAGTATTTCTATTTTAATTGATGTTAAATAGTTTGTAACGCTATGTTATGTAAGATTTGATGCACAATATTAGTCCATCACTCTAAATTAATCCTAGTTTGGGTGAACCTATTACCTCCAACAGAAAATATTTCAAAATTTTAATTGATTACATACTAATTTTTTTAATAATATATTTACATTTTGATAGGGTTGCGAATATTTTATATATAGCAAGGATATAAGTTGTGTTTCAATAAAATTTTAAAATTACTTTAATTTCTTATTTACATCAAATAATCTATTTAAATGATATTCATTTTACTTTGAGCATTTCTAAAAATTTGAAATCTTCAATTTTTATAATATTTAAAAAATAAAATCCGCTCCGCGACCGTTTCTCGAAATTTCATTGTAACTGGAACAGTCACCTCCGGACGGTTTCGATTCGCAAAATTTCGATTCGCAAAATTTCATTGTAACGGTTTCGATTCGCAAAATTTCATTGTAACTGGAATGGTCGCCTCCGGACGGTTTTCGCCACCGCGATTGCGAACCATGATAGTGGGTTAACAGAGGACATTTCAAGGCTCCACCGTAAATTGTAGAATCTCAATGTTCAAAGTTGAAAATGTTTTTGTGGAAGGCCGTTAACATGATACTTCCCATCTCAATGGAATTCATTTCCTGAACATAGTTTCCACGCTTTATGGCATTGCAGCAGGGCAAGAATAGTGTGGAGCGAGACATCTTTATGGGTTGTCCTCTCTAAATTTAGAATGTAATGCTTTTCTGGACCTGTGGCAGTGGAGTGTTATCAACTGTACTAGAGTATTTGGCTTTCTAGAGATATTGTTCCAAAGCAGGTAAAATAGGGGGAAATTTCTGATTTGTCAAAAAATGAAGCTGCAGATTGAACTTTTTTCCTCCCAATCTCAATCAAGGTACATATAAGATAAATGTGGAAGCCTTTGTTATTCAAGAATGTGGTTATATCAGCATAGAAGATGTGCCGAGGGACAATCATGGTGTTGTACTTACGCCTCGAGCCCATAGTTCTACATGTCCCTCCCTGTAAACGATTGCAAAGAGAACTTCTGAAACTTTCAAGTAAATAATGATGTGAATAAACATGAACTCGTTCTTGAAGCAGGGACGTGAGGATTGAGTATTTAGATTTCAATCGATATGGTTATCACAAGTCCCTAATCCTAAAATCACATCTTCAAGTGCAAATAAATGATTAAATCACATAGCATTACACAAACAGGGCACTTGGAACGCAAGTAATAAACACAAAGCTCAAAATGAGTAAGTTGAACAAACCAAAAAACTTGGAACATAAAACTGAAGCATATGGCAAACAATCCAACGACATCCCAAAGTACTAAAGCAACAAAAAACTCAAATTCAAACTCCGAACTATGTAATGGAAATGAGTCAAGTTACAACATAAGAGCTTTAATCGAAAAGACTAAAACCCATATCGTCGTCAGACTCCTCAGCAGGCTCTTCTTTCTTCTCCTCCTCTTTGGCTGCTGCAGCTGGAGCACCACCAGCATCCGAAGCAGCCACTGGAGCAGCTGCAACGGCAAACTTGCTTGGATCCTGCATAGTTTACATTGAATTGAAAATAAGACAGAGAAAATCACAAACCAAACTAAAAAAACCACAACAAGACTACATACCGCAAGATACTCCTTAACTTTATCCGCTTGCGGGAAGGAGTAATCAGTTTCAACCGCAATTGCCAAAACGTTCTTGTAGGCATTAATGAACATGTGGGGTGCAGCGGCAAGTGTTGGGTACGAGATGGCAAGTGACAAGGAAGTGACCATGGAAACACCCGTGGCAAACTTCTCAATGAGATCATCTTCTGTCAAATCAAGCACCTCGGGGCTGAACACTGATCCATTATCGTAGACAGTTATGATGATTAGACCATATGAGAATGGCCTAATTCCAAGTTTTGCAAGCAATGCAGCTTCAGAGGAACCGACTTTGTCACCTTTCTTGATAAGTTCGACAGGGGTGATAATTTCAACAGTACCCTTGTTAATCTTGGTTGGAATGTTGAGAACCTATATTGAAAGATCTTTAGATACCATCTAATATTAGGAAAATGCAATGATGTAGAAATTGATCATATTGAAACCTGGAAAAATGATGTTTGTGATGGATCGAGACCAGTGTTCCCAGGTGGGACAACAACATCGATTGGAGCCACCAAACCAACACGAGCAGGAGCTCCAACCTGTGGACAATCATCAAGTAGGTACACACACCAGTCTAAGCTTCGGACTTCCGAATTGAAATCGAAAGGAAAATATGAAGATAAAAATATAATGGCTTGAAAGCTCAAAACTACAGTTCAAAGATGCAACTTCAAGTACCTTCAATGACAGAATTTTCATTTCCAATAAATTGTCTCCAAATATATTAAAAACTCATTTCAACATTTGCTTTGAGCGTCAGGTTTAAAAACCAGTAGTGATTGTTTCAGTAAACTAAATCCAAATCACAAGTAACGTGTACAATACAGACACAAAATAAAGAAAAGTACAATGTCCAAAAAAGTACATCATTTTGCTCTTGAACAGAAGAAACTAGCACTGGGAGATAAATAATAATTCAATTTACAGCATAAACATATCACCAAGACAATTACCCTAGTAAACGAAAGTGTACACGAATATGGACATAAAGCCCTTAGAAGAACCAATTCACCTGGTACTTGGCAACTTCCTCACTGACTTCCTTCAGGTCACCCTTGGTGAAGATGAGTCCCACGTTTCCCTGTGCCCAATAGGCAACATTTAGAGCAAAATTCACTATAAAGCATACTGCTCACACTTAAAACGAAAGCAGAGCACCCTCCCATCCTCCATCACAATTAAAGAATCAAGATTCAATTGATCCACAATTAAATTTGTTTGGTGGAAAGCAACTGTGCATATATATATATATATATATATATATATATAGATAAGAAAATCGTCAAGGGGGGCAAAAACGCAGAACATTGAATAAAGCTTGAAGCACACACGCAAAATGCAGTCATCATCTCGTGCAACTATAGATACGTAATAATCAGTGTAGAAATATATAAACTTCTACAAAATCAACTTATGAAGTCAAGATCTGATTTCTAATTAAATCAAGACATACATTTGGAACATATTTTTATGTCAACACAAAAGGATACACATTAAATCGATCCACATGCATCCATCATCGACCAAAACAACTAATTAAACAAAAGAAGACTGGAAAATAAATAAAAAAGGGAGCTTTGAACTTACGACAAGGAGAGGAATAAGGTTCAGGATGGCGTTGTTTCCAGTTTTCTCAGCATGAATCCTAATGCTCCTCTTCATCATAGTATTCTTACCCATGAGCACCACAGAATCACCTCTCAAACCCTTCCTAATGTTCTGCAACTGATTCGACCCAACATTATCCGCCACAGCAAGCAAAACCTGCGTGTACTCATCGAGGAGTTTGCAGAGTTTCTGGTCGTACGAGATCTTCTTGTCGGCCTTGGAAACCTTGGGTGCCATTGATACAAAATCTAAGAATACAAGCAAAAAAGCCTAGAAATGTAAGTAAAAAATAGCAAAATTGAGGGCCAAGACGCAGCTGCTGGCTATGTCAAGGCGGACCGCGGCGGCGCTGTCACTTTAACCTCGATGGGTTTTGAGATGAAAACGGCGTAGGAGGAGTAAGCTTTAGTAGTGAAAGAGGAGCAGGCGGCTGGTTTATATATCATTAATGGTTTACGTTTTGACCTAATTTGGACGGTGCTGATAATATTTCATCAACGGTTGAGTGATTTTTATAGGCAATAGTGGGCTATGTTAACAAGTTTGTTTCACTTTTGCCATTTTTTTCATTTTTTTCATCTTGGTTTAATAGATGGGTAAATTAGAGATTCCCAACAAAACCTATTTTTAAGTTATGTTTTACTTCTTATCCACTAAAAACTTTTTTTAAGCTCCCTAATTATTTAAAATTTATTCAAAGACATCTTTTTTTAACCAATTCTTAGTACGTGGTATTGTTATACCTATTCAGCCTGTTCTTCAAAGCATGAAGCTTTAAGACATGTAGCCGAGCAAGGTTTTCAGCCTATGTATCATGTTTCAAATAATCGATTGGCCCAACATGCTTCCCAATAATGAAATAAAATTAAATACCTTTCTGACCATAATGTCTTCGGGTCATACCTGTCGAGTTTTACAAAGTGCTCCTCACACTCCAACCCCACAGTCGCAATAGATGGTTTCTGCACAAGCTCCTTCAACGACAACCAGCACAACCTTAATTTATTTTCTACCTTAAGGCGTATGATATATAACCTTATTTATAAAATATGAGTATAGAAGAACAACAGACTTAGAGAAATTTATTAAGACATAATATTATTACATAAATCAACTCCTTTGAAGAGAAGGACACAACTTGTTTAGCTACTCATAGTAGCTTTGTTCGTGAAACAAATGAAATAGAAAAATTATTAAAATACTTAGAAAGAAAAATATTACAACAGTTTATTTGTAAGAAAACTGAAGGAAATGATCGATGTCTTCGGCTTTCTTGAATGACTGTATTTATAGTTGTAATTTCACTCGTTTCACCGAGAAACTTCAGAGAATCTTACAACTATCTTTCTTATCTTTTTATGACATTATTGATGGCATATTTTGCTAGTGGATGAGCCACATGCCTGCCTTTTTCTTTAGCGTTATTATCCTCACATGTCTGCTTTATTGTTATCGGGGCATCTTTTGCTTTTGTTATGGTCTCCTGGGAAAACGCATCTTTGGTGGTCCCTGTCCACCTTTGCTTGTCTCAAAAAAATCCTTTCGATCCGTTCGGGGTCTAAAAGTTTTCCAAACTCTGGCTCCTTTTGGTTTGGGCACTCTGGGCAGATAACCTTTTACCATTTTCCTATAAGAGCCATGTTACAAAATTTCCGACGAGTTTCTTTACTCTCTGACAGCTTGTTGTTCCACAAAAGATTTCTCTTCTTTTCGAAGAGTTCTTCCGTGAAAGCCATAGTTTTTCATGTAATTGTGTTTAACAGGAACGATTCATTCAGAGAATTCTGATAAAATTTGAACGAAAACTTGACTTTATCCATCTCGGTGAGACAGACTTAAATACCTCATGCCCTTCGGGTGGAGATTTTATTTTTTCTAAACGTGGACACCAGTGGTATTTCTTCATATATAGGATCCTTGATAAATTTTTGATTATTCATATCAGGTCTTCGAAGCTTGATGAAATGAAAGGACTCATGTGATCTTTTTCCTGTCGGTTCTGGAGCTGCACTGAAGAAATATAATTCCAGCACATATGCTCTAGACAAATAATCATTATTTGCCCATGTTTCTTGGACTGCTTCCTGAATCCACTTTGGTAACTGTGATATCTCCGGGAAGCCTGGTGAAGTTGTATAAACTGAGGCCAAAGCCCCGAATTCATACCATAGCTTTACATCCTTAGGATTGACATTGTTTTTTAGCCAAACTCTTGGATATTTTCCTACAACATCAACCCTACAAGTATTTGTGTTAGTTCTCTCCTTGTACTTAATTTCTCCCATTGTTGATAAACCTGAAATTGAGAAATGACACCTTGATTAGTATCAATCTTAGATTTGCCTTTATCCGTGTTGGACATAAGAATGATCTCTTCCTCTTTTACCCCAGAGACGAAGGGTTGAATTGATGAATTATGCTCATCAATTGTTGCTTCGTCCAATTCATCAAAAGCTGATGATGGATTAGCACTTGTTTCTTGGGTGTTAGAATCCTCAATAGTTTGTTCTACAACAAATGGTTGTATTTTTTGTTCTTATAAAACCAATGGTTTTATTATTTTTTGTTTCTGAGAAACCACTGGTTTTTCTATGGCACGAAGAATTGGCCCTTGAATAGTATCTCATAATTGAGTTTGAGCTTGCAGACATCCTGTGATTCGATTGGAGACTTTACTCCGATCATCTTGTTGTAACCTGCCGACCATATCATCATTTATGACTAGCTGGTTGAACTTGGTTTGAAGCAACCCAAGGTGTTCCCTGAGGTGCCTCTACATTTTCATGATGGAATCCACGTCACTGTCTTCCATCTCTTGTTAAGAAATTTGCAAGAATATTCTCATGAGATTTAATAATAACAATATCAAAAATATAATTTTGGCATAATTCTTGTCATCTTAATAACCTAGCTTTCTCAGGTTTATATTCAATTTTATTTTTTAGGAAAGCTTTTACCTGGGTGTTATCAACTTTTAAGGTGATTTTTTTAACAATTAAAAATAATGATCATTTTTCAAAAGCCTTTTTAACTGCATAAAATTTATTTTCTTTGATATGTCATCTAATACCCTCAGATTCTGTAAAGACCACTACAATATCTGCATGGTACTTCCCCATCTGGAGTGAGCTTAGTAAGAACTGCTGCCCACCAATCGTCGCTGGAATCTGTGAATAATACCATATCATCTTCATCTACCGGTATGACTATTTTTGGGAGATTCTTGCATATATCCTTTAACTGGTTAACCCCTTTGGTGTGTTCATCGGTCCATATGAATCTTGCCTCTTTTTTTTAATAAAGTACTGAACACCTTCCTGTACATTGCTAGGTTGTTTATGAACATCCCTGCAAAATTAACTATTCCTAGAAAACTTTGGAGTTGTTTTACATCTTTGAGTTTTTTTGGAAAATTCTGTATCTTTTCCACAATGTGGGGTTGTAGAATTATTCCAGATTCATCAATCTCAATGCCAAGGAATTCAATTTTCCTTGTTGCTATGACTGTTTTCTTTTCAGATAAAACCAAACTTTTGTTTTTTTCAAATTTTAGAGAAAATCTCTAAATCTTTGACATGTTCATCTATGTTTTTTGATGCTATAAGAATATCATCAATATAAACAAACATGAAGTTGAAATAATCTTTAAATAGATTATCTATCTTTATTTGAAATATCTGGGGTGCATTAGCCAATCTCATGGGCATAACTTCCCAAATATAGTGTCTTTGTGGTGTAGAGAAGGATGTGAATTTCTTACTGCTTTTTTTCATCCGAATTTGATAAAATCCAGACTTACAATCAAACTTTTAGAACACTTTAGAATTGCGTACACAACTAATTAGATGTTCTCTACTGAGTATGAAGTGCCTATAAAATTCCAGGATTTTATTAATACCTTGGTAGTTAATAACTAGCCTGAGTTTACCTTTCTTTATTTCACCTGATTTCTAACCATGAAACCTGGGCTGCTATATAATAAAACTCATTCTTTGATTAATCCAAGGTCTGAATATTCCTTGATAATCATTCGCATATCCCTTTGATCTGTTCTGTTCATCGGGTAGGCTTGTATCTAACGAATTCATACTCTTTGCCTTCCTTTAAAGTAAGACAAGTTTTGAGTTGATTTCTATCCCACCATGCCAAGTGATGCTCATTATAGCTTTCTTTGAGCTTCTTTTTGACACTAGGGAGACCTTGTTTTCCAACTCTATATCTCTGTGATTTAGAGTTACCTTGAGAAATTTCATATCCATTGTTTGAAGTTCTTGTTATGTTGTTATTTTCAACATGGTTTCTCCAAACCTTCTCGAATCTTTTATTTTTGGGTGAAAAAGTTGTCCTTTATCACCACGCTGACTGCAAAATATTAGCGGCAATTTTCGATAAAAGGCAACCTTGAGTCTTTGAACAATAATTTTATGATCACAAATTGTAGTGAACATAAGTCATTTTGACTCATTATCTTGTGTGTACTTCTTAAACATTTGTAAGATGTTATTTCCTAACAGGATATCAGCTCATGTATCATGGAAATATATTGGTGGTGTCTTTACCTTGTACCAAGGTGTTTTACCTGCTCCTCCAATGAGGATTTCTGCTTGTTTTATTCATTTGCAAAGAATTAAAATTCTTCGAGAGAAATCTCGTCCATCAATTTTTGGAAAGTCCTCTTCACATTCCTTAGGAAAGACTCCTCTTTGTTGTACAAATTCCTGCTCCTGAATCAATATAATTTGCAAAGTATTCGGATTTATATTGTTTGTACAATATTCCAATTGGAATGTATATGCAGAAAGGACTTGTTGTCATTTTACTTAGAGGAATTACAAAAATTGAAAAATGAAGTAGCAAGGGCAATATCTTGGATTCATATTGGAGCAACCCAGATAATGATCAAGGCTACTTTTGAAGAAGGGATAGATTCACCCATAGATAACGTAGTTTGTGATAAAATAATGAGGAATATGCAAGATGCTGTTGTTGTAAAACGGTGATCAGATCAATCAGAATTGATACCCGGTGCAGCGGAAGTTTAAAAGATTTTATATGGAACGATTCCATAATGGGTATCAAAACTTTACGATTAAATTGTGCGTGTAAAAATTAAATAAAAATTATAAATTTTTACCTCCAATCTCGAAACGAGATTATGGACACCAACAGATTACTCTGCTCTTGTTGTATATCCCAGGAACTAATGGACGAACAATTCTTCAATCAGGTCCACGAACGGAAATTTAATCCCTCTGATAGATTGCACTAGAAAATCTATCAGAAGTTTCTACGAAGAGAATTAACGAATTTGATCCGTTAAACCAGACTGCAAATTCAAAATTCACAGGCTGGAATTTCTCGAGCAGAGAGGGAGAGGGGGCGGCGGCCACAGTGATAAAAACTAGGGTTTTTCGAAAATTGTGAGCCTCTGTTGTTAATTTCTGTACTGCAATAACTTATTTATAATGTGGGCTGCTAACAGCTTAGGGCCCATTAGTCATAAGTTCAAGCCTGACAAGCAAAGCCCGCATGTTCAGAAATTAATATAAAATTCATCGTGACTCAGATTGATAAACCAATTTCACCAATGTGCACAGAAACCTTTTCTGCACCTTTTAAAGTCAAGATAAATTTTCTGAATTCGAATTCAGTGATTTCCAAAAATGCCCATCCCTATGTCATTTTAGGAAATCTTACTCCCTCTACTCTTAAATAAGAAGTCCCACTTCTTTGTTCATTAAATTTAACTCTTTAAATTTAACTATCTCAACGGGGATTAAAAATCCATTACTTGTGTGACCCTCAATGGTTCAGGGATACAGCTAGCCGTGGGCTCACAACTCCTTGTGACTCGGAACAACAATTTCCGACTTGCCCATCGAATCATGGTAAGAGCGCCTAGCAACATCGCCCCATGATTTCCTAGGTATCACTGATAGTGCCTGCAAGAACCAATAGATTTTGGTTAGCGTACAGTACGGTCCCTTCATCCATATATCCCGATCGAATCAACAACTATTGGTAAATCGAGAGTCGTTCGAGATTCGATAACTATGCAATGCATGAAGATCAAATAGTGACATCGCATGTGCTACTAAGAAACCATTTCTTAAAACACATCATGTACTCTGGCTAGAGATTCGTCACACTAATATCTCCTCAGATTGCATAGGATATCCACACTCGCAAGTATGTGGTGAATCCTTGACAACAAAGCATCGACTCCTATATGTGTCGTAACCGTACCCAATCCCGACACCTGATGACCCCAATAGAGTCGGTAAACGAGTCAAAGCACAGTACTAGCATATAGAGTCTCAATGATGTTTCAAGTAGTAAGGACTAATGGTGTACAACCAAAACCGCGGACTTCATCCACTCGATAAGTGATAACCACTTGGAAAGTCCGGATAGGGTAGTTCGATCATTCATCGTATGAATATCCATTTGCATGCTTTGAACATCTCTATGTTTCATACCAATGAAACGTGGTACTCGGCATCGCAAATGCTAGTCTCAATCTCGAGCGATCCTTATCCTTATTTACGGACGGCTCAATCGACTAGGAACTGTTTAGAATAGACAGTGACTATAAGATGTGTTTCATGATAGTCATCCCCATGTACTACCACATCTTACATACACTATAGTATATTCAAGGTATCAAAACAACAATAGTATATCACAATATAACAATATGAAGAAAGATAAAGTCATTGCCATTAATAAAAGTGTAAATTATATTAAACAAAAGATTGTTTATACAAAGAGTCATCAAAGCCCTTAGCCACAAGTTGGCTCACCGGGCACCCACTCTTTCAATCTCTCACTTGCCCTAAAGCCAACTAGTCATACTACGTAGACCCATTGCTTCGCGATGTTTGTCAAATAATGGTCCTGGCAAGGGTTTAGTAAGTGGATCAGCGATATTGTCTGCAGAGGCCACTCTCTCGACAGTTATGTCTCCTCTTTCCACGATCTCCTGGATGATGTGGTATTTTCTCAGTATGTGTTTGGATCTTTGATGAGACCTTGGTTCCTTTGCCTGAGCAACGGCACCCGTGTTGTCACAGTACACCGGGACTGGACCAACAACTTCAGGAATGACGCCCAACTCTTGGACGAAATTCCTCATCCAAACGGCCTCTTTAGCAGCAGCTGATGCTGCAATGTATTCTGCCTCAGTGGTGGAATCCGCTGTGGTGTCCTGCTTGGAACTTTTCCAAGAGACAGCACCGCCATTGAGCATGAACACAAATCCAGAGGTTGACTTCGAGTCATCCACGTCACTTTGGAAGCTAGAGTCGGTATAGCCTTCCAATTTCAGTTCTCTTCCTCCATATACCATGAACATATTCTTAGTCCTTCGTAAGTACTTAAGAATGTCCTTCACGGCTTTCCAATGCATTTGACCGGGATTAGCTTGATATCTGCTCGTGACACTCAGAGCAAATGCTACATCCGGTCTGGTAGATATCATCCCATACATGATACTACCTATGGCTGACGCATATGGTACATGTGTCATTTTCTCTATCTCTTCATCAGTCTTGGGACACATGGACTTGGATAGAGAAACTCCATGACACATAGGTAGATGTCCTCTCTTGGACCCATCCATTGAAAACCTTTTCAATATGGTTTCGATGTAAGTTGATTGAGTGAGTCCTATCATTCTCTTAGATCTATCTCTATAGATCTGTATCCCTAGAATATAGGATGCCTCACCCAAATCCTTCATCGAGAATCTACCTGATAACCATATCTTTGTTGACTGCAACATCCCTACATCATTCCCAATGAGTAAGATGTCATCAACATAAAGTACTAAGAATGTCACAGCATCCTTAACTACTTTCTTGTACACGCATGGTTCCTCCGGGTTCTTGATGAAACCAAAATCCCTTATTGTTTCATCAAATTTCTGGTTCTAACTTCTTGATGCTTGTTTGAGACCATAGATCGATCTCTGAAGCTTGCATATCTTATGCTCGCTTCCCATGGATGTGTATCCCTCAGGCTGCGTCATATAGATCTCTTCCTTAATGTTTCCATTAAGAAATGCAGTCTTCACATCCATTTGCCATATCTCATAGTCATACCAAGTAGCTATGGCAATAAGGATTCTTATGAATCGCGCCGCAACTGGTGAAAAGGTTTCATCATAGTCAACTCCTTGTCTTTGAGTATAACCTTTCGCCACCAATCGCGCCTTGTAGGTCAATACCTTACCATCAGGCCCAAGCTTTCTCTTGTAGATCCATTTACACCCTATTGGAACAATTCCATCGGGAGGATCTACTAAAGACCAAACTTGGTTTGTATGCATCGAATCTATTTTCGACTGCATAGCTTCAAGCCATAAATTTGAATCCGCATCAGAAATTGCTTCCTTGAAGTTTCTTGGATCACATCCAACGTCGGGTTCATCTTGATCCCCTTCAAGAAGAAGACCATATCGAATAGGAGGTCTAGATGTCCTCTCGGATCTTCTAGGTATAGGCGTGTCCATCAATGATTCCTGAGGTGTAGGATCATTATTTTGTATTTCGGGTTCTTCTCGAATTTCTTCGAGTTCCATCATCTCGCCTTTCTTATCCAATAAGAACTCCTTCTCCAAGAAGGTGACATTCCTTGAAACAAACACTTTTGTTTCAGTAGGATGATAGAAATAATATTCGATTGAATTCTTCGGATACCCTACAAAATAACATAAGGTGGATCGACTATCCAACTTATCTCCCTCCCCAAATCCTCAAGTACGAATACTTAGGAGCTTTGCCATTCCATAACTCGTATGGTGTTTTGTTCACTGCTTTGGTGTGGACGTTGTTCAACAACAACACTGCCGTTTCAAGCGCGTAGCCCCAAAACGAAGGTGGAAGCTCAGTGAAGCTCATCATGGATCGAACCATGTCCAACAAAGTTCGATTACGACGCTCCGATACACCATTTAGCTGAGGTGTCATAGGAGGAGTCCACTGAGAAAGAATCCCATTCTCTTTCAGATATTCCAAAAACTCGGTACTAAAGTATTCTCCACCTCGATCCGATCGAAGTGCTTTAATACTTTTACCTAGCTTGTTTTCTACTTCAGCCTTGAATTCTTTGAACTTTTCAAATGCTTCAGACTTATATTTCATTAAATATAAATACCCATACCTTGAATAATCATCAGTAAAGGTAATGAAGTAGGTGTGGCCAAATTGAGTACCAATTCTAAATGGACCACAAACATCTGTATGGATCAAATCCAACAGATTTTGACTACGCTCAGGTTTCCCCTTAAAAGGAGATTTAGTCATTTTTCCTTTCAGGCAGGACTCACAAGTAGGTAGAGAGTTAATATCAGACATTTCAAACATGTCCTCTCCCACTAGCTTGTTCATCCTCCTTGAGGAAATATGACCTAGCCTAACATGCCAAAGGTTTGCCGGGTTTTGACTATCTATTTTCCTTTTGTTTGTTGTTACCGGTTTATCAACATAATTTATTGAAACGTCTTTTAATTTTAAGTTATATAGATCGTTTTCAATTTGTCCATTTCCAATCAAACATTCATTCTTGTAAATATTGCAAATCCCATTCACAAAATTGCAAGAAAAACCATCTCTATCAAGCATAGAAACATAAATAATATTTTTAATCAAATCTGGAACAAATAAAACATCTCTCAAAAGTAACTTAAAATAGTTCTGCAAAATTAAATAAACATCTCCCACAGCTTTAGCTTCAACTCTAGAACCATTTCCGAGCCTCAGCTGGGTCTCACCCATTCTAAGCTTGCGACTTCTTGTCATCACCTGCAAATCATTGCAAATGTGAGATCCACATCCGGTATCCAATACCCAAGAATTTGTATTAAGTGAAACATTTATTTCAATATAGAACATACCCTTCGCAGTTCGCAACTGCTCTAGATATTCCTTGCAGTTACGTTTCCAATGATCGGGTTTCTTGCAGTGATGGCAAACATCCTTGGACTTTTCCATGTTTGAAGCCTTTGTCTTGTTCTTCTTCTCGGGTCCGGTTTTCTTGGGTGGGGCAGAATGTTTCTTACCCTTTGTACTTGGCCCCTTCTTAGCAGAGGAAGAGGAGCCCACCAAGAGAACCGGTTTATCCTTCTTTAAAGTGGCTTCATATGTTACAAGCATATTGACCATCTCTTCAAGGGAGGCCTCTATCTTGTTCATATTGAAATTCACCACAAAACCATCGAATGATGAAGGAAGAGAGAGAAGTAATAAGTCCACGTTGAGTTCATGCTCCAACACCAAATCAAGCGTTATACCAACTTCTGAATGAGCCAAATCACTAGTACCCCATGATCACGGACCGAAGTCCCTTCACGCATGCGACACGTCATTAGCTCTTTTACAGTAGCGAACCTTTCAGCTCTCGATTGAGCCCCAAAAAGTTCCTTGAGTTGTACGTGAATGTCAGCAGCATTCACGGTGTCCTCAAATTGCCTCTGGAGTTCATCAGACATCGAGGCTTGCATATAACATTTGGCCTTGATATCATGGTCCCACCATGTATCAAGTTTGGCCAACTCTTCTGGACTTATGTCAGCTGGTGCTTCCTTCGGAGGAGATTTTTCTAACACGTAGAGCATCTTCTCCGAGGTCAAGACAATCTTCAACTTACGGAACCATTCCGTATAGTTTGCGCCAGTCAGTTTATTTTGTTCGAGAATAGAGAATAGTGGATTGCGCGAATTCATCTTTATGAAATACTGAAAAGAAACAGACAAGTATCAGTGATTGTTTAATTAATTTACTAAGACATAAAATAGGCGAAATTTATTTTATGAATCTCACTCCCACTATTTTAACGTTTTCACTACCCTCTAGTGAAAACGAGAAACTGTTTTTCTTAGTGGGAACATGGAGTCCAATTGACAAACTATAGTCCCGAATAATATCAGCCAACCATAATTTTCAAAAGTTAGAGCCCAATTGCTTCCAAAGCAACCTCCACGTTTTTACCTCATGTCCAATAAGGGCCCAATAATATGACGCCGTTTATTGTGACATGTCAAGATGACCCATCAATATTAAGTTGTGATGGACGGTCTCCATGTGGATCCCCCAATAATATGAGCCGATCCCATGGGAGTTCCACCGAACTTACAACATTTGTCGATCCAATGTACAGCTTTCCGACGAACGGGCCCCCCTAATAATATGAGCCGGACCGTATCCGCGGGTAGCATCTCATACATTGATCGTTGATGGAAGGTAGGAACATTTAAACAATATTTAAATTTCCTTTATTTATCTTGATATCAATTTTAAATCATATTTAAAATGAGGGATTTTAATTTTGAAAATTTGTCTCATCATTTATAATTTGTATGCTTGCGGAATTCATACAATTTAGTCTAAAACATGCATACAACGATAATATCATATATTATATAGGATGATCGATTCCATTTCTAATCGACCCGTGGTTGCCAATCACGAGTCTAAGTCCAATCCTAGGTAATATGAAGGTATGCAATGCAATCCTATTACATTGAGCTTCCAATTTACATTTCTTCTGTCTTTATTGTCTGCTGGGCCCACCTCCGTCTTCAAATCTTCATCTCCCACTAAGTCTAATGTATTTACAATAAATAACTATGACAAGTAGGGGATACAATTTAAGGGGTGGAAACGGGCCATAAACCAGGCCCACTTTTATTACATATGACAACTCATATTGGGCCATAAACCAGGCCCATTAATAAATCCAACAACAATAAAAACAAATGTAAATTCCTAACATACACCTACAAAATTGGTCATGGCAATCGATCATCCTTATCCAATAATATTTAATTCAAAATTAATTTATTGGATAACATGCAATGGCAATTTAAATTAAAAGGATAAAATCATATTCCATATATAAAATCTTATTTTACATACAAAATCATATTTTATCTCTTTATCAAATAAAATCATATTTTACATATAAAATCCAATTTTATATGTAAAATCATATTTTACTCAATATTTCAATAAGATCATATCTTATCATCAATTGTACCAAAAATAATTAATTTCATAAAATCTGATTTAACGGATAAAATCTATAAATTTTCCAAAAATTTAAATTTATCCAAAAATCAATTTTAAAATTTTCGGACTCGAACAATTCGATCCGTCGCCTCGTGGACCAATCAAAAACAATTTTCGATTGGACCAAAAATAGAATTTTAACATATTAAAATTTTAATTAAAAATAAAAAATTAATTTTTCCCGGGCCACCCGGGACGATCCCGGGCAGCCCGCGCCCCAAAAGGGGCTCGGGCCGGGCAGCCCGTCGCTGCCCCTTAGGCAGCGACGATCGCTGCCGCGCTGGGCAGCGACCATCGCTGCCCGTGTTTTGCCCGTCGAAAAATTTAATTTTATTATAAAAAAATTTATTTTGTTTCAAAAACCGAGGCTTAAAAATTTTTTGTACAACCGATTAATTTAATCGCTTGATCTGAGCAACCTGGCTCTGATACCACTGTTGAAAAACGGTGATCAGATCAATCAGAATTGATACCCGGTGCAGCGGAAGTTTAAAAGATTTTATATGGAACGATTCCATAATGGGTATCAAAACTTTACGATTAAATTGTGCGTGTAAAAATTAAATAACAATTATAAATTTTTACCTCCAATCTCGAAACGAGATTATGGACACCAACATATTACTCTGCTCTTGTTGTATATCCTAGGAACTGATGGACGAACAATTCTTCAATCAGGTCCACGAACGGAAATTTAATCCCTCTGATAGATTGCACTAGAAAATCTATCAGAAGTTTCTACGAAGAGAATTAACGAATTTGATACGTTAAACCAGACTGCAAATTCAAAATTCACAGGCTGGAATTTCTCGAGCAGAGAGGGAGAGGGGGCGGCGGCCACAGTGATAAAAACTAGGGTTTTTCGAAAATTGTGAGCATCTGTTGTTTAATTTCTGTACTGCAATAACTTATTTATAATGTGGGCTGCTAACAGCTTAGGGCCCATTAGTCATAAGTTCAAGCCTGACAAGCAAAGCCCGCATGTTCAGAAATTAATATAAAATTCATCGTGACTCAGATTGATAAACCAATTTTACCAATGTGCACAAAAACCTTTTCTGCACCTTTTAAAGTCAAGATAAATTTTCTGAATCCGAATTCAATGATTTCCAAATATGTCCATCCCTATGTCATTTTAGGAAATCTTACTCCCTCTACTCTTAAATAAGAAGTCCCACTTCTTTGTTCATTAAATTTAACTCTTTAAATTTAACTATCTCAACGGGGATTAAAAATCCATTACTTGTGTGACCCTCAATGGTTCAGGGATACAGCTAGCCGTGGGCTCACAACTCCTTGTGACTCGGAACAACAATTTCTGACATGCCCATCGAATCATGGCAAGAGCGCCTAGCAACATCGCCTCATGATTTCCTAGGTATCACTGATAGTGCCTGCAAGAACCAATAGATTTTGGTTAGCGTACAATACGGTCCCTTCATCCATATCCCGATCGAATCAATAACCATTGGTAAATCGAGAGTCGTTCGAGATTCGATAACTATGCAATGCATCTTGAAGATCAAATAGTGACATCGCATGTGCTACTAAGAAACCATTTCTTAAAACACATCATGTACTCTGGCCAGAGATTCGTCACACTAATATCTCCTCAGATTGCATAGGATATCCACACTCGCAAGTATGTGGTGAATCCTTGACAACAAAGCATCGACTCCTATATGTGTCGTAACCGTACCCAATCCCGACACCTGATGACCCCAATAGAGTCGGTAAATGAGTCAAAGCACAGTACTAGCATATAGAGTCTCAATGATGTTTCAAGTAGTAAGGACTAATGGTGTACAACCAAAACCGCGGACTTCATCCACTCGATAAGTGATAACCACTTGGAAAGTTCGGATAGGGTAGTTCGATCATTCATCGTATGAATATCCATTTGCATGCTTTGAACATCTCTATGTTCCATACCAATGAAACGTGGTACTCGGCATCGCAAATGCCAGTCTCAATCTCGAGCGATCCTTATCCTTATTTACGAACGGCTCAATCGACTAGGAACTGTTTAGAATAGACAGTGACTATAAGATGTGTTTCATGATAGTCATCCCCATGTACTACCACATCTTACATACACTATAGTATATTCAAGGTCTTTATCAAAACAACAATAGTATATCACAATATAACAATATGAAGAAAGATAAAGTCATTGCCATTAATAAAAGTGTAAATTATATTAAACAAAAGATTGTTTATACAAAGAGTCATCAAAGCCCTTATCCACAAGTTGGCTCACCGGGCACCCACTCTTTCAGCTGTTCTGGGAACTATCTCAGGAAATTTATGCGCAGGAAAAATTGTAGGAGTTATTTACCCAATAATAGCCTACAATTTAGGCGACACATTTTAGTCGAGCCTTGACGTTGCATCAAAACTTCAAGAAAAAAACTATTCACGAAGGAAGGTAATAGACCATATTATATTGCATATCAAATTTTATATGCTCTTTCTAATACTCACCATTCAGAATTATTTATTAGAAATGAGTTTATTGAAATTCCAGAGATTTTTGGGAAATTAGCTCAAGCAATTTATCCGGACAAAATCGAGTTTCCTATAATACAGGAAACATACATTCAAATTCAAGATATATCGGTTCCATACAGAAATCTCAAAATAGAACCCCGAAGGTTATCTTTCCAAGATGACAGAATTACAAGTCGAAAATGGGGAAAATCTTCGATTCAGGAAATTCAACCTGAAGAAAGAGAGTTTTCAATCATGGGGAAATTTAGATCTCCAGAAGGTTGGAATGTATTAGCCCAGTTCTATTTTATGAGATTAAGTGGTTAATCATGTTTAGATTTAAGTAAAACATGATTAGATAACTTTAATATGATCAATCGGACAAAGGAATTGGATCCAAAACATCCAAAAAGTGGTTAGTGGGCTTATTGGGCTCGGAGAGTTCGGATGGTCCGAACTTAAGCCCATGACAGATTGTATAATCCGATAGAGATCGGATGCTCAGATCAAGAGATCGGACGGTTCGAACTCAAGTGGACAGATGTCCAAATTCAGTTAGATGGGTGACATCATGGTTGACATCACTGAGCCGATCGAACGATCCGAAGAGGGATTGGAACATTCGAACTCACATGTAGGCGACATGCCCCTCATGCATGATCGGACGCTCCAATCAGGAGATCGGATAGTCCGATCTCCGCCTATAAATAGGGGCTCCGAACATCAGATTTCCCACACGATTTCACAAATCTCCTCTCTTTCTCATAGTTTTGGGACATTTCCAGCCTTTCTAGGCTTGGTCCGGGAGTTAGCGATGAAACGACCCTAACTCGTAAAAAAAAATTTATTATTAAATATTACATATATGCCCATACATATATGCATCTATACTTAAAATAGATTTTCATAAAATTTAATGCATAATAAAAATCGATTGCATCTTAAAAGTTTAAAAACTCGAACATGTTAAAATCCATGCGAACGACTATAATCTCAAAAGTATTCAAACTAATGAAAAATAGTAAACATGTGCGGAAAATAGCTCAATACATAAAATATCTCATCATAAACTAAATCAACTGAAACATGAGCTGGCAAAGGTCACGGGTGTGCTAGCTCGCCACGGATGCACAGAGGTCTTCACCACCAGTCGGGACCACAACCTCCTGAATAACATAAAACTCACTTGCACACCATTTAGATCTAGTGAACCTAAAGGCCCAACATGCTCTACCTTTAATAACGAGTACTACTAAATAAAACCACATGCAAGCACATAACGTATATAAAAATAACCTGAGGATTCTAATGCATGCATGATCGTAAAATCATATGCATAAACTGCGTCGTAATCTAAATCATAACATAAAACGTAACATAAGCATTGGCATGTCATAAACATAAAAATCATTTTCTGTGGGTCATATCAGTGAAGTGTGACTATAAACATAAGCGATTGATCAATCTATAAACCAACGTACGTGGCAGCGAGATCCACCCAAAATTTGGGGCTTCCCTACGCCTCTTATGCCCCTTCACCCAACCTTTGGGGATCCGTGGACCCATAAACGTAAGTGCCACAAATCACGTCAACTTTCCAAAAATATTTTCTTTACATGCCCATAATCTTAACATAGAAATATATGCATGAATCATGAACTTAAAAATATCATTTTACTTAAAATTCTGCCCCTAAATATATATTTAATCTATTTTTCATAAAAATCATACTTATGTCAAAATATACATATATATCTATTAAATATATATTTACGGACTATTTTATTTACCACTGGCTAGTTCGAGCTGTTGCCCCTTAACTAAAGCCCCTAAACTTAGATTCGTCCGATAACACTTAGATTGACTCATTAACACTTAAACTGACCCAATAATACTTAGACTAGCCCAATCACACTTAAATTGATCCAATTAGACTAAGATTGACCTAATTAAAATACTTAACCCAACTTAGAACTTAGCTCAACCAAATAAAAATAAACAACTTAGGCCCTTAACAAATTTAGCCCAATTAATAAATTACCCGACCCGAAATAAAATAACTCGGACCCAGACCCATACATATGACCCTAATTCACTTGACCAGACCCGGACAACCTACTTGCCCGAGCCCTGCCCGAGATGCCCGCTATGTAGACAACCTTACATCCATCCCACTGTTCACCTAGCCGACACTAGTTCGAGCCATCTTAAATCAAAACCCAAAGGAACCTGACCCATCCATCAAACCATTGAACAACAGCTAAGAACTAGCCATGACAGAAAAATCATTCAAAATACATAAAAACGTGAATAATGCATGAGTTAAAATTTCAGCTATCATATCCACATACAAATGCAACAACACAATTTAATAATCAAAACAGTGAATATACTGATCTAAATGGTGTGAGAAATGAAGGGTAAAACATGTCTTTGCGTTTAAAACGCACGAAAAACTAATACGATTGCGGTTGCGTATATCGGGATTCGAGAATCTCACAATTTTCCAATTCTGAAAAGCTCAAACCCCTAAATTTCTGATTTTTGCCTCTAAATATCCTCAACTAGCTTTCGATCTGCGAAAAATCACACAATGGTCAAAAGTCAACCTTGGTCAACTTTGGTCAAACTTTGACCAAAAATTTCGAACTTAATCGCGTTCTCACCGCTTAACGATTTCGAATCTCGTCTCGAAACTTGGATATTCGGATCTACCACGTCGAACCGGTCAAAAATGGTTAACATGGAGGTGGTCACCGAAAAATTGGGGAAGACGGCGGCGCGGCGGCGATGAGCAAATCAACTCCAAAAATTCTGAAATTTGGCAGGGTTGTAGAGCTCAACGAGGAGATTCCAATGCACTAAGCCCGACCGGAGAGGACCACAGTGGTGGCCGAAATCGGCGAAAAACAGACGACGGCGGCGTTCGAGCTCAGATCTGCCCAATTTTTCAACGGAAAAAGCTGTAATAAGATCGGAAAATGATCTACACACATCCTAGAACCTTTTAACAACACAAAACACCAATAATCGACCTGAAATCCAACGATTCGCGCGAGGAAGATGATGAATAGTTCCGCGCGATTCTCGACTTCGTTCTCGCCAAATCGGACACCAAAACTCATGATTCTTAGTATGGATGTGATCGCCTTGAAGAGAGCTACAAGATGGCATGCTCAACCGACGACGAAGGGCGGCGGACGGCGGGACGTGAAATGGGGGGTTAGGGTTTAGTGTGTGTTCTTAGGGTTGTGCGTGAGAGAGAGTGTACCACTTAATATTATAAAAATTGGTCCTAAAATGATACGATATGATCCATTTTAATGCTCTTGTGTTATTTTACTCCAATATGTAATTTAACACATTTTTACCATAATCTGGAATAACGAACTTTGGCATGTCAACTAGACCAGTAAATTCCCAAATAAATAAATTGAGTCAATCTTAGGCTTTGACCAGTCACACAAATTGATTAATTTTTACAATTTAAATTATCTGGCATAAATAATTATTTTAATTCCGATATCTCAATAATTATCTCAAAAATACCTATATTACCAGATATCCAGAAATAGTCAAACTCATTGACTAATTGACACGTGTATTTTGTCAATACACTCTATAACTCATTTGGAAGTAATAATTATTTTTCCAACTCAATAATTATTTTAAATTGCCAATTAAATCGGTAATAAATTTTTAGGGCGTTACAACTCTCCCCCCCTTAAATGGAATTTTATCCTCGAAATTGGAATAAGTACCAATAAGCTTTGGACAATACGTCCGCATAACAACCTCGGTGAAAGAGTGGGTGCCCGGTGAGCCAACTTGTGGCTAAGGGCTTTGATGACTCTATGTATAAACAATCTTTTGTTTAATATAATTTACACTTTTATTAATGGCAATGACTTTATCTTTCTTCATATTGTTATATTGTGATATACTATTGTTGTTTTGATAAAGACCTTGAATATACTATAGTGTATGTAAGATGTGGTAGTACATGGGGATGACTATCATGAAACACATCTTATAGTCACTGTATATTCTAAACAGTTCCTAGTCGATTGAGCCGTCCGTTAATAGGGATAAGGATCGCTCGAGATTGAGACTAGCATTTGCGATGCCGAGTACCACGTTTCATTGGTATGGAACATAGAGATGTTCAAAGCATGCAAATGGATATTCATACGATGAATGATCGAACTATCCTATCCGGACTTTTCAAGTGGTTATCACTTATCGAGTGGATAAAGTCCGCGGTTTTGGTTGTACACCATTAGTCCTTACTATTTGAAACATCATTGAGACTCTATATGCTAGTACTGTGCTTTGACTCATTTACCGACTCTATTGGGGTCATCAGGTGTCGGGATTGGGTACGGTTATGACACATATAGACGTCGATGCTTTGTTGTCAAGGATTCAACACATACTTGCGAGTGTGGATATCCTATGTAATCTGAGGAGATATTAGTGTGACGAATCTCTAGCCAGAGTACATGATGTGTTTTAAGAAATGGTTTTTTAGTAGCACATGCGATGTCACTATTTGATTTTCAAGATGCATTTCATAGTTATCGAATCTCGAACGACTCTCGATTTACCAATGGTTGTTGATTCGATCGGGATATATGGATGAAGGGACCGTACTATACGCTAACCAAAATCTATTGGTTCTTACAGGCACTATCAGTGATACCTAGGTAATCATGGGGCGATGTTGCTAGGCGCTCTTACCATGATTTGATGGGCAAGTCGGAAATTTTTGTTCCGAGTCACAAGGAGTTGTGAGCCCACGGCTAGCTGTATCCCTGAACCATTGAGGGTCACACAATTAATGGATTTTTAATCCCCGTTGAGATAGTTAAATTTAAAGAGTTAAATTTAATGAACAAAAAAGTGGGACTTCTTATTTAAGAGTAGAGGGAGTAAGATTTTCTAAAATGACATAGGGATGGGCATTTTTGGAAATCACTGAATTCGGATTCAGAAAATTTATCTTGACTTTAAAAGATGCAGAAATGGTTTCTGTGCACATTGATAAAATTGGTTTATCAATCTGAGTCACGATGAATTTTATATTAATTTCTGAACATGCGGGCTTTGCTTGTCAGGCTTGAACTTATGACTAATGGGCCCTAAGCTGTTAGCAGCCCACATTATAAATAAGTTATTGCAGTACAGAAATTACACAACAGAGGCTCATAATTTTTGAAAAACCCTAGCTGTGTTTTTAAAAAGTGGCCGCCCCCTTTCTCCCCTCTCTGCTCTGAAAATTCCAGCCTGTGAATTTTAAATTTGCAGTCTGGTTTAACGGATCAAATTCGTTAATTCTCTTCGTAGAAACTTCTGATAGATTTTCTAGTGCAATCTATCAGAGGGATTAAATTTCCGTTCGTGGACCTGATTGAAGAATTGTTCGTCCATCAGTTCCTGGGATATACAACAAGAGCAGAGTAATCTGTTGGTGTCCATAATCTCGTTTCGAGATTGGAGGTAAAAATTTATAATTTTATTTAATTTTTACACGCACAATTTAATCGTAAAGTTTTGATACCCATTATGGAATCGTTCCATATAAAATTTTAAAACTTCCGCTGCACCGGGTATCAATTCTGATTGATCTGATCACAGTTTTCCAACACTCGGCCTCCCAGAGAGCCTCCTCCTCTGACTGATTCTAACACCGGACCTTGATCAAGGGGAAAAAAATTCGCGTTCTAATTCTGTGCTCCTCCCGTGCTAAGATCTGCTCTAGTCGTTCCTCGGACGACAAGTCTGACTCCAATTGCAGAGGCTCATGTCCATTACGCATCACGCCCTTCATGGCGCAATCCTCACAAACACATGGTCTCCAATAGCAACTCAAGGTCTCGTAGTCGTCGGTCAGCATAAATCTTCTGACGACTCAGTGTGGCCCTCATCTTGTCCCAAATTCGAACCACGATATCTGTAGTCTGCTGAACTAACTCGGAACCTAAGAGAATCCTCTCGCCAACAACATTCCAATGCACGGGAGATCTACACCTTATTTCGAAAAGTCTTGTATGGAGCCATACCTATGGACGCCTGACAACTAATGTTATAGGTGAACTCCACTAACGGTAGTCTCGAATCCTAAGAGTCCTGAAATTAAATCACAACAGGATCTCAACAAAACCTCGATATCAACTGTTCCACGATTCTATCTAGTGCCCGCCAAACACTAAATTCTAATGTTGCTAACAATCACTATCAGTTACAAGATAAAACAATGTCAAGACGACGTTCAGTATAACTCAGCTCAATAAATAACTTGTTGGGTCATAATAAAATTGAAATCGAAGAGACATGGTTCAGAACAATATCAAAATACAATAATCTGAAAAACAAATCTGCAAAAACAACTCGTTTGCAGTCTAATACAAGGGGTGAGCGAATCAATTCAAGGATCCATGAACAAGGGATATGAGCCAATCAATCAATATCAAATCAGGTGATCACCTATCAACAGGTATGATATCATGTCCATCATCAATACAAATCAAAATCAAGGTTTTCAGCATGGCTTACACACAAGGAAATCCGCACGCACTCAACGAAAATGAAATAAAATCCCAAGGTGTAATCCGATGTCAACAAAATAAAATCGAGATCCCAATGAAATAGAATAACAATACTCACCCAAATCAATATCCATGTCCAGATTTAGAATTTAAGTTCTCAATCGATATGAATTTCATAAATTCATAACCGAAATATCATTCGAAGCCAAATTGACTGAATCTTCGATGAACAATGTCATGCGAATCAAGGAATGCATGAACTACAAGAAGGATTCCAATATTTTCAGAAAGAATCGGTAAAATGGCTCGCGTAACTGATTTTTCTCTATCCCAAAAGCACCTTCCCAATCCCTCACAAAATCAACTAAACGTCAATCAATACTTAAGTACTCAGTTAGAACTATCACCAAATTCCCAAATTTTATATCTGCAGCAAACTAATTCATCTCTCAATAGTACCCTTCACCCGAATCATTTGGTTCAATGATTCCTGAGAAAAATGAAATCTGAATTCCTGCTTAACAGATATCTATTCATATCTGTATCACATCTAATACAACATATTCTTGAATCTGTCGAAATCTACCACAATATAAATCGCAAAATCATGACGATTTGAGTAGTTTCGAACTAAAATCTTAAAAAATTTGATCTTATTTCAGCTATTAAGTAACTAAGTTGTTACATATATCACTTGGTTCCTTCTTTTCTGCTCTTTTACTGGAAATTTAGTATTGGAAATTTCAATTCTGTTGTATCTGCTTTCATTTTCTTTTACCAATATTAATTTCCAAGTAATTCATACATGTATCAAACAGCTAGATGGATATTACATCTGTTGTAATATGCCTCTTTCATAATCTACTATCTTATTTCTGGAATATCTGACATCATTACACTCAAAATCCATACACTCTGATCCGCTGTCTTATCTTATATCTTAATCTAGCGTTCTCAATCAAATTTCTAACTGCTTAATATAATATCAATGTTGCTTTAATCTTTCCAAACCAATCTCACTTAGCTTGGATTGCAACGTTTCTGATTGTTTTAGTAACTATCTAGAAACTCAAGCACATAAAGTATATATTTGTAATCACTCGATCAAGCAGTCATCTAATTCTTTTTTTTTTTTTTTCTATTTCTCCAATGGATGGCAAATCATACAATCAACCCATAGATCTTGCTGGTACATTATAACAACATTTCTATCAGTTACAAGCCCAAAGAATTCAAAATGCACTTAATATATACATTAAATGATCAACAATTCTCGAATCTCGACTCAAAGGAACTTGCTCAAATCAAAGTCATCCAAAATTACATATTCTGAATGACAAAATCTGCTAAATGATACCAACTCACTTGCATCATAAAACTCAAAAATAATGAGTCAAACCAGACTCTAACAAAGAAATAAGAGTCAATCAAGATCGATCGAGGTCAAATAAAAAAACCTCAGAATCGATATCAAGATATTCAAGAATCATGATTTCTATGATGTAATAGCTTCAGCAAAATTGAAGAGAAGGCTCAACTGTAACTGATTTTTCTTATTCTCTATTGATATGAGTTTATCTATTAATTCCCTTTTGGCAATAGTCGAATATCATATTTTCGAATTAACTTATTGTCGTGGAATTAATAATCACTTCGGTACTAGGATAATTCTTCTTTAATCAATATTCTAGCTGTTTCTGGAGTTCTTCAGTTCAAGTAGTGCTCTTCTCTACGAGTTGTCATAAGACCTTCGTACTAGACACCACTCTATATAGAACTCCTTTCCTTTCGTAGAAAGGTCAAAATATTTTATCTGCAGACCTCTGTAAATTCTAACCACTGACATATCTGTCAATTCTAGTTTAGTTCTATATTGATCTAGTACAACAACTAAAATTCATCCGACACTCTTCTACTTTCATCTTGATATACTCAGTACCGACATAAAAGGAATTTTATGTTCTGAAACTCATATCATAAATCTCTAGTCATTTCTATTGCTGATCTAACTTAATCATTGCCCGGATTCAATCAACTATTAACTGGTACTCAGTTATTGCATTAATATCTATAATGCATCCTAGTTTAATACCCTAAATATTTTCTTATCGATTTCAATCTTATTTCCTCAATCTGTAACTCATCTCCTCTAACTAATCTGACAAAGGCTTTTCATGTACTCAAAGGCAAAGACTCAGCAAAATATAATTAGTAAAGGCTCAACAGATAAAGATTGTAGTATAACAAATCACTGATCTATGAATATATGATATGCAATCCACATATAAGCAGGTTAACTAGAATTAACTCAATTACCTGCAATTTCATTATCTGGTGCAGCGTGAGCACAATTTTCTGGAATTGCTTATTGCCTATGAGATTATTCTCTATTCGAATTTTCTCTTATTCTGCTTCAGCTAGTCTCTTATGTCTTAAAATACTGGCTCTTAGACTGAATCGATCTTTGTTGCTGTGGTCACTACCTCTTACTTCATAGCTATACTGCTATGGAATATGTAGTGATGGTGATGATCATAGTTTTCTCAAATACAGAGGCGTGAATAAAATTCCACTCTGCCTCATACAACCGGTTCGTGATTTCTTTATTCTGTCACTGGCTTCAATCAACTCATTCAAGTTGATATGCTTCTATTTAATAATTTTGGCTTTTCTATCTTCTCTATCAAATACAGAAAGAAACAATTCTGTTTACTTACCTGCCAAACCATTTCAGTACCTCTGCTCTTCAGTTATCTCTTCTTCACAATTCACCAACTTCTTGCTAAGGCATGAAGTTGATATATAATCAGATTGGTTCTATGTTCATCTGAATATTATTCACATGAACAACTGATCCAACTCTTTAACTCAACCCATTTCTAGCCATAACACATTCTGTATCTTTCTGAGTTGGTGATTAATAGCTCTGGAGTTATTCAACTAACATCCTCCTCAGTACAATCATCGTATCTATCGGTTCAAAAAATTACCTCAACACTGCTCTTATCTGTCTGAGGTTCTCATTCTGTCTGCAAAATCTATCTTACTCTATAACAGAAGCAATATATATACAAAGATTATGAAATACAATTCAATATAACATACATATAATCTCATGCTTCTGAATATAACACATGCTTGCAAATTCTTTTGTTTTTCAAATAATACATGCTTGCAATGAATTCACTTACTCGGATAAATTCAATAAATCATGCATGCATATCAACATATAAGCATGTAATTCTTAAATCAAGAGAGCAAGAAGTGTTCAATCAATAATCATGTTCGCATACAATTCTTCAAATCAAGTAAAGCATAATCATGCAATACTATAAATGCATACGACTCAATCTACCCCTCTCAACTTCTATCTTAGTCCAAGAAACTTACGCTCTGATACCACCTGTTGTGGGGACCTCTGGTGCTAATATCATATTCTTAACATAATTAATAACTTAATATTTTCGGGCCTTACAGATATTCTCCTCTCTAACCCGCAACTGGTGCTATCCCGACAGCAGATCAATCTTTGAGTAAACGAAAGTACCCTGCAATTGATCAAACAGATCATCTATCCGCGGAAGAGGATACTTATTCTTCACCGTCATTTGGTTAAGATGTCGATAGTCTATACAAAGACACATCGACCCATCCTTCTTCTTGGCAAATAAGGCTGCGGCTCCGCCATGGCAAACCACTCGGTTGAATGTAGCCTTTATCAAGAAGATCCTGCAGCTGCTTCTGCAACTCTCTCATCTCTAAATGTGCTAATCGGTATGGAGCTCTAGAAATTGGCGCTGCCCCTGGAAATAACTCAATGCCAAACTTGATCTCTCTCACTGGTGGTAAAAATTGAATCTCCTAAGGAAACACATCGGGAAACTCACGAACTACATGTATCTTTTGGATGTCTGGTCCCTCCAAGGATGCATTGATGGCACAGATAAGGTAGTCTTCCCCGCCAGACTCTAAATCACGTCGGGCTTTCAGAGCAGAAACTACTGGCATCGGGGGTCGCGCTCCATCTCATTGAAATACCATGTCTCGCCATCCTCAGGACGAAACTGAACGAACCTCTGGTAGCAATCAACTATAGCTCTACAAATAGTCAGGAGATCAATCCCAATAATACAGCCGAAGTAATCCATGGCTAGGATCATTAGGTTAGAACTAAGCTGGTACCCCTCAAAATCCAAAGTGCAACCAACCATTATATGCTTAGCTAAAACCTTGCTCCCCATAGGAGTAGATACTACTAGAAACACGTCTAAAGGGATAAACGGTAATCTATACCTCTTAACAAAAGGCGCTGAGATGAATGAGTGAGATGAACCAATATCAATCAAGACATATGTAGGAAAACCACACAAACTACAGGTACCTGCAATCATCCGGTCACTGTCAGCCTCCGCCTGCTCCTAGTTCAGTGCAAAGACTTGCTCCTGAACACGTGGACGTATAGAATAATGACCACGAGAAGAAGTATGAGAGTGCTGGCACTGTTGCTGAGAGGGCTGCTGCTGCTGCTAGTGGACAGATGCCTGAGAACCTCCGAAACCACTAGTTGCTCCCATCAGATTAGGGCAATCCCTCTTTATATGTCCCTCCTATACACACTGGAAACATGCGTCGGTCGTACGAGGACACGGTCCTGGGGGATGATTACGCCTACACTGATGAAACCGGCTCATCCTCTGGCTACCGAAACGCTGCACTCCGCCAGATCCAAAAGAAGAAGAAGAAGAAGTACCTCCCTGCTTCTTGAAAGACTGGGATCTCGGACCCAAAGAGCTAATCGGTCTGGATGAGGAAGAAACCATGGACCTTTTCCTCCGAATACTGTCCTCTGCCTAGTGACAACGGCTCACCAAACCCTCGTAAATCATGTTGCCGCCCAATGCAACCAGCTGATGAATCTTAGGATTAAGACCCTGAAGAAAGAGATCATACTTCGCCTCAAAACTACTGGCGAACTGAGGACAATAAGGGAGAAGCTCAAAGAACTTTTGTTGGTACTCATCAATAGTCATTGTCCCCTGTTGCAAACTCAAAAACTCACTGGCCTTTGACTGTCGCAGGGCTGGAGGAAGTATAGCCTCTCAAAAATAGTCCGAAACTCGGCCCAAGTAGCTACTCCTATGGCTGCTATAAACGGTCAGGAATTATATCTCCACCACTTCCTGGCATTACCCTTCAGAAGAAAACCCAACGTCTCCATCTTCTGTTCCTCGATGCACTGGAACTCTCTGAAACAATTCTCCATGCGCTCTAACCAGTCTTCAGCAAATCCAGGTGCCTCACCTCTTACTAATGGCTTAGGACTCATCCGTAGGAAATGGTTCATACTTAATCTCCTCCGCTCTTTGCAGTGTCTATGACAGTCACGCCTATGATCGTCATGATCGCCCCATCGTCCGTCTCCACTGTCGTGCCTTTCATCGTAGTCTGCCATCTGTCAAATAATAACAGATAATGTTTTAATCCGCTTTACTAATTCCCAGTTGCAACCTGTGTTGGAGAACGGTGATCAGATCAATCAGAATTGATACCCGGTGCAGCGGAAGTTTAAAAATTTTATATGAAACGATTCCATAATGGGTATCAAAACTTTACGATTAAATTGTGTGTGTAAAAATTAAATAACAATTATAAATTTTTACCTCCAATCTCGAATCGAGATTATGGACACCAACAGATTACTCTGCTCTTGTTGTATATCCCAGGAACTGATGGACGAACTGTTCTTCAATCAGGTCCACGAACAGATATTTAATCCCTCTGATAGATTGCACTAGAAAATCTATCAGAAGTTTCTACGAAGAGAATTAACGAATTTGATCCGTTAAACCAGACTGCAAATTCAAAATTCACAGGCTGGATTTTTCCGACAGAGAGAGGGAGGGGGCGGCCACTTTAGAGAGAAAAACAACTAGGTTTTCGAAAATTGTGACCTCTATTGTGTAATTTCTGTACTGCAATAACTTATCTATAATGTGGGTTGCTAACAGCTTAGGGCCCATTAGTCATAAGTTCAAGCCTGACAAGCAAAGCCCGCATGTTCAGAAATTAATATAAAATTCATCGTGACTCAGATTGATAAACCAATTTCACCAATGTTCACAGAAACTATTTCTGCATCTCTTAGAGTCAAGATAAATTTTCTGAATCCGAATTCAGTGATTTCCAAAAATGTCCATCCCTATGTCATTTTAGAAAATCTTACTCCTCTACTCTTAAATAAGAAGTCCCACTTCTTTTTTCATTAAATTTAACTCTTTAAATTTAACTATCTCAACGGGGATTAAAAATCCATTACTCTGTGTGACCCTCAATGGTTCAGGGATACAGCTAGCCGTGGGCTCACAACTCCTTGTGACTCGGAACAACAATTTCCGACTTGCCCATCGAATCATGGTAAGAGCGCCTAGCAACATCGCCCCATGATTCCCTAGGTATCACTGATAGTACCTGCAAGAACCAATAGATTTTGGTTAGCGTACAGTACGGTCCCTTCATCCATATATCCCGATCGAATCAACAACCATTGGTAAATCGAGAGTCGTTCGAGATTCGATAACTATGCAATACATCTTGAAGATCAAATAGTGACATCGCATGTGCTACTAAGAAACCATTTCTTAAAACACATCATGTACTCTGGCCAGAGATTTGTCACTCTAATATCTCCTCAGATTGCATAGGATATCCACACTCGCAAGTATGTGGTGAATCCTTGACAACAAAGCATCGACTCCTATATGTGTCGTAACTGTACCCAATCCCGACACCTGATGACCCCAATAGAGTTGGTAAACGAGTCAAAGCACAGTACTAGCATATAGAGTCTCAATGATGTTTCAAGTAATAAGGACTAATGGTGTACAACCAAAACCGCGGACTTTATCCACTCGATAAGTAATAACCACTTGGAAAGTCCGGATAGGGTAGTTCGATCATTCATCGTATGAATATCCATTTGCATGCTTTGAACATCTCTATGTTCCATACCAATGAAACGTGGTACTCGGCATCGCAAATGCTAGTCTCAATCTCGAGCGATCCTTATCCTTATTAACGGACGGCTCAATCGACTAGGAACAGTTTAGAATATACAGTGACTATAAGATGTGTTTCATGATAGCCATCCCCATGTGCTACCACATCTTACATACACTATAGTATATTCAAGGTCTTTATCAAAACAACAATAGTATATCACAATATAACAATATGAAGAAAGATAAAGTCATTTCCATTAATAAAAGTGTAAATTATATTAAACAAAATATTGTTTATACAAAGAGTCATCAAAGCCCTTAGCCACAAGTTGGCTCACCGGGCACCCACTCTTTCAATCTCCCACTTGCCCTAAAGCCAACTAGTCATACTACGTAGACCCATTGCTTCGCGATGTTTGTCAAATAATGGTCCTGGCAAGGGCTTAGTAAGTGGATCAGCGATATTGTCTGCAGAGGCCACTCTTTCGACAGTGATGTCTCCTCTTTCCACGATCTCCCGGATGATGTGGTATTTCCTCTGTACGTGTTTGGATCTTTGATGAGACCTTGGTTTCTTTGCCTAAGCAACGGCACCTATGTTGTCACAGTACACCGGGACTGGACCAACAACTTCAGGAATGACGCCCAACTCTTGGACGAAATTCCTCATCCAAACGGCCTCTTTAGCAGCAGCTGATGCCGCAATGTATTCTGCCTCAGTGGTGGAATCCGTTGTGGTGTCCTGCTTGGAACTCTTCCAAGAGACAGCACCGCCATTGAGCATGAACACAAATCTAGAGGTTGACTTCGAGTCATCCACGTCACTTTGGAAGCTAGAGTCGGTATAGCCTTCCAATTTTAGTTCTCTTCCTCCATATACCATGAACATATTCTTAGTCCTTCGTAAGTACTTAAGAATGTCCTTCACGGCTTTCCAATGCATTTGACCGGGATTAGCTTGATATCTGCTCGTGACACTCAGAGCAAATGCTACATCCGGTCTGGTAGATATCATCCCATACATGATACTACCTATGGCTGACGCATATGGTACATGTGTCATTTTCTCTATCTCTTCATCAGTCTTGGGACACATAGACTTGGATAGAGAAACTCCATGACACATAGGTAGATGTCCTCTCTTGGACCCATCCATTGAAAACCTTTTCAATTGTTGGAGAACGGCGATCAGATCAATCAAGATTGATACCCGGTGCAGCGGAAGTTTAAAAATTTTATATGGAACGATTCCATAATGGGTATCAAAACTTTACGATTAAATTGTGTGTGTAAAAATTAAATAAAAATTATAAATTTTTACCTCCAATCTCGAATCGAGATTATGGACACCAACAGATTGCTCTGCTCTTGTTGTATATCCCTGGAACTGATGGACGAACTGTTCTTCAATCAGGTCCACGAACAGAGATTTAATCCCTCTGATAGATTGCACTAGAAAATCTATCAGAAGTTTCTACGAAGAGAATTAACGAATTTGATCCGTTAAACCAGACTGAAAATTCAAAATTCACAGGCTGGATTTTTCCCGAGCAGAGGGGAGGGGGGGCGGCCACTATTTGAGAGAAAACTAGGTTTTTTCGAAAATTGTGACTTGTGTTATTTAATTTTTGTACTGCAATAACTTATTTATAATGTAGGCCGCTAACAGCTTAGGGCCCATTAGTCATAAGTTCAAGCTTGACAAGCAAAGCCCGCATGTTCAGAAATTAATATAAAATTCATTGTGACTCTGATTGATAAACCGATTTTACCAATGTTCACAGAAACCATTTCTGCATCTTCTAAAGTCAAGATAAATTTTCTGAATCCGAATTCAGTTATTTCCAAAAATGCCCATCCCTATGTCATTTTAGGAAATCTTACTCCTCTACTCTTAAATAAGAATTCCAACTTCTTTGTTCATTAAATTTAACTCTTTAAATTTAACTATCTCAACGGGGATTAAAAATCCATTACTCTGTGTGACCCTCAATGGTTCAGGGATACAGCTAGCCGTGGGCTCACAACTCCTTGTGACTCGGAACAACAATTTCCGACTTGCCCATCGAATCATGGTAAGAGCGCCTAGCAACATCGCCCCATGATTCCCTAGGTATCACTGATAGTGCCTACAAGAACCAATAGATTTTGGTTAGCGTACAGTACGGTCCCTTCATCCATATATCCCGATCGAATCAACAACCATTGGTAAATCGAGATTCGTTCGAGATTCGATAACTATGCAATCCATCTTGAAGATCAAATAGTGACATCGCATGTGCTACTAAGAAACCATTTCTTAAAACTCATCATGTACTCTGGCCAGAGATTCATCACACTAATATCTCCTCAGATCGCATAGGATATCCACACTCGCAAGTATGTGGTGAATCCTTGACAACAAAGCATCGACTCCTATATGTGTTGTAACTGTACCCAATCCCAACACCTGATGACCCCAATAGAGTCGGTAAACGAGTCAAAGCACAATACTAGCATATAGAGTCTCAATGATGTTTCAAGTAGTAAGGACTAATGGTGTACAACCAAAACCGCGGACTTTATCCACTCGATAAGTGATAACCACTTGGAAAGTCCGGATAGGGTAGTTCGATCATTCATCGTATGAATATCCATTTGCATGCTTCGAACATCTCTATGTTCCTTACCAATGAAACGTGGTACTCTGCATCGCAAATGCTAGTCTCAAACTCGAGCGATCCTTATCCTTATTAACGGACGGCTCAATCGACTAGGAACAGTTTATAATATACAGTGACTATAAGATGTGTTTCATGATAGACATCCTCATGTACTACCACATCTTACATACACTATAGTATATTCAAGGTCTTTATCAAAACAACAATAGTATATCACAATATAACAATATGAAGAAAGATAAAGTCATTGCCATTAATAAAAGTGTAAATTATATTAAACAAAAGATTGTTTATACAAAGAGTCATCAAAGCCCTTAGCCACAAGTTGGCTCACCGGGCACCCACTCTTTCAATCTCCCACTTGCCCTAAAGCCAACTAGTCATACTACGTAGACCCATTGCTTCGCGATGTTTGTCAAATAATGGTCCTGGCAAGGGCTTAGTAAGTGGATCAGCGATATTGTCTGCAGAGGCCACTCTTTCGACAGTGATGTCTCCTCTTTCCACGATCTCCCGGATGATGTGGTATTTCCTCTGTATGTGTTTGGATCTTTGATGAGACCTTGGTTCCTTTGCCTGAGCAACGACACCCATGTTGTCACAGTACACCGGGACTGGACCAACAGCTTCAGGAATAACGCCCAACTCTTGGACGAAATTCCTCATCCAAACGGCCTCTTTAGCAGCAGCTGATGCTGCAATGTATTCTGCCTCAGTGGTGGAATCCGCTGTGGTGTCCTGCTTGGAACTCTTCCAAGAGACTGCACCGCCATTGAGCATGAACATAAATCCAGAGGTTGACTTCGAGTCATCCACGTCACTTTGGAAGCTAGAGTCGGTATAGCCTTCCAATTTTAGTTCTCTTCCTCCATATACCATGAACATATTCTTAGTCCTTCGTAAGTACTTAAGAATGTCCTTCACGGCTTTCCAATGCATTTGACCTGGATTAGCTTGATATCTGCTCGTGACGCTCAGATCAAATGCTACATCCGGTCTGGTAGAAATCATCCCATACATGATACTACCTATGGCTGACGCATATGGTACATGTGTCATTTTATCTATCTCTTCATCAGTCTTGGGACACATAGACTTGGATAGAGAAACTCCATGACACATGGGTAGATGTCCTCTCTTGGACCCATCCATTGAAAACCGTTTCAATATGGTGTCGATGTAGGTTGCTTGAGTGAGTCCTATCATTCTCTTAGATCTATCTCTATAGATCTGTATCCCTAGAATATAGGATGCCTCACCCAAATCCTTCATCGAGAATCTACCTGATAACCATATCTTTGTTGACTGCAACATCCCTATGTCATTTCCAATGAGTAGGATGTCATCAACATAAAGTACTAAGAATGTCACAGCATCCTTAACTACTTTCTTGTACACGCATGGTTTCTCCGGGTTCTTGATGAAACCAAAATCCTTTATTGTTTCATCAAATTTCTGGTTCCAACTTCTTGATGCTTGTTTTAGACCATAGATTGATCTCTGAAGCTTGCATACCTTATGCTCGCTTCCCATGGATGTGTATCCCTCAGGCTGCGTCATATAGATCTCTTCCTTAATGTTTCCATTAAGAAATGCAGTCTTCACATCCATTTGCCATATCTCATAGTCATACCAAGCAGCTATGGCAATAAGGATTCTTATGGACTTGAACATTGCAACTGGTGAAAAGGTTTCATCATAGTCAACTCCTTGTCTTTGAGTGTAACCTTTCGCCACCAATCGTTCCTTGTAGGTCAATACCTTACCATCAGGCCCAAGCTTTCTCTTGTAGATCCATTTACACCCTATTAAAACAATTCCATCGGGAGGATCTACTAAAGACCAAACTTGGTTTGTATGCATCGAATCTATTTCCGACTGCATAGCTTCAAGCCATAAATTTGAATCCGCATCAGAAATTGCTTCCTTGAAGTTTCTTGGATCACATCCAACATCGGGTTCATCTTGATCCCCTTCAAGAAGAAGACCATATCGAATAGGAGGTCTAGAAGTCCTCTCGGATCTTCTAAGTATAGGCGTGTCTATCAATGGTTCCTGAGGTGTAGGATCGTTATTTTGTATTTCGGGTTCTTCTCGAATTTCTTCGAGTTCCATCATTTCGCCTTTCTTATCCAATAAGAACTCCTTCTCCAAGAAGGTGGCATTCCTTGAAACGAACACCTTTGTTTCAGCAGGATGATAGAAATAATATCCGATTGAATTCTTCGGATACCCTACAAAATAACATAAGGTGGATCAACTATCCAACTTATCTCCCACTGTCTGCTTCACGTAAGCGGGACATCCCCAAATCCTCAAGTACGAATACTTAGGAGCTTTGCCATTCCATAACTCGTATGGTGTTTTGTCCACTGTTTTAGTGTGGACGTTGTTCAACAACAATACCGCCGTTTCAAGCGCGTAGCCCCAAAACGAAGGTGGAAGCTCAGTGAAGCTCATCATGGATCGAACCATGTCCAACAAAGTTCGATTACGACGCTCCGATACACCATTCAGCTGAGGTGTCATAGGAGGAGTCCACTGAGAGAGAATCCCATTCTCTTTCAGATAGTCCAAAAACTCGGTACTCAAGTATTCTCCACCTCGATCCGATCGAAGTGCTTTAGCCTTGAATTCTTTGAACTTTTCAAATGCTTCAGACTTATATTTCATTAAATATAAATACCCATACCTAGAATAATCATCAGTAAAGGTAATGAAGTAGGTGTGGCCATATTGAGTACCAATTCTAAATGGACCACAAACGTCTGTATGGATCAAATCCAATAGATTTTGACTACGCTCAGGTTTCCCCTTAAAAGGAGATTTAGTCATTTTTCCTTTCAGGCAGGATTCACAAGTAGGTAGAGAGTTAATATCAGACATATCAAATATGCCCTCTCCCACTAGCTTGTTCATCCTCCTTGAGGAAATATGACCTAGCCTAGCATGCCAAAGGTTTGTCGGGTTTTGACTATCGATTTTCCTTTTGTTTGTTGTTGCCGGTTTATCAACATAATTTATTGGAACGTCTTTCAATTTTAAGTTATATAGATCGTTTTCAAGTTATCCATTTCCAATCAAACATTCATTCTTATAAATATTGCAAATCTCATTCACAAAATTGCAAGAAAAACCATCTCTATCAAACATAGAAACAGAAATAATGTTTTTAATCAAATCTGGAACAAATAAAACATCTCTCAAAATTAACTTAAAATCGTTCTGCAAAATTAAATAAATATCTCCCACAGCTTTAGCTTCAACTCTGGAACCATTTCCGAGCCTTAGCTGGGTCTCACCCATTCTAAGCTTGCGACTTCTTGTCATCACCTGCAAATCATCGCAAATGTGAGATCCACATCCGGTATCCAATACCCAAGAAGTAGTATTAAGTGAAACATTTATTTCAATATAGAACATACCCTTCGCAGTTCGCAACTGCTCTAGATATTCCTTGCAGTTACGTTTTCAATGACTGGGCTTCTTGCAGTAATGGCAAACATCCTTGGACTTTTCCATGTTTGAAGCCTTTGTCTTGTACTTCTTCTCGGGTTCGGTTTTCTTGGGTAGGGCAGAACGTTTCTTACCCTTTGTACTTGGCCTCTTCTTAGCAGAAGAAGAGGAGCCCACCAAGAAAGCCGGTTTATCCTTCTTTAAAGTGGATTCATATGTCACAAGCATATTGACCATCTCTTCAAGGGAGGCATCTATCTTATTCATATTGAAATTCACCACAAATCCGTCAAACGAAGAAGGAAGAGATAGAAGTAATAAGTCCACGTTGAGTTCATGCTCCAACACCAAATCAAGCGTTACCAACTTCTGTATGAGCCAAATCACTCGTACCCCATGATCACGGACCGAAGTCCCTTCACGCATGCGACACGTCATTAGCTCCTTTACAGTAGCGAACCTTTCAGCTCTCGATTGAGCCCCAAAAAGTTCCTTGAGTTGTACGTGAATGTCAGCAGCATTCACGGTGTCCTCAAATCGCCTCTGGAGTTCATCAGACATCGAGGCTTGCATATAGCATTTGGCCTTGATATCATGGTCCCACCATGTATCAAGTTTGGCTAACTCTTCCGGACTTATGTCAGCTGGTGCTTCCTTCGGAGGAGATTTTTCTAACACGTAGAGCATCTTCTCCGAATTCAAGACAATCTTCAACTTACGGAACCATTCCGTATAGTTTGCGCCAGTCAATTTATTTTGTTCGAGGATCGAGAAAAGTGGATTACGCGAATTCATCTTTATGAAATACTGAAAAGAAACAGACAAATATCAGTGATTGTTTAATTAATTTACTAAGACATAAAATAGGCAAAATTTATTTTATGAATCTCACTCCCACTATTTTAACGATTTCACTACCCTCTAGTGAAAACGGGAAACTGTTTTTCTTAGTGAGAACATGGAGTCCAATTGAAAAACTATGATCCCGAATAATATCAGCCAACCACAATTTTCAAAATGTAGAGCCCAATTGCTTCCAAAGCAACCTCCACGTTTTTACCTCATGTCCAATAAGGGCCCAATAATATGACGCCGTTTATTGTGACATGTCAAGATGACCCATCAATATTAAGTTGTGATGGACGGTCGCCATGTGGATCCCCCAATAATATGAGCCGATCCCATGGGAGTTCCACCCAACTTACAACATGTGTCGATCCAATGTACAGCTTTCCGATGAACGGGCCCCCCCCAATAATATGAGCCGGACCGTATCCGCGGGTAGCATCTCATACATTGATCGTTGATGGAAGGTAGGAACATTTAAACAATTTTAAATTTCCTTTATTTATCTTGATATCAATTTTAAATCATATTTAAAATGAGGGATTTTAATTTTGAAAATTTGTCTCATCATTTTAAAATTTTGTATGCTTGCCGGATTCACACAATTTTGTCTAAAAGATGCATACAACAATAATATCATATATTATATAGGATGATCGATTCCATTTCTAATCGACCCGTGGTTGCCAATCACGAGTCTTAGTCCAATCCTAGGTAATATGCAGGTATGCAATGCAATCCTATTACATTATGCTTCCAATTTACATTTTTTCTGTCTTTATTGTCTGCTGGGCCCACCTCCATCTTCAAATCTTCATCTCCCACTAAGTCTAATGTATTTACAATAAATAACCATGACAAGTAGGGGATACATTTCAAGCGGTGGGAAAGGGCCATAAACCAGGCCCACTTTTATTACATATGACAATTCATATTGGGCCATAAACCAGGCCCATTAATAAATCCAACAACAATAAAAACAAATATAAATTCCTAACATACACCTACAAAATTGGTCATGGCAATCGATCATCCTTATCCAAAAATATTTAATTCAAAATTAATTTATTGGATAACATGCAATGGTAATTTAAATTAAAAGGATAAAATCATATTCCATATATAAAATCTTATTTTACATACAAAATCATATTTTATCTTTTTATCAAATAAAATCATATTTTACATATAAAATCCAATTTTATACATAAAATCATATTTTACTCAATATTTCCATAAGATCATATCTTATCATCAATTGTACCAAAAATAATTAATTTCATAAAATCTGATTTAACGGATAAAATCTATAAATTTTCCAAAAATTCAAATTTATCCAAAAATCAATTTTAAAATTTTTAGACTCGAACAATTCGATCTGATGCCTCGTGGACCAATCAAAAAAAATTTTCGATCGGACCAAAAATAGAATTTTAACATATTAAAATTTTAATTTTAAAAATTAAAAATTAATTTTTCCGCGGGCCGCCCGAGACGCTCCCGGGCTGCCCGCGCCCCAAAGGGCTCGGGCCGGGCAGCCCGGCTGCCCCTAGGGCAGCGATCCAATCGCTGCCCGTGTTTTTTCCCGAAAAATTTTTAATTTTAAAAAAGAATATTTTGTTTCAAAAAACCGAGGCTTAAAATTTTTTGTACAATCGATTAATTTAATCTCTTGATCTGAGCAACCTGTCTCTGATACCACTGTTGGAGAACGGCGATCAGATCAATCAATATTGATACCCGGTGCAGCGGAAGTTTAAAAATTTTATATGGAACGATTCCATAATGGGTATCAAAACTTTACGATTAAATTGTGTGTGTAAAAATTAAATAACAATTATAAATTTTTACCTCCAATCTCGAATCGAGATTATGGACACCAACAGATTGCTCTGCTCTTGTTGTATATCCCTGGAACTGATGGACGAACTGTTCTTCAATCAGGTCCACGAACAGAGATTTAATCCCTCTGATAGATTGCACTAGAAAATCTATCAGAAGTTTCTACGAAGAGAATTAACGAATTTGATCCGTTAAACAAGACTGAAAATTCAAAATTCACAAGCTGGATTTTTCCCGAGCAGAGGGGAGGGGGGGCGGCCACTATTTGAGAGAAAACTAGGGTTTTTCGAAAATTGTGACCTGTGTTATTTAATTTCTGTACTGCAATAACTTATTTATAATGTAGGCCGCTAACAGCTTAGGGCCCATTAGTTATAAGTTCAAGCCTGACAAGCAAAGCCCGCATGTTCAGAAATTAATATAAAATTCATTGCGACTCTGATTGATAAACCGATTTTACCAATGTTCACAGAAACCATTTCTGCATCTTCTAAAGTCAAGATAAATTTTCTGAATCTGAATTCAGTGATTTCCAAAAATGCTCATCCCTATGTCATTTTAGGAAATCTTACTCCTCTACTCTTAAATAAGAAGTCCAACTTCTTTGTTCATTAAATTTAACTCTTTAAATTTAACTATCTCAACGGGGATTAAAAATCCATTACTCTGTGTGACCCTCAATGGTTCAGGGATACAGCTAGCCGTGGGCTCACAACTCCTTGTGACTCGGAACAACAATTTCCGACTTCTGCATCGAATCATGGTAAGAGCGCCTAGCAACATCGCCCCATGATTCCCTAGGTATCAATGATAGTGCCTACAAGAACCAATAGATTTTGGTTAGCGTACAGTACGGTCCCTTCATCCATATATCCCGATCGAATCAACAACCATTGGTAAATCGAGAGTCGTTCGAGATTCGATAACTATGCAATACATCTTGAAGATCAAATAGTGACATCGCATGTGCTACTAAGAAACCATTTCTTAAAACACATCATGTACTCTGGCCAGAGATTCGTCACACTAATATCTCCTCAGATCGCATAGGATATCCACACTCGCAAGTATGTGGTGAATCCTTGACAACAAAGCATCGACTCCTATATGTGTTGTAACTGTACCCAATCCCGACACCTGATGACCCCAATAGAGTCGGTAAACGAGTCAAAGCACAATACTAGCATATAGAGTCTCAATGATGTTTCAAGTAGTAAGGACTAATGGTGTACAACCAAAACCGCGGACTTTATCCACTCGATAAGTGATAACCACTTGGAAAGTCCGGATAGGGTAGTTCGATCATTCATCGTATGAATATCCATTTGCATGCTTCGAATATCTCTATGTTCCTTACCAATGAAACGTGGTACTCTGCATCGCAAATGCTAGTCTCAAACTCGAGCGATCCTTATCCTTATTATCGGACGGCTCAATCGACTAGGAACAGTTTATAATATACAGTGACTATAAGATGTGTTTCATGATAGACATCCCCATGTACTATCACATCTTACATACACTATAGTATATTCAAGGTCTTTATCAAAACAACAATAGTATATCACAATATAACAATATGAAGAAAGATAAAGTCATTGCCATTAATAAAAGTGTAAATTATATTAAACAAAAGATTGTTTATACAAAGAGTCATCAAAGCCCATAGCCACAAGTTGGCTCACCGGGCACCCACTCTTTCATCAATATGGTTTCGATGTAAGTAGCTTGAGTAAGTCCTATCATTCTCTTAGATCTATCTCTATAGATCTGTATCCCTAGAATATAGGATGCCTCACCCAAATCCTTCATCGAGAATCTACCTGATAACCATATCTTTGTTGACTGCAACATCTCTACGTCATTCCCAATGAGTAGGATGTCATCAACATAAAGTACTAGGAATGTCACAGCATCCTTAACTACTTTCTTGTACACGCATGGTTCCTCCGGGTTCTTGATGAAACCAAAATCCTTTATTGTTTCATCAAATTTCTGGTTCCAACTTCTTGATGCTTGTTTGAGACCATAGATTGATTTTTGAAGCTTGCATACCTTATGCTCGCTTCCCATGGATGTGTATCCCTCAGGCTGCGTCATATAGATCTCTTCCTTAATGTTTCCATTAAGAAATGCAGTCTTCACATCCATTTGCCATATCTCATAGTCATACCAAGCAGCTATGGCAATAAGGATTCTTATGGACTTGAACATTGCAACTGGTGAAAAGGTTTCATCATAGTTAACTCCTTGTCTTTGAGTATAACCTTTCGCCACCAATCGTGCCTTGTAGGTCAATACCTTACCATCAGGCCCAAGCTTTCTCTTGTAGATCAATTTACTCCCTATTGGAACAATTCCATCGGGAGGATCTACTAAAGACCAAACTTGGTTTGTATGCATCGAATCTATTTCCGACTGCATAGCTTCAAGCCATAAATTTGAATCCGCATCAGAAATTGCTTCCTTTAAGTTTCTTGGATCACATCCAACGTCGGGTTCATTTTGATCCCCTTCAAGAAGAAGACCATATCGAATAGGAGGTCTAGAAGTCCTCTCGGATCTTCTAGGTATAGGCGTGTCCATCAATGGTTCCTGAGGTGTAGGATCATTATTTTGTATTTCGGGTTCTTCTCGAATTTCTTCGAGTTCCATCATCTCGCCTTTCTTATCCAATAAGAACTCCTTCTCCAAGAAGGTGGCATTCCTTGAAACAAACACCTTTATTTCAGCAGGATGATAGAAATAATATCCGATTGAATTCTTCGGATACCCTACAAAATAACATAAGGTGGATCGACTATCCAACTTATCTCCCACTATCTGCTTCACGTAAGCAGGACATCCCCAAATCCTCAAGTACGAATACTTAGGAGCTTTGCCATTCCATAACTCGTATGGTGTTTTGTCCACTGCTTTGGTCTGGACGCTGTTCAACAACAACACCGCCGTTTCAAGCGCGTAGCCCCAAAACGAAGGTGGAAGCTCAGTGAAGCTCATCATGGGTCGAACCATGTCCAACAAAGTTCGATTATGACGCTCCGATACACCATTCAGCTGAGGTGTCATAGGAGGAGTCCACTGAGAGAGAATCCCATTCTCTTTCAGATAGTCCAAAAACTCGGTACTCAAGTATTCTCCACCTCGATCCGATCGAAGTGCTTTAATACTTTTACCTAGCTTGTTTTCTACTTCAGCCTTGAATTCTTTGAACTTTTCAAATGCTTCAGACTTATATTTCATTAAATATAAATACCCATACCTAGAATAATCATCAGTAAAGGTAATGAAGTAGGTGTGGCCATATTGAGTACCAATTCTAAATGGACCACAAACATCTGTATGGATCAAATCCAACAGATTTTGACTACGCTCAGGTTTCCCCTTAAAAGGAGATTTAGTCATTTTTCCTTTCAGGCAGGACTCACAAGTAGGTAGAGAGTTAATATCAGACATATCAAACATGCCCTCTCCCACTAGCTTGTTCATCCTCCTTGAGGAAATATGACCTAGCCTAGCATGCCATAGGTTTGCCGGGTTTTGAGTATCGATTTTCCTTTTGTTTGTTGTTACCGGTTTATCAACATAATTTATTGGAACGTCTTTTAATTTTAAGTTATATAGATCGTTTTCAAGTTGTCCATTTCCAATCAAACATTCATTCTTGTAAATATTGCAAATACAATTCACAAAATTGCAAGAAAAACCATCTCTATCAAGCATAGAAACAAAAATAATGTTTTTAATCAAATCTGGAACAAATAAAACGTCTCTCAAAAGTAACTTAAAATCATTCTACAAAATTAAATAAACATCTTCCACAGCTTTAGCTTCAACTCTGGAACCATTTCCGAGCCTCAGCTGGGTCTCACCCATTCTTAGCTTGCGGCTTCTTGTCATCACCTGCAAATCATTGCAAATGTGAGATCCACATCCGGTATCCAATACCCAAGAAGTAGTATTAAGTGAAACATTTATTTCAATATAGAACATACCCTTCGCAGTTCGCAACTGCTCTAGATATTCCTTGCAGTTACCTTTCCAATGACCGGGCTTCTTGCAGTAATGACAAACATCCTTGGACTTTTCCATGTTTGAAGCCTTTGTCTTGTACTTCTTCTCGGGTTCGGTTTTCTTGGGTGGGGCAGAACGTTTCTTACCCTTTGTACTTGGCCCCTTCTTAGCAGATGAAGAGGAGCCCACCAAGAAAGCCGGTTTATCCTTCTTTAAAGTGGATTCATATGTTACAAGCATATTGACCATCTCTTCAAGGGAGGCCTCTATCTTGTTCATATTGAAATTCGCCACAAATCCGTCAAACGAAGAAGAAAGAGATAGAAGTAATAAGTCCACGTTGAGTTCATGCTCCAACACCAAATCAAGCGTTACCAACTTCTGTCTGAGCCAAATCACTCGTACCCCATGATCACGGATCGAAGTCCCTTCACGCATGCGACACGTCATTAGCTCTTTTACAGTAGCGAACCTTTCAGCTCTCGATTGAGCCCCAAAAAGTTCCTTGAGTTGTACTTGAATGTCAGCAGCATTCACGGTGTCCTCAAATCTCCTCTGGAGTTCATCAGACATCGAGGCTTGCATATAGCATTTGGCCTTGATATCATGGTCCCACCATGTATCAAGTTTGGCCAACTCTTCCGGACTTACATCAGCTGGTGCTTCCTTCGGAGGAGATTTTTCTAACACGTAGAGCATCTTCTCCGAAGTCAAGACAATCTTCAACTTACGGAACCATTCCGTATAGTTTGCGCCAGTCAGTTTATTTTGTTCGAGGATAGAGAATAGTGGATTGCGCGAATTCATCTTAATGAAATACTGAAAAGAAACAGACAATTATCAGTGATTGTTTAATTAATTTACTAAGACATAAAATAGGCAAAATTTATTTTATGAATCTCACTCCCACTATTTTAACGATTTCACTACCCTCTAGTGAAAACGGGAAACTGTTTTCCTTAGTGGGAACATGGAGTCCAATTGACAAACTATGGTCCCGAATAATATCAGCCAACCATAATTTTCAAAAGGTAGAGCCCAATTGCTTCCAAAGCAACCTCCACGTTTTTACCTCATGTCCAATAAGGGCCCAATAATATGACGCCGTTTATTGTGACATGTCAAGATGACCCATCAATATTAAGTTGTGATGGACGGTCGCCATGTGGATCCCCCAATAATATGAGCCGATCCCATGGGAGTTCCACCCAACTTACAACATGTGTCGATCCAATGTACAGCTTTCCGACGAACGGGCCCCCCCAATAATATGAGCCGGACCGTATCCGCGGGTAGCATCTCATACATTGATCGTTGATGGAAGGTAGGAACATTTAAACAATTTTAAATTTCCTTTATTTATCTTGATATCAATTTTAAATCATATTTAAAATGAGGGATTTTAATTTTGAAAATTTGTCTCATCATTTTAAAAATTTGTATGCTTGCGGGATTCATACAATTTTGTCTAAAACATGCATACAACTATAATATCATATATTATATAGGATGATCGATTCCATTTCTAATCGACCCGTGGTTGCCAATCACGAGTCTAAGTCCAATCCTAGGTAATATGCAGGTATGTAATGAAACCTATTACATTGAGCTTCCAATTTACATTTCTTCAGTCTTTATTGTCTGCTGGGCCCACCTCCGTCTTCAAATCTTCATCTCCCACTAAGTCTAATGTATTTACAATAAATAACCATGACAAGTAGGGGATACATTTTAAGGGGTGGGAACGGGCCATAAACCAGGCCTACTTTTATTACATATGACAATTCATATTGGGCCATAAACCAGGCCCATTAATAAATCCAACAACAATAAAAATAAATGTAAATTCCTAACATACACCTACAAAATTGGTCATGGCAATCGATCATCCTTATCCAATAACATTTAATTCAAAATTAATTTATTGGATAACATGCAATGGCAATTAAATTTAAAAGGATAAAATCATATTCCATATATAAAATCTTATTTTACATACAAAATCATATTTTATCTTTTTATCAAATAAAATCATATTTTACATATAAAATCCAATTTTATACATAAAATCATATTTTACTCAATATTTCCATAAGATCATATCTTATCATCAATTGAACCAAAAATAATTAATTTCATAAAATCTGATTTAACGGATAAAATCTATAAATTTTCCAAAAATTCAAATTTATCCAAAAATCAATTTTAAAATTTTCGAACTCGAACAATTCGATCCGACGCCTCGTGGACTAATCAAAAACAATTTTCAATCGGACCAAAAATAGAATTTTAACATATTAAAATTTTAATTTTAAAATTAAAAATTAATTTTCGCGGGCCGCCCGGGACGCTCCCAGGCTGCCCGCGCCCCAAAGGGGCTCGGGCCGGGCAGCCACGGCGATCGCTGCCCTGGGCAGCGTCGTGCGCTGCCTTGCGCAGCGATCACGTCGCCGCCCATGGGCAGCGACCCTCGCTGCGCCCCCGGGCAGCGATCCAATCGCTGCCCGTGTTTTTGCCCGAAAAAATTTTATTTTTAAAAAAATAAAAAAATATTTATTTTGTTTCAAAAACCGAGGCTTAAAAATTTTTGTACAATCGATTAATTTAATCGCTTGATCTGAGCAACCTGTCTCTGATACCACTGTTGGAGAACGGTGATCAGATCAATCAGAATTGATACCCGGTGCAGCGGAAGTTTAAAAATTTTATATGGAACGATTCCATAATGGGTATCAAAACATTACGATTAAATTATGTGTGTAAAAATTAAATAACAATTATAAATTTTTACCTCCAATCTCGAATCGAGATTATGGACACCAACAGATTACTCTGCTCTTGTTGTATATCCCAGAAACTGATGGATGAAATGTTCTTCAATCAGGTCCACGAACAGAGATTTAATCCCTCTGATAGATTGCACTAGAAAATCTATCAGAAGTTTCTACGAAGAGAATTAACGAATTTGATCCGTTAAACCAGACTGCAAATTCAAAATTCACAGGCTGGATTTTCCCGACAGAGAGAGGGAGGGGGCGGCCACTTTAGAGAGAAAAACAACTAGGTTTTCAAAAATTGTGACCTCTGTTGTGTAATTTCTGTACTGCAATAACTTATTTATAATGTGGGCTGCTAACAGCTTAGGGCCCATTAGTCATAAGTTCAAGCTTGACAAGCAAAGCCCGCATGTTCAGAAATTAATATAAAATTCATCGTGACTCAGATTGATAAACCAATTTCATCAATGTTCACAGAAACCATTTCTGCATCTCTTAGAGTCAAGATAAATTTTCTGAATCCGAATTCAGTGATTTCCAAAAATGCCCATCCCTATGTCATTTTAGGAAATCTTACTCCTCTACTCTTAAATAAGAAGTCCCACTTCTTTGTTCATTAAATTTAACTCTTTAAATTTAACTATCTAAACGGGGATTAAAAATCCATTACTCTGTGTGACCCTCAATGGTTCAGAGATACAGCTAGCCATGGGCTCACAACTCCTTGTGACTCGGAACAACAATTTCCGACTTGCCCATCGAATCATGGTAAGAGCGCCTAGCAACATCGCCCCATGATTCCCTAGGTATCACTGATAGTGCCTGCAAGAACCAATAGATTTTGGTTAGTGTACAGTACGGTCCCTTCATTCATATATCCCGATCGAATCAACAACCATTGGTAAATCGAGAGTCGTTCGAGATTCGATAACTATGCAATACATCTTGAAGATCAAATAATGACATCGCATGTGCTACTAAGAAACCATTTCTTAAAACACATCATGTACTCTGGCCAGAGATTCGTCACACTAATATCTCCTCAGATTGCATAGGATATCCACACTCGCAAGTATGTGGTGAATCCTTGACAACAAAGCATCGACTCCTATATGTGTCGTAACTGTACCCAATCCCGACACCTGATGACCCCAATAGAGTCGGTAAATGAGTCAAAGCACAGTACTAGCATATAGAGTCTCAATGATGTTTCAAGTAGTAAGGACTAATGGTGTACAACCAAAACCGCGGACTTTATCCACTCGATAAGTGATAACCACTTGGAAAGTCCGGATAGGGTAGTTCGATCATTCATCGTATGAATATCCATTTGCATGCTTTGAACATCTCTATGTTTCATACCAATGAAACGTGGTACTCGGCATCGCAAATGCTAGTCTCAATCTCGAGCGATCCTTATCCTTATTAACGGACGGCTCAATCGACTAGGAACAGTTTGGAATATACAGTGACTATAAGATGTGTTTCATGATAGTCATCCCCATGTGCTACCACATCTTACATACACTATAGTATATTCAAGGTCTTTATCAAAACAACAATAGTATATCACAATATAACAATATGAAGAAAGATAAAGTCATTGCCATTAATAAAAGTGTAAATTATATTAAACAAAAGATTGTTTATACAAAGAGTCATCAAAGCCCTTAGCCACAAGTTGGCTCACCGGGCACCCACTCTTTCAACCTGGCTTTGATACCAATAAATGTAGCAACCCTACCCGGATCCACTACCTAATCAGGTTAATTAGCGTGTAAAGTAAATCAATTAAAGCGTAAAGAGCGGATAGTTTTTAAAATACAACAAATCTAATCGGTAGAATACAACCGACGACAGTAAAAAGTGTATAATACGCTTATACAAACATATTGAATGTTTAGGGTATTAGATTCCCTAACACTACCTCTACTCAAGTACCAGTCTTAACCTTGTTGTGGACCGCCGGGACTGTCCAACCTCAAACATGTCCCGCCACAAGATATCCCAAGAACACCAAACATAGGGACGTGAGCGACTATGCTCAATAAAAAAATCAATGATATATAAACGAATATGAGCATGCAAACGACTTTAAAATACTGGGTAAAATATTCTGCTCATAGGAGCTAATGAATACACAGAACCGTGCTAAGAGAGCAACTCCGCGGGTTACTCGTATATTCCCCTATCACTATAGCGTCTACTCCACCGTCGTGGTCGCTCCTAGTGATAGAAAAATCGGAGGCTGAGCTTCCCCAGACACGAATTCATAGGAGTAACTCATCACCGATGGAAACTGTCATGACTCACATCATACTAGATGAAGTTTCATATAAATCATGCATGTGCTGAAGCAGTAAAACATGGAATACAAAGCACATACAAATGCAACATATAAGCATATATATCATGCCGACTATCTCGGTTAGTACTTACGTACCTCTAACACTGCATGCCAAATCCTAGCACACTGGTCAGATCCCACGCCTACAAGTCCACACTACTGCGTCTACAATGAAAATATCCATGCATCACTAATTAAGCTCTAAAAGCCTTAACTAAGTTATTCCATACTCCTAAATATTTTTAGGAAGCCAAAGCTATACCTGCGTCCGTCGACAGCCCACTGATGACGATTGCCTCAAAACTTAGGCACAGCTCCGCTACTAGCCCCGTAATGCCTAGCCACTTCCGGCTCGTCAATAGGACACCTAGAAAGCCTTTATAATGATATAAGACTACTAAGAAGAAGAGAGAATAATGGAACTCGTTGCACCTCCAAATGAGCTCGGCACCCTTTTATATAGGCAAAGATCAGAGCGTTCGATCTCGAATTTGTTGCCTCCAATCCGGATCGGACGGTCCGAACCCTGCGTCTGATCCCTCCTGGCCATACACGTGTCTAGCTTCCAGAGAACGCTTGCCGACACACCTTCGGAGCCTCCAAAACCCCTTCGGAGCGTCCAAAGTCTCCTTAGTGACATCATCAATGACGTAATATTTCGGACGGTTGGCTGCCAGAGTTCGGAGCTTCCGAACTTCGATCGGATCGTCCGAAATCCTTCGGAGCTTCCAATCCTCCGGTCTTAGCTTCCGAACCCTCCCTAGTTCGGACCCTCAGATCCCTTACTTCGGACCATCAGAACTTAAGAAAAATCCCCGGCCATCACTCGACGTCCTGAGTTTGATTATCAATTCTCTAATCACGTTTAATTTCAAATTAAAATAATTAATTGTGATTAATCTCTTAATCACCTTATATTGGATATTGGTCACTACAGTTGAGGTTGGTCAACTGAACTGCTTCCTTCTCGTATGTTGATATTAATTGGAAAACAAATATTATGTGCGTAAAAATGCCAACTAATAGATTAGAACTTATATCAAATAGCTAGACTGAATTTGTACGAGAGTGAGTGTGCTCGACTGAAATGCGTGTAATCTGGAAAGTAAGAATACAAGTATTTTTTATGGATATTCGGAGCTAAATTATCCTATGTCACCCTTTCTTTCATCTCAGAATGATTCACTGTAGAAGGATCTGACTATTACAACACTTTGAAACAGCCCTATCCAAGATTAGGACATACCCAACTGTCTATCTCAGAACTCCTAGAGTCAACTTAAGAACTCAGCCCTCGACTGATTCTTGTTACAATAGTAGTGTTTGACAGTTCACTAAACTGATCTATTAATGAGTGTTTACAACTCAATAAGCTTTGCACAAAATGATCCTACACTTGATCAAATGAATCTTTAAACGTGTGCTTGATTAGTTTTCTTCAATCACTCTTGAGGCGCTGCTCTATTGAATATGTATATAAGCAATTGAGATTGTTGATTGTTGATATTGTAAAGAGATTATCTCTTTCTTGTCAATTGATCTTGTATTTATAGGCGTGGATTGTAACGGCTATTTTTGTAATGTCTCACTGTTTCAAGACGAGTCTTTTCAGCATGCTTATGTACTCACTCACACGCACCGTGGAAAACTTCCCAAGGGTTCACCAATCCTAAAATTGCCCCAATTCAAGCACACTTAACTTTGGAGTTCTTATGTGATGTGCTCCCAAAAAAAAGATGAACCTTCTTAATATGAGTTGTGCATATCAAATATTTTGTACCTCTCATTTTGGTGTGGGATCGGTTCATTCATGTCACCCGTTACCCATTTTGTTTGATAGGGTTTCCATCTTTCAGTTATTAACCACTCATATTGCGGACCATGTACCGCCCTAGGACTTTTTGGCTCTGAGTGTCACACTTTCAATTCAAATTGTATCTGTACTGAAGCATCATACTATTCTGTTACGAAGGTATACTGTGGCTCTGTTGCTTTGCGGTGTCAGCTATGTACGGGAAACCCTATCCGCAACACGTAGACTGATGTTGAAGGTTCATTCTTCGTCATGATAAACTGAATGCAGTTTAATTAGTAACCTCAGTCTGGTTGACTTGTCCTGTATATGACTTCAGTTTGGCTCTGGTCAAAATCAACTCAGTTTAGGTAACACTTCTGTGAGACCTCGATTCTAAACATCTAATCTCGGATTAAACAATAATTAAGCATATAAGATCCAAGATTAAAAGAAATAAAAGAATTTTTTTTTAAAGAACATGCCCGGACCCCGTGCACACATCCGTGCACGGGTCCGTGCATTTAACTGAAGGGCACACGGACCCCGCACCACCTCCGTGTCCGGGTCCGTGCGGAATCATTGCACTAAAAACTTGAGTTTCTGCCCGACCACACGGACCCTCACCCGAAGGTGGCACGGGGTCCGTGCACTCCAAAACAAAGGCACACTCCAAACTGGAGACGGGACACGGACCCTTGCACGGACGTGGCACGGGGTCCGTGCCCTGTTGCACCAGCAAAAGAAAAGGGCATGACAGAACAGATTCCATGCTAACACAATCCAATTATTCAATTCCAAAATGCTACAAACTCATAAAACATGCATAAATATTACAAGGTAGATCTAGAGTTGTACATTATTCAAACCAGTAGAACATGCTTCGGTTCTAGATTACAACCCGGATACAAAACAAGTTCGAATTACAATTCAACTTCTAAAAACACCAAGTCCTCACTTCTACTCAACTCACCCCTAGCATGCTGCCTCTGACTTGATCCTGCCCCACCTGTCTCCAAGTACACATACAAAACAAAGCAATAGTCAGAAAACTCCGGTGAGAATGATATTCCCAGTAAAAGCAACATAACATGCAATAACAAGTAATATCTCAATAACATGAAATACAAACAACATATTCAATGTTAATATGAATGAAATGCATGTCTTTAAAATCGGGATATCAACTCTGATAATCAAGGAATTGCTGTTATGCTTTTGGGATCCCGAGGATGAGATCACGTAACAACTCACTGACTCTCTCGATCGAGGTGGTGCCACGTATCTCAATTCTCTAGACTTTGGTGCGACTATAAGAAGTATGCTGACACTAGGTGAACTACTACAACCCCGGCCACTCGCTATATAGCCCCCAAAACATCTAAACAAAAATGGTGTACAGCCCGCTGAAATAAAATATTTAGGCTCGAGATGTATGCATATAGAACACAAGCACTAAACCATAAACAAAAGTTCAAACAACAAAATACAAGTCCAATATTCTAGAACAAGTATTGATGCAAGTATGTGATTTTAAGGAAAACTAAAGAACCAATTGTCTTGAGTGTGCTATCCCACTAAAACGATGTCTGCTTGTACCTGTCGATGCAATTAGCTCCAACTCTGGATACTCTACAAAAGAGGTTATATCAAAATCTATACAACCCAAAAATAACAAACGCTCAAGGTAAACTCTATATCGTTCTTCGTCCAACTCTTCGACGTTCGACTTCTGCTAACTCTGGGCTCAACAAACTTCAAACGAATCTGTACGGAGACAAAAGAAGATCAACAATGACGAAGAAACTCAATGGCCAAAGTTCATCAACTCAAACGGTTCAAAATCCCAAAACTCAAACCGGCGGTATAATGACTATAAACTGATCAAACCGGAAACACAGACAGCAGTACAACATTTCAAACAACTAAAATCAATGCTAAAACATAAAAAAAATTCAATTCCAACACATCTCAAAATACCCATTTTCGAATTATGCTTTCGAAAATCATAACAAATCCGAACGACGCTCTAATTCAAAACCGACTGAGAATAATCGAAAAGAACTATCTCAAGAACGACATAACCAAAACTCAATAGATTCTATCAACATTAGAAAATAGTATTATAACTGATCGGAGAAATACTTACGATAGAACGAAGCACTCGCTGCCGTGATCGCTAATCTGCCTTCGGATTAAAATACTAACGGACGGATCGACCGAAAATCGGAATCTGAAAGCTTGAAGATGCTTTGGGGCGTCTAAAATGGAGGGAGGCGGCTTGGAGGAGATGATGGAGAGTGAATACTAGTCAACCAAGCTATGATATTACAACAAACTCCAAAATTGCGTTTTAGTCCCTGAAATTTTCGAAAATTACAAAATAGACCCTGATCAAAATCAAATCGGCTCTTGAATTCTGTAATCTCCGATTATCTCAAATAAACTCAATTAAGATAAATTTGGGGCGTTACAACTTCAGTCTGGGTGTGAGAATGTCCAGTTTACGTCTTCAGTTTGGCTTGCTGACCAATTCAGTCTACTTCGAGATTGTTTATTTATTTTTTCAACACCGAAACCTTGAAACATTCCAACAATTTCACCCTTTTTGGTGTTGATAAAATCTTAGCATATTTTTGGACAAAATCGCATTATGAAATCTTGAGTTCTTCAGAACTTGATTGATCTCTCTGACGTCTTCAGTTTGGCTCACTGCTCTTTTTTTCCTTCTTCGCAGGTTAAGCGCCTAGGCGCTTCCTCTTCGCATCTCTAGAACTGAAACACTTCTCATCAAGCGCTTAGGCGCTACTTGTTCGCACACTTAGCACTGCAGCACTGGATTCCCATCGCTTAAGTGCTACTTTCTCAAATTCCTTTATTTTCCAGCGCCTAGGCTACTCTTTTAAGGGCTTAATCTCTTCCTTTTCTTGCTCAAAATCCCATCCTTATATATTCAATATCATATTTTCATGCGATGCACATATTCTGTAAATCTCCTGCATATCACAAAACCAACATAAAAGTACGCATAATATCGCTCGATTCATCACAAAAGCCAAGTCAAAACATATGCAAATAAAGTGCATAAATTGCACTTATCACTCTTCCACCTAATGCCACACCTTCTCTTTAATGAAGGCAAAAACATCAGATTTATTTCTACCAATAAGAGAATGAAGGCCTAGATAATTGCCATGATTTGTGGTATAGCCGACCCTTAAATCAGTACATATATCATTCTTCACCTGGTTTGACACATTTATACTGAAGGAAATAGAAGATTTATCAAAGTTAATAATCTGACTGGAGGCTGCTTCATACTTGCGGAGACAATCCTTAATCAGATTGCATTCTTCCAGATTATCATCTGCGAAAAAAAGGATGAGAGATGGGAGGAGCTGTTTGGGCCATCTTTACACCAAAATTCCCAAGTTGAACTTCAGTGTGTAGCAAGGAAGACAATCCTTCAGCACAAATAAGGAACAAATGAGGCGAAAGAGGATCACCTTGGCGCAGCCCACGTTGGGGAACAATTGGACCAATCTCGTTAGAACTGTGGACCACCATATAGCTTACTGTATACACACAAAGCATCACCAACTCAATGAACCTACTAGGAAAATCCAATTGAACCAGCATATTCCTAAGAAATTGCCATTCCACCATATCAAAAGCTTTAGACATATTGAGTTTAAGCGCCGTTTCACCTCTTTTTCCTTGAGTTTTACGCTTCAGATAATGACCAATTTCGAAAGCAATGATAACATTACCAGTGATATGTCTCCCAAAAGTAAAAGCACTTTGAGTTTCTGATATAATTGAATTAAGCATACGCTTTAGCCGATTAGTCAACACTTTAGAGACAATTTTCTAAATAACGTTACATAATGAAAAAGGCCGCAAATCAGTGATTTTATCAAGTTTCTTCTTCTTTGGAATCAGCACAATAGTAGTATCATATAAAATAATATTTTCTAACAAAATTGTTTTATTTAGTATGTACATATTTCAGAAAATAAATGACCCAAAAGAATTGACAATATATATCTTTTGAAAAGAGTCAGTAGTCAATATATTAAAATAGATTAATCAAATTATTTGAATTGAACACCCGACTAGCTATCTGATTAGATATATCAAAATAGGACGGTAGGACGAGTCGACTCTCAACCCATTATTTGGCCCGGTGGAGCGGCCAACCAGGGTGGAATGGAAATTCCCAAACCAGCCAACCTATTTGGTGTGGCCGGCCAATCCGATGGGCTCGTCATTTTTTAGTTGTATTAGGTGGGTTGTCCAGCAATTCATCATAACCCATCACTTGGTGGGAGGAGACATCACTTGGTGGGAGGAGACATGATAAATTGATAAGCTATCAACTCAATCTATCTATTTGGCGGTACAACGGATGACCAACCAACCAAATATATTTTGACAACTCAATATATGATCAAATCAAATTTGTATGTCCCGCTATAAATATGAGATTAATATTAAAATATATTAATTGAAGAATGGGATGAAACTTTAAATGATGGTGGTATATGGACAAAACATATGTTTAATTGATTAAATAAAATTGTTGTGATGGAGTATTATCAATATTTACACATATATTTATGAGAGAGTGATATAGTGTTCTAGATTACTTTTGTGAGATTAATTTTTAACTTATTATTTTTGTTTACTACAAATATGGGTCCACCCGACCAATTTTACAAAATATTCTCATCAATATTTTGTGTTGGAAGATTCTAAACTATAGATAATTATTTATGAAGAGTGACTCTTCTATGTAACAGTCTCACGGATATGATCCGACCCAACTAAATTAACCATTCGGTTATAATTCGAATCTAAGTCAAAATAACCTATCTTCTTCTATTCTCACGTTCCTCCAGTTGCTCGACAAACAAAATCATAATCTTCTTCTATTTTTCTTCAATTCTGGTGGAATCCCAATCCAATTTGGGCGAGACGACGTATTCTTCTTCAATTCTGGTGGAATCCCATCCAATTTGGGAGATAAAACGGATTCTTCCTCAATTCTGTTCTCTAAACTCTTAGCAGCACATTCTTTCCCTCTGCTCCTTGTCTGAATTTTTTATTTGAATTCTAGTTGTTTTTTTTTTTGGAATTTTCGTATGGATTTAGGGTTCATGTTTTTGCGTTGGTGGCACAAAGAGTACTTGTTAATTTTCGTTTGGATTTAAGGTTTTATGTTTTTTTTGGTTGGAATTCTTCTTTGTTTGGAGAATCGGAGAACAAAATTGACAGGCTTTATTTGTTAACTAGATTGTCGCTGCTTATTTTCAGTGACGAATTCAAAATTGTTTCTGGTGCTTCATGGCTAATTCTATATTTCTGAGCAAAAATTATTTGTTTCTTTATCTGGTTTTTCTCCTTCATCGTAAACTCTTTTGGAATTTTTTAATGTATCAGTCTGATTTTGAATTGTGAAATTCATGTTCACCGTCCAAAGAATGCATCAGAATGTGTTTGATCAGCGAACTGATTGCTGCCATATCTTGAGAGTGTTCATGATTTTTCCAAATTCATGATATTAACGTTGTATTAGTAGTATGAAGAGTGGAAAATAATTCCTATTACTTGTTTTTAATACATTTTTATTTTGCTAAGCATAGAGACTATTGTTCGTGAAACATTGACTATTGTTCTTAGCTATGTACCTACAATAATAACTGAAAAAGATGCTCTAAGTTGTGTTCTGTACCATTGCATCAATGTTTGGTCAGTTTAGTAACCATATTTAAGACAAAAGATTGACTAATTCCTCTCAGCAAAGGAACTCCGATCCTTGAATGTTTGGCTCATTCTTGATATGGTTGTTATCTTTTGGATAAACGTTGGGTATATTTCACAAGGGAACTCAAACAAAGGTACCTATTCGTTGGAATGCTTCCAATGCTAAGAGGGGCGATGCATCCGAACTCTTGATCATTCGAAGGCTGATTAAATCTTGTAGAGGTACTAGGTGAAACATGTGGAGAAAATGAATCTCGAAATGAAGTGGCTTTCAATTTCAGAATCTCTTTTCTTGATTGCGTGAATCAAGTCTTACAGGGGGTATTTAAAGGTAAGCCAATATAAATGAAATCCCAAATTAGGATCGTACATTGTACTTTTGATTTACATATTTGTGTTTTCAAATTGCAGGAAATAAAAATGTGAGGAACTGGGAAACGAGGGACGGTGGTTTCTTCAAGTGTTCAAGAACAAACACGCAATACTTGCATTGTTTTCTGTTTTTCTTTTTGCCATTGCTAGAACATCTTCTGTTGACATTTTGTTTCCTGAGAAAATTAAGTTGTTTCTTGCCTTCCACGCACTCCAACCTATGAGCGCTCACAAACATTTGGAAATATAATTTTCAGACAGAATTTGGTGTTTTCTTATACCAAAAATATTAGTTTTTATTCTAAATATTATTAGTTTTTATATCAAAAATATTATTTTTAATGTATGCTAATTTGTAATAAATAGTATTATTTTTTTTGTCAAAAGTATTAATTTTTATGCTTTAGGTATTTGTTTTTATGTTAAAAGTATTACTTTGTATTATATGTTTTTTACATAAAAAATATTATTTATTTAGTAAACGGTATTAAATATTAGTTTTTATATTAAAAGTATTAGTTTTTATGTAAAAACTATTATTTTATAATATATGCTTATTCGACATTTATGTTTTTGGTAAACGACATTAAATATTACTTTTTGGTTAAAATATTAGTTTTTATGCTAAAAGTATAAGTTTTTATGGCAAAAGTATTATTTCTAACGTAAGTTTATTTGACAAAAAAAAAAAATTTGCTTAAAAGTATTAGATTTTCGGTTAAAAGTGTTAGTTTTATGTCAAAAATATTACTTCCAACGTATGCTTATTTGACAAAAAAATATTATTATTTTGATCAAAAATATTAGTTTGTATGCTAAAAAGGTATTAGTTTTTCTTTTAGAAGGATTACTTTTAAGTTCATTTTTTCTTTGGTCAAATTAAAAGAATTACTTTTTTGGTCAAAAATATTAGCTTTTATTTTAAAAGTATTAGTTTTTATGTCAAAAGTATTACTTCAAATGTATGTTTATTTGAAATAAAAAAATATTATTTTTTTTGTTAAAAGTATTAATTTTTATGTTAAGAGAATTAGTTTTTCTTTCAAAATTTTTACTTCTAGTGTATGCTTATTTCAAATTACACAGGTTAGAAGTAATACTTTTAACATAAAAATAATATTTTTAACCAAAGAAGTAATGTTTTTAACAGAAAAATTAATATTTTTTATGTCAAACTTGCATACCTTTGAACTAATACTTTTAATATAAAAACTAATACTTTTCACAGAACAAGTAATACTTTATATGTCAAATTAGCGCACGTTAGAAAATAATATTTTTCACATAAAACTAATACTTTTGGCCAAAAAAATAATAATTTTCACAGAAAAAGTAATGCGTTTTATGTTAAATTATCACACGTACCGAACGTCGTGGATCATATAAGACTTGAGCAATCTATACTTATATATATGTATTTAAAACATGATATATATATATATATATATATACACACACACATTGATAATTTCTTGCCGACATCGATTTAATATAAGGTTATTTTCTTTGAGCTGAGGGAGGAGATTGTAGCCGAATATAACATCTATTTTAATAAATGAAATATTTGACCGAATCTATTTGTCTCAATTTATATGCTTTTTAGACATGATTTTATCCTTGTTAAGTTAAATACTTAAATTTTCATAACCAAATCTGAATAATCTTATTAGTTAATGGAATCGTCTAGCCTTAGGCTAGTGATTAAATTACTTGATCCCCATAGCCTTTAAGTATGTCATTGGGATATTTCCAATTTTCCAAAGGTTTTGATGCATTTCATGAACTTTATTTGCAAAAATAAGCAGGATTTTACTATTAAATGCTACACCCAAATTTCAATAATAAACAGAATGCCACTTAGTATAGTTAAGGAGTCGGGAAGGTCTAAGAATAAGAAATCTATTATTCTTAAAAAAAGTACATTTCAGTAATAAACAGAATGCCCGCTTGGTACAGTTCAGGGGACTAGGGACAGTCTAAGAATAAGCAATCTATGATTCTTAAAGACAAGTACAGTGTCTGTGGAAGACAAGTATAACTATGCAAGGGGGATCTAAGTAGGATCCAAGAAGGGGAATGGGCTGTCATCAGAAGGCAAGAGTTTTAAAGTAATATGAACATGACACACATGAAGACTTGAAATTCAATGTCCAAAAATGGATCAAAACATTGTTCCGCCATATTTGTGTCTTTGTGCATGCGCGCAAAAGTTTTGCAAATGAAACTAGAATATCTCCGCTGCTATAGGAACTCGTTACCAAGCTTTTGTGTATGTAATACTAAGAATGCAATGGAAATTAGTTGTATTAATATAGAATCAGCAACACAGGACATAATTGCTTTACTATGAGTTCTCTGCATATTTGATGATCAGAATTTCCTGCAACGAAATCAAACAAACAAACAAACAAACCTCTCGCTTTTAGGATGAACAAAATCAAATCTTTAACAATAAATTAAAGAAACAACCTTAAATTTTTCCAAAAAATAATAATAAATTCCTTTTCTTAAAAAAACTCACAAATTTTCTTGGTCTGAACATCATTTGTGTTCATTAAGCCATTAGATAGCAATAGCATTTTGATATTGGTAAAAAAGCCACAACAAGGATTGATATTTGATAGCATATTTCAATATAAAGAAACACGCTAGCACTGAAAAGTTAAGAGCTTGTTAAAATTAAAAACATTACCTTCCTGAATATTAGTTTGAACTTCATGCTCCATAGCAAATTGTAATTCTCCAACGTCAAAACAAGAAAAATTATGACAGCTTCTTAGAACTCTCTTGTTAGAACCTAATAGGGGGATTTAGGTTTTATTGGCAACTTTAACAATTTAAAGCGATTATGCTAGTACGCAAGCGGAATACTTAAAGCAATTAATAATAAGTGCGGTAAATAAATGCGTAATGTAAATAAAAGGGATAAGATATGTTTATGGAAGTTCGACGATAAATCGTCTACGTCTCCCCTTCTTGGTTAAGATCGATTAACCAAGGATCCACTAGCACTTCAACGTCTTGACCTTGATGGCTCCAAGGATAGCCGTACAACTCAACACGATCACCGCGCCGATACAACTCAAACTCTTGGCCTTAAGGGCTCCAAGGATAGCCTCAACACAACACACTTGGCTTCACACTCAAGTGCTTACAACGATAGCACAACACACTTTGCTTCACACTCAAGTGTTTACAACAATAGCACAACCAACTCACAAACTATTTTTACAAGCACTCTCAAATACTTGAATATATCAAACACACACTTTGATAGTGAGAAATTGCTAGCAAAGGAGAGAAGAGATGAGTTGGGATGTCTCCAAATGAACTTGGATGGCCTCTATTTATAGTTAGCAAAGATTTGAATCTGATTTGAGTGCTTGGAGCGTGTGTTAAGAAGTCAAGGAGTGACAAAAAGTGTTCGACGCCGCTGCCTACTTTTTTCCAGCACTGAGCGGATTTTGTGGAAAAATCATATCTTCCAATCTAACCGTTGGATTGATCTGAAATTTGAACTGAAGCTTTAAAACATCTGGATCTTCATTCTGAACGGTAGAGATGTGATTTTAACAAGTCAAACATTTCCAGTAATTTTCGGAAGTCACTTCATCAAGTTTTCGAACTTGTTCTATGCAACAAATTTGAAAAATTCATATCTTCATATCTATCCGTTGGATTGATCTGAATTTTGGACAGAGGTTGTAAAACATCCTAAATTTGAATCTGATCTGTGGAGATTTGATTTGGATGTCTCAAGCAATCCCAGTTAATTTCTGAAGTTGAATCTTCATCATTTGCTTCATGTTCTGCAAAAATAGGTACTGTGCAACCTTTGTGGAAAAATCATAACTTCATATCTAGCCGTTGGATTGATATGAAATTTTGATATAAGTTTTTAAACATCCTGATATTGATTTTGATCGGTGAAGATTTGATTTGGATGTCTCAAGCACGTCCAGTAATTTTCAGAATTTGATTCTTCAACCTTCACTTCAAGTTCTGCAGAAATAGGTACTGCACAACTTTTGTGGAAAAATCATAACTTCATATCTAGCCGTTAGATTCCTCTCAAATTTGGACAGCACATGTAAAACTTCCTCATTACGATTATGATCGGTGAAGATTGGATTTCAATGCCTAGAAAATTCCCAGTAATTTTCGGAAGTTGTTGCTCCATACTTTGGCTTCTTCTTGTCTTTTCTTCATATCTCTTAACAATGTTTCATCCATTCAATAAGCAATACAAGACTTTATAAATACATGTATAGCTTCAAAATAGCTTCCAAGAATTTAATCATCAATAAATCTAATCTGTAAAATTTCACTTTAAATGGTTAGTAACAATTAACTGAGTTTTGTAATCATCAAAACATAATATTATGAGACTTGTTAATGCATTAAAAACATTAATCTCATAACACGAGATTTGTATGCGTTTAAGACGTAACAATCTTCCCCTTTTTGATGATCACAAAACTTGGTTAAATAGGAGAAATAAATGTACAATATTAAATAAAAAATTTAAATTTGTAAAATATAATTGCATGAATAAAATTCCCCCTAATTTAAACAATTAGCTAGACCTGGCCAAGGGCCGGGTTGGGCCCGGACCCGGACCGGAACCGGCCCGTGGTCAACGGGCCGGTTAACCGGGTCAACGGGCCCGACCCGAAACCGGAACCGGACCGGCCCATAGGCGGTCCGGTTCCGGTTTTCTCTTAGGAAAACCGGGAACCCGACGGTCCGACCCGCCGGGTTGGAACCGTCCAACCCGGCGGGTTGGACACGTGGCACCCATCCGGGCGCCACATGATCCAACGGCCACTACCAAGTGGCCGTTGGATCATTCAACGGCCAAGATTTCGTGGGCGTTGAGATCAACGGCCACGATTTCGTGGCCGTTGTAGACCCGGCCGATCGACCCGCCGGGTCGGCCGGTTTTTTTTTTTTAAAAAAAAAAATCTATTTTTTATTCTTTATCTATAAATATCCCCCAACCCCCTTTCATTTTATTTACACAATTTACTCTTCATTCTCTCTATTCTCAATTCATTTCAATTTCTTGAATTATCAAAAATATCAAGTTTCGATTATTGGTATATTGTCAATTGTTAATTTATTTTCATATTTATACAATTACAAATGTCCGGAGCGGGATCACGTCGTAGGGGTGACAAAGGAAAAGGAAAGGAAAAGAGCATCATACCACCCAAGGTCGAGTATCCTCAATTCAATGTCGATGGATTTGATCTTGAATATTCCGATGATGAAATTCAAGAAATTCGACAAGAGGCGCAACAAAGACAACAAGTTGAACAATAACAACCACCACCACGTCATCATGCAAGTCAAGAAAGTATGAACGATCCGGCGGCCTCTCAAAGACAAACTCGAGCGGTGCCTCGCCCGACATCCGATATCTTCACCAAACACTTCGAGAAGACGACGCTTCCCTCCGATGATTTGCAAGCCAAATGCAAATATTGTTCAAAATGTTACAAATTTAAACAAGGAGGTGGATATGGAACTTTGACGCGACATATCGAGAAAAATCATCCGGTGAAAATTGGGATTGATTGTGCTCAAACTCAAATTCCGGCATTCTCTTCTCAATCGGATAATGAATCTCAACTATTTAAATATAACGAAGCTAGATTTAGAGAAGAAACGGCTAAATTTTGTGCGGTTGAACAACTTTCTTTTAGTTTTAGCGATAAATTATCTTTTGAAAATTGGCTTTCTACAAGTGCAAATCCTTATATTAGACGTATTCCAAGAAATAGTCTCAAACGCACAATGAAAAAGTTAGTCGTTGATCAAAAGAAAGAATTAATTAAGGAATTTTATAGTTTGAATAATAAAGTTTCTTTGTGTTCCGATATTTGGAGTGATCATTGGCAAAGTTGTTCATATATGATTATTACATGTCATTGAATTGATAATAATTGGAACATTCAAAAAAGGTTGCTTGCATATAGATGTTTCAACGAATCACACACGGCACAAAATATTTCGCAACTTATATTTGTTATTTTAAAAGAATATGGTCTAACAACCAAAATTTTTTCAATGTCTTTTGATAATGCTAGTGCAAATACTTCTAGTATTAGTGAGCTTATTGAAATATGTAAACCATCACTAGGTGGTAAATTTTTTCATATTAGATGCACATGTCATATTTTAAATTTGTGTGTTCAAGATGGACTAAAAAGTTTAGGCATATATATTCAACCAATTAGGAACGCTATTCATTATTTATGGACGCATCCTCAAGTTATGAAGCAATGGGGAAAATTTTGTAGAGTAAATGGTATGAAGCCTAAGCGGTTTGCACGAGATGTTCCAACTCGTTGGAATTCAACATATAAATTGTTATTATCCTCTTTTGAATATAAAGATTTATTATGTACATTTTTTCATCAATTTGTTCAAGCTCGTGATATTTATTTGTTTTCAAATCAATGGAACATATGCACTAGTATTTGTGAAATTTTAAAAGTTTTTAATGATGCTAGTGACCAATTATCCGGTGTTTATTACCCTACTTCACATTTAGTTTTAACACATTGTTGCAACATTGCTTGTATTTTTCATGAACATGTTAATTCTAATGATAATGCTTTAGCTCAATGTATTCTCGTCATGAAAGCAAAATGAGAAAAATATTTTTTGCTCATTCCTGAAGTTTTTTTATGTGCTTTTGTTTTAGATCCTAGACTTAAATTAGATGGCTTAAACGACATGTTAACATTATATTATGAATCTTTGGAGCCTATTGCGGAAACGATTCCTTCTATCTCATTGATTTTGTTTAATATTAAAACTCATTTACTTGATATTTATAATGAATATAACATCAAATATGGTGGACAAATTGTTTCACATGAAACACAATCCACTGCAACTAGTAATGTTTCTTCTAAACTTACTAAAGCGCAACTTTTATTAAGAAAACGGACGAAACGTCCACGAGGATCCTCAAGTTCCAGTCAGGAACTTCAGAATTATTTTACCACTACTTTTGATTTTAGTGATACAGACGAGGAAAACTTCAACATTTTGAGATGGTGGTCGCAAAAAACACAAATATATCCAATTTTGGCTATAATGACAAAAGAAATTCTAGCTTGTCCAGTTTCAACAGTTGCAGTGGAGCAAACATTTAGTATTGGAGGAAATATATTGGACGAAAGACGTTCTAGCTTAAGGCCGAAAAACTTCGAAGCCCAATGTTTGCTCAATGATTGGTCAAAAGCCGCTACTCGAACACAACATATTCAAAGTGATGAAGAAGACCAAGATGATACCGAAGGAACATCCGAAACTACGACGGGAGAAAATACGAGTGAAATAGAATAAAATGTAATAGATTTGTAATATTAAGTCATAAGATATTAAGATGTTGAAATTCTAATATATTGTTTATTTAATAAATGTAATAGATTTTTATTATGAAGATATGAAATATTTGATTGAGGTTATTTAAAAAATATGTTTTATTAAAAATTTGTTTAAAAATTTTTAAAAAATAAAATTTAGAAGGTGTAGCGCCCCAGCGATGAAAATGAAGCGCTGGGGCGCGGCCACTTCGAATTGAATTCGAAGGTATAGCGCCCTAGCGCTTAAAATAGCGCTTCATGCTCCTTTGAATTAAATTCGAAGGTGTAGCGCCCCAGCGCTGAAAATGAAGCGCTGGGGCGTTGAATTTTTTTTTTTTTTTTTAAATGGGACGGTTTAGCCCGGACCATGAACCGGCGGTTAACCGGACCCGGACCGGAACCGCCGGTTCACCGACCCGGACCGGAACCGGCCATTGGCGGGCCGGTTAAGGGTTGGCTAAATGCCAACCCGGACCCGGCGGGTCCGACCGAGACCCGGACCGTGGCCAGGTCTACAATTAGCTAAGAAGAGAATGTTTATCAAATAACCAATTTTATTCTCCATGCATTTAAGCAAACTAACTCTCCCCCTTAGTTAAAGTATTTAACCAAACTAATTATCCCCCTTTTTGTGATAATCAAAAAGACCGAAAAAGTAAATGCAAAACATGATAATTGAATATAATTTCTAAAATGAAACACATAAATTTCACATAAAATGAGAGCTTTATAACTTTGAATAAATACAATTAATTTGTATTATCCAAAATTAAGTTGCTCGAATTTTATATTAAGCTCCCCCTTAATATGACATTAAATTTATTTATCTCCACAAGTGATTACAACTCAATCATGCCAAGTTCACCACGCAAACGAATAAAAGTATTTTCATCTAGTGGTTTTGTAAAAATATCAGCAATTTGATTTGACGTGTCAACATATTGAAGTTCAACTTCATTTCTCGATGTGATCACGAATAAAATGATGACGAATTTCAATATGTTTGGTGCGCGAATGTTGAATCGGATTCTTTGTAAGACAAATGGCGCTAGTGTTATCACAAAAAATAGGGATTTTTGAAAAAGAGACGCCAAAGTCGAGCAATTGATGCTTCATCCAAAGAATTTGCGCACAACAACTACCAGCAGCCATATATTCGGCTCCGGTTGTTGATAACGCAACACAATTTTACTTTTTCGAAAACCAAGAAACTAAACAATTTCCTAAAAAGAAACAAGTTCCACTAGTGCTTTTACGGTCCACCTTATATCCACCAAAGTCGGCATCACAGTAAGCTTTTAAATCAAAGAAAGAATTTTTCGAATACCACAAGCCGAGATTTGGAGTATTTGAAAGATATTTGAAAATGCGTTTTAAGGCAAACAAATGTGATTCCTTTGGACATGATTGAAATCGTGCACACAAGCAAACACTAAACATAATGTCCGGTCTACTAGCAGTAGCATAAAGTAAGGAGCCAATCATACTACGAAAGGAAGATTGATCTACAGTTTTACCATTTTCATCTTTGTCGAGTCTGATTGCTGTGCTCATCGGTGTGGATGATGATTTTGTGTTCTCCATCCCAAACTTTTTTAGAATCTCCTTGATGTATTTGCTTTGGTTCACAAAGAACCCATCCTTGCACTGTTTGATTTGTAATCCGAGGAAATAGTTAAGTTCCCCCATCATACTCATCTCGAAGTGTTCCTGCATCAACTTAGAGAATTCTTGACAAAGAGTTTCATTAGTAGAACCAAAAATTATATCATCAACATAGATTTGCACAATTAATAAATCATCTTTGACATTCTTGGTGAATAAAGTAATGTCGATCTTTCCTCTTGAAAAACCATTTGAAAGCAAGAAAGTAGACAATTTATCATACCAAGCTCTAGGAGCTTGTTTCAATCCATACAAGGCTTTGTTAAGTCTAAACACATGATCAGGCAAAGCAGTATCAACAAAACCATCAGGTTGTTCAATGTAAACCTCCTCTTTCAATTCATCATTAAGAAATGCACTCTTGACATCCATTTGAAATAACTTGAAATTTCTAGAGCAAGCAAAAACAAGTAGCATGCGAATAGATTCTAGTCTAGCAACAGGCGTATAAGTTTCATCATAATCTATGTCTTCTTCTTGACTATATCCTTTAGCTACAAGCCTAGCTTTATTTCTAGTGATAGTACCATACTCGTCAAGTTTATTCCTAAACACCCATTTAGTACCAATGATAGATCTATCATGCGGCCTAGGAACAAGATTCCAAACATTATTACGTCTAAACTCATTCAACTCATCTTGCATAGCAATAATCCATGAATCATCTAATAAAGCATCATCAATGCACTTAGGTTCAACATGCGAAACAAAAGCAAGATGATTGCAAATATTATTAATTAAAGAGCGAGTGGTTACTTCCTTCGAAGGACTTCCAATGATAAGATCCATAGGATGATCTTTGTGAAGCGTCCAATCCTTCGGAAGTGGTGTTTCCTCAACAGAAACATCTATATCATTTAAGCTTGAGGAGGTCATCTCTTCTTCGAGTAATTCTACATCATTGTTAGTATTACGAGGAACTATAGACATAGATTCATCAAATATTACATGCATTGATTCTTCAACAAGTAAAATGCGTTTATTAAATACTCTAAAATCCTTACTTGTAGTAGAATATCGAAGAAAAATATCTTTGTCGGATTTGACATCAAATTTGCCAAGGTTGTCCTTACCGTTATTATGAATATAACATTTGGAACCGAAAACTCGAAAGTATGAAATGTTAGGCTTTCTCCCTCTCCATAATTCATATGGAGTTTTCTTGAGAATTGACCTTATTGATACACGATTGATAATGTAACAAGCAGTGCTCATTGCTTCAGCCCAAAAATATTTTGGTAGAGAATGCTCACATATCATGGTCCTTGCAATCTCCACAAGTGTCCTATTTTTCCTCTCAACGACCCGTTTTGTTGAGGAGTCCTAGGACAAGAAAAATTGTGACCGATGCCTTTTTTTTCACAAAAATTTGTAAAACTCTCATTTTGAAATTCAGTTCCGTGGTCACTACGGATCTGTTTTATTGAAAGATTTTTCTCATTCTCAACACGTTTGACAAAAGTTTTAAAATAATCAAAGACATCATTTTTGTAGGCTAAAAACAATATCCACGTGTAACGTGAGAAATCATCCACAATGACAAATGTATAAAGCTTCCCTCTTAGGCTAGCGTTCCTCGAGGGACCACATAGATCTAGGTGAAGAAGTTCAAGGGGCATAGAAGTAGATACAAAATTTTTGCTTTTAAAAGATTCTCTTGTATGTTTGCCAAGTTGACACGCATCACAAACAGAATCTAATTTTAAATTGAATTTTGGCATACCAACAACTAAATCAAGTTTAAAAAGTTTTTCTATGGTACTAGGACCAACATGACCTAGTCGTCTATACCAAAGAATGTTGTCATCAACATTCAAGGATACAAGGCTTTTAATATTTGATAAAGATAAATTGTTTAAAGAAACCTTGTACACATTTTCACTTCTATATCCTTTGAAATTTATGGATTTGTCAGTCGTGAGTGATATAGTGCAGTGTTGGGGAGTGAACTTGACTTCATAATCTCTATCGCACAATTGACTTATGCTTAGTAGATTATGCTTAAGTCCTTTCACTAGGAGTACATCATCAATTAAGCAGGATTTAGAAATACCTATTGAGCCGATTCCTTCGATAACTCCTTTGCTGTTGTCTCCAAAGGTGACAGATCCCTTCTCCTTTGGTTTGATCGATTGGAGTAGCTCCTTGTTCCCGGTCATATGTCTAGAGCATCCACTGTCTAGATACCATATGCTTGGAAGAACAGCTTTCCTATTTTCCTGCAAAATTTATTTTGGTACCCTTTAGTTCTTTTGGGTCCACAGAGTTAGAAAAGAGAAATACAAAATAGATTTCTAAGAGTTCAGTCTCTCATAGCGACATCATCGCCACTTTTCAAGAGTGCTCCCAGTAGTAGGTAGGGCTATGGCCTCTTTAAAAACCTATTTCCTTGGACAGAGCAGCATTCATCAGGAAGACCAGTCGCAAGTCAAGACAGTTTAAACCGGTCTATGATGAACTTCCTTAGATCATGATCTCATAATGCCAACTGATGAGTTGTTAAGTACTCTTATGCCTCCATTTCATATAACTCTTTTGATCATATTGAAATCTCAAGGATCTACATTTATATCTAGCATGACCAATTTTACAACAATAAGAGCATGTAGGGGGTGATCTCATTTTTGCTTTAGCAATTAGACTAGTAAAGTCTATTGATTTCTTACCGTACCCTATTCCACCCTTATCAAAACTACATTTCTGCATGCTAAGTAGATTATTCAATTTATTACTACTGACATTGAACTTATTAAAAGATTTTTCTAAGTGGGCTATGTCATCCTTTAATCTTACGTTTTCATGCCCCTTAGTTTCTGTTACGCCTTAAATGCATACAAATCTCATGTTATGAGATTAATGTTTTTAATGTATTAACAAGTCTCATAATATTATGTTTTGATGATTACAAAACTCGGTTAATTGTTACTAACCATTTAAAGTGAAATTTTGCAGATTATATTTATTGAAAAATAAATTATTGGAAGTTATTTTGAAGTTATACATGTATTTATAAAGTCTTGTATTGCTCATTGAATGGATGGAACATTGTTAAGAGATATGAAGAAAAAGACAAGAAGAAGCCAAAGTATGGAGCAGCAACTTCCGAAAATTACTGGAAATTTTCTATGACTCCAAATCGGATCTCCACTGGTCATAATCTAGATAAAGACGTTTTACAAGTACTGTCCAAATTTGAGAGCAATCCAACGGCTAGAATGAGAGATATGAATTTTTCCATATATACTGCACAGTACCCACTTCTGCAAGGAACGAAACCATGAAGATTCGACTTCAGAAAATAACTGGGAATGTTTGAGAAATCCAAATCAAATCTCCACCAATCAGATTCAGTATTATGATGTTATAAAGCTTATGTCCAAAGTTCAGGTCAATCCAACAGATGGATTAAGAGATATGAATTTTTCAAATTTGTTGCACAGAACAGGTTCGAAAACATGATGAAGCGACTTCCGAAAATTACTGGAAATGTTTGACTCGTTCAAATAAAATCTCCACCGTTCAGAATAAGGATCTGGATGTTTTAAAACTTTAGTTCAAATTTTAGATCAATCCAACGGTTAGATTGGGAGATATGATTTTTCCACAAAATCCGCTCAGTGCTGGGAAAAAGAAGGCAGCGGCGCCGAACACTTTTTGTCTCTCCTTGACTTCTTAACACACGCTTCAAGCACTCAAATCAGATTCAAATCTTTGCCAACTATAAATAGAGGCCATCCAAGTTCATTTGGAGATATCCCAACTCATCTCTTCTCTCCTTTGCAAGCAATTTCTCACTATCAAAGTGTGTGTGTGATATATTCAAGTATTTGAGAGTGTTTGTAAAAATAGTTTGTGAGTTGGTTGTGCTATTGTTGTAAACACTTGTGTGTGAAGCCAAGTGTGTTGTGCTATCGTTGTAAGCACTTGAGTGTGAAACCAAGTGTTTGTGTTGAGGCTATCCTTGGAGCCCTTAAGGCCAAGAGTTTGAGTTGTATCGGCGCGGTGATCGTGTTGAGTTGTACGGCTATCCTTGGAGCCATCAAGGCCAAGACGTTGAAGTGCTAGTGGATCCTTGGTTAATCGATCTTAACCAAGAAGGGCAGACGTAGACGATTTATCGTCGAACTTCTATAAACATCTCGTATCCCTTTTATTTACATTACGCATTTATTTACCGCACTTATTATTAATTGTTTTAAGTCTTCCGCTTGCGTACTAGCATAATCGTTTTAAATTGCTAAAGTTGCCAATAGAACCTAAATCCCCCCATTAGGTTCTAACAAGTGGTATCAGAGCCACCTTTTTACAAAATATTTTCAAAAAGGCTCTATGGCAAATCTAGCGAGCGACTATGCTCAAGGGCAATCAAAAAATCGTCCTCCTCTTTTCAATGGCATAAACTACGGATATTGGAAAAACCGAATGTCCCTATATATCCAATCCGTAGACTATGACCTTTGAAAGGTTACTGTGAAAGGTCCCTACATACCTACTAAAGAGGTTGAGGGTGTCAAAATTCCTAAGGGAATGGACGACTTTTCCAAGGAGGATATGAAACTTATATCTCAAAATGCTAAAGCCATGAAAATTCTTCATTGTTCCTTAGATATGAACGAGTACAACCGGATCTCGATGTGCTCATCCGCTAAAGAAATATGGGACAAGTTGGAGATATGTCATGAAGGGACTAATCAAATCAAAGAGACGAATATCGATCTACTCCAACTCAAATACGAAACATTTGAGATGCAAACCAATGAGGATGTTGACACAATGTTCCGAAGGCTTATTCAAATCATCAATGAGTTAGCCCAACTTGGAGAAAACTATCCATCCAAGCAAGTTTGGAGAAGAGCTCTACGCGCCCTACCCAAGGAGTGGGATGCCAAGAGGACGACCATCATTGAGTCCAACAAAGGCGACAACGCATCCTACGATCTTGATCAACTACATGGGACACTAAAAACCCATGAGTTGGAAGTGGCTACAAGAAAAGATTCAAAGAAGGAGGATGAGAAAACCAAGGCAAAGGGGATTGCCTTATCCACCCAAGTCGAAGAAGAAGATGATGATATGGCTCTCTTCGCAAGAAAATTCAAAAAATTCATGCGAGTAAACAACTTCAAAAAAAAGACGGATAAGGAAGTTACTTGCTACAATTGTCAACAACAAGGGCATTATGCAAATGAGTGCCCTATCAAGAAGAAATATGACAAAGGCAAGAAGAAAGCACTCATAGCCACTTGGAGCGATAGCGATGACGACGATGAGGAAGCCAACCTTTGTCTCATGGCCAAAGATGATGACATCACCTCCGACGACAATGATGAGGAAAATAGGAAAAATGTTCTCCCTAGCATATGGTATCTAGACAGTGGATGTTCTAGACATATGACGAAAAACAAGGAGCTTCTACAATCCATCAACCCAAAGGAAAAGGGAACTGTCACCTTTGGAGACAACAACAAAGGAGTTGTCGAAGGAATCGGCTCAATAGGTATATCTGAATCTTGCTTGATTGATGATGTACTCCTAGTGAATGAGCTTAAACATAATCTACTAAGCATAAGTCAATTGTGCGATAGAGGTTATGAAGTCAAATTCACTCCCCAACACTGCACCACATCACTCATGACTGACAAATCCATAAATTTCAAAGGTTATAGAAGTGAAAATGTATACAAGGTTTCTTTAAATAATTTATCTTTATCAAATATTAAAAGCCTTGTATCTTTGAATGTTGATGACAACATTCTTTGGCATAGACGACTAGGTCATGTTGGTCCTATTACCATAGAAAAACTTTTTAAACTTGATTTAGTTGTTGGTATGCCAAAACTCAATTTAAAATTAGATTCTATTTGTGATGCATGTCAACTTGGCAAACATACAAGGAAATCTTTTAAAAGCAAAAATTTTATGTCAACTTCTATGCCCCTTGAACTTCTTCACCTAGATCTATGTGGTCCCTCGAGGAACGCTATCCTAGGAGGGAAGCTTTATGCATTTGTCATTGTGGATGATTTCTCACGATTCACGTGGACATTGTTTTTAGCCCACAAAAATGATGTCTTTGATTATTTTAAAACTTTTGTGAAACGTGTTGAGAATGAGAAAAATCTTTCAATAAAGCAGATCCGTAGTGACCACGGAACTGAATTTCAAAATGAGAGTTTTTCAAACTTTTGTGAAGAGAAAGGCATCGGTCATAATTTTTCTTGTCCTAGGACTTCTCAACAAAACGGGGTCGTTGAGAGGAAAAATAGGACACTTGTGGAGATTGCGAGGACCATGATATGTGAGCATTCTCTACCAAAATATTTTTGGGCTGAAGCAATGAACACTGCCTGTTACATTATCAATCGCGTATCAATAAGGCCAATTCTCAAGAAAACTCCATATGAATTATGGAGAGGGAGAAAGTCTAACATTTCTTACTTTCGAGCTTTCGGTTCCAAATGCTACATACATAACAATGGTAAGGACAACCTTGGCAAATTTGATGTCAAATCCGACAAAGGTATCTTTCTCGGATATTCTACCTCAAGTAAGGCCTTTAGAGTTTTTAATAAACGCACTTTACTTGTTGAAGAATCTATGCATGTTATTTTTGATGAATCTATGTCTACTATTGTTCGCACTAACATTGATGATGTAGAATTACTCGAAGAAGAGTTGGCTTCCTCAAGCCTAAATGATATAGATGTTTCCATTGAGGAAACACCACTTCCGAAGGATTGGACGCTTCACAAAGATCATCCTATAGACCTTATCATTGGAAGTCCTTCGAAGGGAGTAGCCACTCGTTCTTCTCTTAATAATATTTGCAATCATCTTGCTTTTGTTTCACATGTTGAACCTAAGTGTATTGATGATGCTTTATTAGATGATTCTTGGATTATTGCTATGCAAGATGAGTTGAATGAGTTTAAACGCAATAATGTTTGGAATCTTGTTCCTAGGCCGCACGATAGATCTATCATAGGAACTAAATGGGTGTTTAGGAATAAACTTGACGAGTATGGTACTATCACTAGAAATAAAGCTAGGCTTGTAGCGAAAGGATATAGTCAAGAAGAAGGCATAGATTATGATTAAACTTATGCGTCTGTTGCTAGACTAGAATCTATTCGCATGCTACTTGCTTTTGCTTGCTCTAAAAATTTTAAGTTATTTCAAATGGATGTCAAGAGTGCATTTCATAATGGTGAATTGAAAGAGGAGGTGTACATTGAACAACCTGATAGCTTTGTTGATGCATTATTACCTGATCATGTGTATAGACTAAACAAAGCTTTGTATGGTTTGAAACAAGCTCCTCGAGCTTGGTATGAAAAACTATCAACTTTCCTTATTTCAAATGATTTTTCAAGAGGAAAGATTGATATTACTTTGTTTACCAAGAATGTCAAAGATGATTTATTAATTGTGCAAATCTATGTTGATGATATAATTTTTGGTTCTACTAATGAAACTCTTTGTCAAGAATTCTCTAAGTTGATGCAGGAACACTTCGAGATGAGTATGATGGGGGAACTTAACTATTTCCTCGGATTACAAATCAAACAGTGCAAGGATGGGTTCTTTGTGAACCAAAACAAATACATCAAGGAGATTCTAAAGAAGTTTGGAATGGAGAACACAAAATCATCATCTACACCGATGAGCACAGCAATCAGACTCGACAAGGATGAAAATGGTAAATCTGTAGATCAATCTTCCTTTCGTAGTATGATTGGCTCCTTATTATATGCTACTGCTAGTAGACCGGACATTATGTTTAGTGTTTGCCTGTGTGCACGATTTCAATCATGTCCAAAGGAATCACATTTGTTCGCCTTAAAACGCATTTTCAAATATCTTTCAAATACTCCAAATCTCGGCTTGTGGTATTCGAAAAATTCTTTCTTTGATTTAAAAGCATATTGTGATGCCGACTTTGGTGGATATAAGGTGGACCGTAAAAGCACTAGTGGAACTTGTTTCTTTTTAGGAAACTGTTTAGTTTCTTGGTTTTCAAAGAAACAAAATTGTGTTGTGTTGTCAACGACCGAAGCCGAATATATGGCTGTTGGTAGTTGTTGTGCGCAAATTCTTTGGATGAAGCATCAATTGCTCGACTATAGCGTCTCTTTTTCAAAAATCCCTATTTTCTGTGACAACACTAGCGCCATATGTCTAACAAAGAATCCGATTCAACATTCGCGCACCAAACATATTGACATTCGTCATCATTTTATTCGTGACCACATCGAACAAAATGAAGTTGAACTTCAATATGTTGACACGTCAAATCAAATTGCCGATATTTTTACAAAACCACTAGATGAAAATACTTTTATTCGTTTGCGTGGTGAACTTGGCATGATTGAGTTGTAATCACTTGTTGACATATTCTAAAGATAATGACATATTAAGGGGAAGCTTAATATAAAATTCGAGCAACTTAATTTTGGATAATACAAATTAATTGTATTTATTCAATATTATACGCTCATATTTTGTTATTTATGTGAAATTTATGTGTTGCATTTTAGAAATCATATTTCAATTCTCATGTTTTTGCATACTTTTCCAGTCTTTTTGATTATCACAAAAATGGAGAGAATTAGTTTGGTTAAATACTTTAACTAAAGGGGAGAGTTAGTTCGGTTAAATGTATGGAGAATAAAATTGGTTATTTGATAAACATTCTCTTCTTAACTAATTGTTTAATTTAGGGGGAGTTTTATTCATGCAATTATATTGTGCAAATTTAAATTATTTATTTAATATTGTACATTTATTTCTCCTATTTAACCAAGTTTTTGTGATCATCAAAAAGGGGGAGATTGTTACGCCTTAAACGCATACAAATCTCGTGTTATGAGATTAATGTTTTTAATGCATTAACAAGTCTCATAATATTATGTTTTGATGATTACAAAACTCGGTTAATTGTTACTAACCATTTAAAGTGAGATTTTGCAGATTATATTTATTGAAAAATAAATTATTGGAAGTTATTTTGAAGCTATACATGTATTTATAAAGTCTTGTATTGCTCATTGAATGGATGGAACATTGTTAAGAGATATGAAGAAAAAGACAAGAAGAAGCCAAAGTATGGAGCAGCAACTTCCGAAAATTACTGGAAATTTTCTATGACTCCAAATCGGATCTCCACCAGTCATAATCTAGATAAAGACGTGTTACAAGTACTGTCCAAATTTGAGAGCAATCCAACGGCTAGAATGAGAGATATGAATTTTTCCATATATGCTGCACAGTACCCACTTCTGCAAGGAACAAAACCATGAAGATTCGACTTCAGAAAATAACTGGGAATGTTTGAGAAATCCAAATCAAATCTCCACCGATCAGATTCAGTATTATGATGTTATAAAGCTTCTGTCCAAAGTTCAGGTCAATCCAACAGATGGATTAAGAGATATGAATTTTTCAAATTTGTTGCACAGAACTGGTTCGAAAATATGATGAAGCGACTTTCGAAAATTACTGAAAATGTTTGACTCGTTCAAATAAAATCTTCACCGTTCAGAATGAAGATCTGGATGTTTTAAAACTTTAGTTCAAATTTCAGATCAATCCAACGGTTAGATTGAAAGATATGATTTTTTCACAAAATCCGCTCAGTGCTGGGAAAAAGAAGGCAGCGGCGCCGAACACTTTTTGTCTCTCCTTGACTTCTTAACACACGCTCCAAGCACTCAAATCAGATTCAAATCTTTGCCAACTATAAATAGAGGTCATCCAAGTTCATTTGGAGATATCCCAACTCATCTCTTCTCTGCTTTGCAAGCAATTTCTCACTATTAAAGTGTGTGTGTGATATATTCAAGTATTTGAGAGTGTTTGTAAAAATAGTTTGTGAGTTGGTTGTGCTATTGTTGTAAACACTTGAGTGTGAAACCAAGTGTGTTGTGCTATCGTTGTAAGCACTTGAGTGTGAAGCCAAGTGTTTGTGTTGAGGCTATCCTTGGAGCCCTTAAGGCCAAGAGTTTGAGTTGTATCGGCGCGGTGATCGTGTTGAGTTGTACGGCAATCCTTGGAGCCATCAAGGCCAAGACGTTGAAGTACTAGTGGATCCTTGGTTAATCGATCTTAACCAAGAAAGGGAGACGTAGACGATTTATCGTCGAACTTCCATAAACATCTCTTATCCCTTTTATTTACATTACGCATTTATTTACCGCACTTATTATTAATTGTTTTAAGTCTTCCGCTTGCGTACTAGCATAATCACTTTAAATTGCTAAAGTTGTCAATAGAACCTAAATCCCCCCATTAGGTTCTAACAGTTTCTAATTCATTTTTAAGGTTTTTATTTTCTTTTCTAAATGACTTAGCCATTTCAAGCATTTGTTTATATGCATGTAGTAGTTTGTCATAGGAAGGTACCTCGTCATCGTCGTCGGAGACGATGTCATCACTTTTAGCCATGAGGCAAATGTTAGCTTCCTCCTCGTCATCGTCGCTATCGCTCCAAGTGGCTAGAAGTGCTTTCTTCTTTTCTTTGTCAGATTTTTTCTTGAGAGGGCACTCATTTGCATAATGCACTTGTTGTTGACAGTTGTAGCAAGTAACTTCCTTGTCCGTCTTCTTTTTGAAGTTGTTTCCTCGCATAAATCTTTTGAATTTTCTTGCGAAGAGTGCCATATCATCATCATCTTCTTCTTCGACTTGGGTAGATAAGGCAATCCCTCCTCTCTCTTTGACTCTTTCCTTGTAGATACTTCAAACTCATGGGTTTTTAGGGTCCCATGGAGTTGATCAAGATCATACGATGCGGTGTCACCTTTGTTGGACTCAATGATGGCAGTCCTCTTTGCATCCCAGTCCTTGAGTAGGGCGCGTAGAGCTCTTCTCCAAACTTGCTTGGATGGATAGTTTTCTCCAAGTTGGGCTAACTCATTGATGATTTGAGTAAGCCTTCGAAACATTGTGTCAACATTCTCATTGGTTTCCATCTCAAATGTTTCGTATTTGAGTTGGAGTAGATCGATCTTTGTCTCTTTGACTTGATTAGTCCCTTCATGGAATATCTCCAACTTGTCTCATATCTTTTTAGCGGATGAGCACAACGAGATCCGATTGTATTCGTTCATATCTAAGGAACAATGAAGAATATTCATGGCTTTAGCATTTTGAGATATAAGTTTCATATCCTCCTTAGAAAAGTCATCAATTTCCTTAGGAATTTTGACACCCTCAACCTTTTTAGTAGGTATGTAGGGACCTTTCACAGTAATCTTTCAAAGGTCATAGTCTACGGATTGGATATATAGGGACATTTGGTTTTTTCAATATCCGTAGTTTATGTCATTGAAAAGAGGAGGACGATTTGTTGATTGCCCTTGAGCATAGTCGCTCGCTAGATTTGCCATAAGAACCTTTTTGAAAATATTTTGAAAAAGATGGCTCTGATACCACTTGTTAGAACCTAATGGGGGGGGATTTAGGTTCTATTGACAACTTTAGCAATTTAAAGCGATTATGCTAGTACGCAAACGGAAGACTTAAAGCAATTAATAATAAGTGCGGTAAATAAATGCGTAATGTAAATAAAAGGGATAAGAGATGTTTATGGAAGCTCGACGATAAATCTTCTACGTCTCCCCTTCTTAGTTAAGATCGATTAACCAAGGATCCACTAGCACTTCAATGTCTTGGCCTTGATGGCTCCAAGGATAGCCGTACAACTCAACACGATCACCGCGCCGATACAACTCAAACTCTTGGCCTTAAGAGATCCAAGGATAGCCTCAACACAACACACTTGGCTTCACACTCAAGTGCTTACAACGATAGCACAACATACTTGGCTTCACACTCAAGTGTTTACAACAATAGCACAACCAACTCACAAACTATTTTTACAAGCACTCTCAAATACTTGAATATATCACACACACACTTTGATAGTGAGAAATTGCTTGCAAAGGAGAGAAGAGATGAGTTGGGATGTCTCCAAATGAACTTGTATGGCCTCTATTTATAGTTGGCAAAGATTTGAATATGATTTGAGTGCTTGGAACGTGTGTTAAGAAGTCAAGGAGTGACAAAAAGTATTTGGCGCCGCTGCCTACTTTTTTCCAACACTAAACGGATTTTGTGGAAAACTCATATTTGCCAATCTAACCGTTGGATTGATCTGAAATTTGAACTGAAGCTTTAAAACATCTGGATCTTCATTCTGAACGGTGGAGATGTGATTTTAACAAGTCAAACATTTCCAGTAATTTTCGGAAGTCACTTCATCAAGTTTTCGAACTTATTCTGTGCAACAAATTTGAAAAATTCATATCTTCATATCCATCCGTTGGATTGATCTGAATTTTGGACAGAGGTTGTAAAACATCCTAAATTTGAATCTGATCTGTGGAGATTTGATTTGGATGTCTCAAACAATCCCAGTTAATTTCTGAAGTTGAATCTTCATCATTTGCTTCATGTTCTGCAGAAATAAGTACTGTGCAACTTTTGTGGAAAAATCATAACTTCATATCTAGCCGTTGGATTGATATGAAATTTTGATATAAGTTTTCAAACATCCTGATATTGATTTTGATCGGTGGAGATTTGATTTGAATGTCTCAAGCACGTCCAGTAATTTTCAGAATTTGATTCTTCATTCTTCACTTCAAGTTCTGCAGAAATAGGTACTGCACAACTTTTGTGAAAAAATCATAACTTCATATCTAGTCGTTGGATTGCTCTCAAATTTGGACAGCACATGAAAAACTTCCTCATCAAAATTATGACCGGTGAAGATTGGATTTCAATGCCTAGAAAATTCCCAGTAATTTTTGGAAGTTGCTGCTCCATACTTTGGCTTCTTCTTGTCTTTTTTTCATATCTCTTAACACTGTTTCATCCATTCAATGAGCAATACAAGACTTTATAAATACATGTATAGCTTCAAAATAGCTTCCAAGAATTTAATCATCAATAAATCTAATCTGTAAAATCTCACTTTAAATGATTAGTAACAATTAATCGAGTTTTGTAATCATCAAAATATAATATTATGAGACTTGTTAATACATTAAAAACATTAATCTCATAACATGAGATTTATATGCGTTTAAGGCGTAACATCTCTCCTTATTAATAATCACCTAGATAGGACAAAGATTAAAGAGGTTTCGTCCAGAAATTGGCAGAGCTTGTGACGAGGAACAAAGAAGTCTTGAGTGGCTGCACTGCACTATTTGCAGAGACCAACACTCACTCTCTCTCTCTTCTAGTTCTTGTTTAGAAAAAAAGTCGACAGCAAAATATTGCACACAATAAGCCATGATAATTGAGGAATCAAAAAACAACCATGGTTATCCTATTGTCACAACCAATAAGATTAAATTCTTTCATTCAACGAAATGGTAGCTGCACATATCTTTGTTCTCCAAGGAAAGCTCGTTGAAGAAGACTCAAACGAACGAATTCAATGTCAACCATCTCATAAATTTCAATGGTGTAAAGTCGTAAACTTTCTTCAGTTTTCAAAATTTCGCACAAGAAGGCTAATCATAGAAAAGCTATCTCCAGCAATTTTTAACCTATAAATCAATTTTAATGACCCATAAAACTAACGCATGAACATAATATTCATCTAGAACAGTGCTCCTGTACGCCCATAAACGACAATAGGAGAAGAGAAGAAATATATACCTCTCCACTACATGTAGCTGGGAATTAGCAAGTCATTCATCCAATTATGATCCGATTTTCACGAATTTCAAGCCAATGAGTAGGAAATTTGAAGACGATCACAATCGAACGAAATATCTCGAAAAATATATACAGATTTGTTGAAGGAATCTCACCTTACGTAGCTTCGTTCTTCAATGTAGCAGCGATCTTCTCTCAATGGGTGAGAGCGATTCGATAAGCAGAAGCGGGGAAAAAAGAGAGATGAAAGTAGAGAAACTAGGTCACGAATTGGGAGAAACCAAATTAGACGATGGGCCTAAAAATGCGGGTTAGTTCCGATCCAAAATAGGATCTGTTGCACGTTGCAGCGTGCAACAGTCTCATATAAGTGTTTGTTCATAAAATATTTTATACAAAATTTGATTGTTCTATTATAATTTTGAGATGAGAAGTGATGTCGGTCTCGTTTGGATTTGGTAGACATTTTTTAAAAAAAGCACTTTTTTAAGCTATAATTTTTGGTTTTTGAAAAAGCTCTAATTTTGACTTAAAAAAGTTTTTTGGTTAACCAAATACTTTATTAAATGAAAAGCACTTAAAAAAGTGCTTTTTTGGCCTAACTTTTGAAACCAAACGGGGCCGTCATATTTAAATTTATTAAGACTGAGCTAATTTTTGAATTTATAATAATAATAACAATATATAATATTAAATAAATTAATTATGTTTTGCAATTTTTTTTTTTTTGAGGAAATAAAAAATGGAAGTTTATAGATTATCTCACCAAATGAGGATGTCAAGCTACGTCCAACGGCAACAACGATCGAACACCCAAAGTTGAGGTTTCGCGGTAAAAATCCGGTGCCGATCAATGACCATGGCGGCGGCTGGCGCCTCTTCGTACCGCGATCGGACGTCGGAGTTCGTTTCGATAACGAAGACCTTTAGGAAATTTGGAGGAAATGCAGTGACTCCGCCGCAATCGCAATTAAACCATGACCCGAGTGCTGCGACTCCGGATCGATCCGAATTCAACAAGAACGCTTCGAAAATCGGTCTTCGCATCCTCCAAACATCGCAGAAAATCGACCGTCTGTCTAATTGTAAGCTTCCCTATCTTGTCGAACGAATCTGTTACAATTGTTGTTTCAAAATCAGCTGGAATTGGTTGTTTGTGGTAGTGAAATTATCGAGTTCAATGTTATCGAAGCTACTTTAGGTTAAAACGTTTACAATTAGCTTGTTATCGACCACAAGATTCATGCTGTATTCGAGAAAATATTTTAGCAGGTAAAACAAATTCTATGGACATTCTTCTTCGTAGATTGAACATAAAATTGTTCCATTTTTTTTTCAGTGTGGCCATCTTTAGATTGTGTCCTTTTACATTTCAGCTTATCCCACGATGTTCTATCAGAGGGAGTTTGGTTGTTTATCATTTTGAATGACAATTGATTCCGAGCACGACTGCAATGTTTTAATGCCGATGCACAATTTTTTTTTGTTTTTTCGCATATCATTCTTGTTTTCTTTCTTTTTATTCTCTTGTTTGGATTGATCACATTCAAACTTACAATGTCTGTGTCTGGACGTAAGTAAGAGGTCAGTCATTGAGTCATATGTCAATTTCGATCTCTTCTTTTGTTTCACCATAATTCTTCTTCTAGACATCAAACAACTTTAAAAGGGTCATTCGCTGGTCTTTTCTGTTGGTGCTTAATCACGAAAGGTTCATCTTTTTATCCAAATTTTTGCTGCTGGTTTTTTATTGAATGCATTTTGATCTTTTGGCGTACATCGAGAAGTTAAGTAAATTCATGCTAAGTTTTTTTTTTTCTCTCTGTTTTATTTTAAATCTCGCTAAGTTTTTTTTATTCATTATTGCTCTCAATCCTCATGGAGAGGTCCACAGATTCCTGTGTAAACTTTTCTGGCCGATGTAAAATATGCTTCTTTCCTTTATTAATTTTCTTTTCAGGGTTCTCTTATTCCATTAACACTAGATCAGTGCAACTGTTAATCCTAGTGACTGGACATTAACATATTTTAATGGATGTGCAGTGACCAGAAGGTCATCAATATTTGATGATCGAAGCAGGGAAAATGAAGAACTAACAGCCCTGATTAAAAATGATATCACTGCACTCAATTTAGCTCTTTCCGACTTGCAAACTCTCCAAAACATGGAGATAACTGCAGGAAATTATTCAGGGGACAAAATTTTTCATTTAACTGCTGTTTGTGATGATTTGAAGAGCAGGCTCATGCATGCTACAAAGCAGTTCCAAGATGTCTTGACCAATAGAACAAAGGTACATTTGGTATAGTGGATTATATTACATGTTTTTTTGGAGAAGAAACACTGGCATCATCCTACTCATCACCTTGGTTATTACTCTACAGAGCATTAAGGCTCACGAGAACCGGAAGCAGATATTTTCCACAGTTGCCTCAAGGGAGACACTAAAGCAACCTCCTAATTCTCTGACAGAACCACCCCCTTGGTTGAGTTCAACTGGTACATCAGAAATGAATCCACAATCATCAGCGTAAATTCTTTTCAGCTGTCCAGATTTAAATGTCAATATGGTTCTCATATTTAACTTGTAATGGAAAAAGATTTACTTTTTACACAGGTCACTAGCTATTTCATGTGTCTATTTTTCTGGCTCAATAATTTTTTAATTTACTTTGTTTTAAACTATAATCTGCAACACGCCATGAAAGGCCCATTATAATACAGAAACAGTCCTGTTACAGTTTGATGTCCTCAATATTCTAATTGTGAAAATATTTTTTCTAATGTAAAACTCTGATCTTTATCATCTTCTGTTTTCTTGTATATCAGATCAATAGGAAGTGGGGTTCAAGTTGGCAGCCAACTAAGGTATGATCTGGCACATGATACATTACAGTTTTTTTTGTTTTTTGTTTTTTTTGTTTTTTGTGAGAGAGATATGTTACAGCTTTTTAAGTGTAAGTGTGCGTGCATACTATGTTCTGTAGGTAAAGATATTAAGTTGGATGGAGTATTGTCTTAATTGCTACAATTTATGTAATTTTTATTCACTCAGATAGAATGAGAGCATTGTATTGAACTTATTCAATATCTGTATTCTTGAGATTTACTGCTCACTGAAATGTTGGATATACTTTAATCACAGAGAAACCCATATCATCTCAACAAAGCAAAAACATAGAATTTTTTTTTTTACAATAATCTTGAGGAAAGAGAGCCTCCATCCACCATGTGATATCACCCAGGATTTATGAACTTATGTGAGCGTAAGTCACCCCACATCTGTCAGGTACAAACCACCTTATATATGACTATTTCAAAAACAAGAAGAAATGCAACTTTACTAGGAAAACACTTCTCAGAAGGACAACGGAAAAACAAAAAGACTATTTTCCTGGAAAATTCTTCTCGAAAATAAAAGACTCCGTGAGTAGGCATAGCTTGAACGGCTTTCGTTGTTTGACTTTTCTTAGTTTATGAATATTCTGAGTTGATTCAAGTCAGTTGTCATTTTCATATGGGGATCCTTTTTACTCCGGTAATTGAGAGGACGTCCTTGAAACTATTTCATCAGTCGTTTGGTGTACCTGCAAATCATGAACTTTTCTCACCTGAGAACTATCTGTATTTGTTCCCTTCATATAATGTTTACTCTTCTATCATTGCTTTTCTTGGAGCATCCTTGTTTGATCAAGTATCCTCAGTAGATATTGAATATGTTGTAATAAATTGATCTCAGAAAAAGATATTTTTACCAGATAATATATATATTTATGCCTTTTCTATGAATTTTTTGAACAGTTCATCTTTTCCAGAAAAGCCATTCTATATATTTTCTTCTTCCTTGTACATGTAGTTCCATATGATTTGACTCTGATATCCTGTATATAGGCGAAGAATGGCAACAGATACCAACCCGTCCCATCAAATGGAAGTGTCCATGTTGCAGCAAGTGGTTCCAAGGCAGGATAGTGAATCTCATAGCCGAACAAATGCTCTACAAAATGTGGAATCTACAATTTCAGAACTGAGTGGGATTTTCACTCATCTAGCCACAATGGTTGCACATCAAGGAGAGTTGGCTATTAGGTAATATTTCATCTTCTCCGTGTATATAACAGATGAATTGCCAGGTTTTGTCCAAAAACTTCTGTGATGATCATATCAAAAAGCTGAAAAACCATCATGATTCCTAAAATAAAGCTTGTTATGCGCAACTTGGGACCTTTGATGTGGTTTGCTCTCTTAAAATCAAGGAAATATCTTAGTCAGTGTTTTGAATGTAATTTTGTATAAATAAGTTTCGACAAACAATCCAAGTGCAATTAAATGATTGACCACGCTCAATGTATAAATAATCCGTGTATATAACAGATGAATTGCCAGTTTTTGTCCAAAAACTTCTGTGATGATCATATCAAAAAGCTGAAAAACCATCATGATTCCTAAAATAAAGCTTGTTATGTGCAACTTGGGACCTTTGATGTGGTTTGCTCTCTTAAAATCAAGGACATATCTTAGTCAGTGTTTTGAATGTAATTTTGTATAAATAAGTTTCGACAAACAATCCAAGTGCAATTAAATGATTGACCACGCTCAATGAAGATTCAAATTTTGGAGGGATTTAAACACGCAGGATTGATGATAACATGGATGAATCACTGGCAAATGTTGAAGGTGCTAGCAATGCCTTGCTGAAATACTTGAACAAGATATCATCTAACCGGTGGCTCTTGATCAAACTATTTCTGGTAATTATTTTGTTCATGACCATTTTCATAGTTTTTGTGCTTTAATGTTTTCCCCGGACAGCTACGTTTCTGGATCATGCTATCTTTTGTCTTCCTCGCTTCACAGTTCGGTGGTTTAATGTTAGTCCTGTATATAATAGTGGGAAATGTGTCCATGATTCAGAATGAATATCTCATAATGTTTTCTTTCGAGTGCTTCACAGTATAATACAATGAAGACAATTGAAGCCAATAAATGGTGAATGGTATATGTAATTTTTTGTTGTATTTAGTGATCGGTCTTCTACCATGAATGAATGGACAGATATATAATCTTATTGTCTTTTAAATCACAAGCATGTTGCTTAATATCCAATTAATCAGGAAACAAAGTTTTAGCAAAATATTTGAAATTCGAGGACTTACACGGGCGGATAGGTTAGGTTATGGGCAAAATTACCCGATCTAGTAAAATCGAGCTTGTAAAAACTCGATCCAGTTTCTTAATCCAACCTATTTGACTGCTCAGAAATATCTGTGCATCTAGTATAATATCAAATTTCCATGCTTCAGAGGTGGACTTGAATCACAATTCTAGCCATTACCCAACTAAATGTTTTAGCTCAGTTAGAGGAATAGTTTCCGCTCTTTATGTTTTTTGATGCCAGAATATTTTTCACTGCTTTCGTACAATATACAAGGTTCAAATCTATTTGTTCGAACAAGAAAACCTTGGTTGTCCAATTTTGCTACAGCAATTTAATTTTACATAAATATCATATCAATTGTAAAATAGTAATCTTTTTCATTTAATAAAAGCGTCGAAAAAAAACTAATTTTTTTGCATAATTTTGTTGTTTTATATAAGAACATAAAAAATCGATTGAATAAATATCGTAAAGGAAAATAGTCTGGACTCAAATTTTGGTGATAGTAAAGAAAACTAAGCTGGTTTGGATAAACAAGCCAGCTAACCTATTAAGGTTTAGGCTGAACCAATCGCTGAGTGAGAGACAAGTTGTAACGCCTAGAATTTTTTCTTAGATAAACCGTATCCATAATTAGGTTAATTAATATTTTAAATAGAATAAAATAATTATAAAATAAATTAAAGCTTCATCACTTCACACTATCTAATTTAATCAAGAAAATCATATTAAACTGGTAACTCAGCTCGATATTCTTCAAAAGAATTAGAATATTTTAAAGCTTTTATTCATCCTTTCTAAAAACATTTCCGATCCTAATAAATATGCACGAGGTGAGTAAAGAATTTTTTTTTTTTAAAAAAATAATGAAGAATTTTGAAAATAAATAGAACAATAATCATGTACGATTTAAAAATTTTATTAGTGCCCCCACCACTTACAACATAGCGGATGAAAATTTTTGCTGAGGTTACCTGCCACATGCATGCTGATTGTTGATGGTTTAATAACATTTCATTTCATCAATTCTTCCTTCCTTTTTTTTTTTTTTTTTTTTTTTAAGTGGGAACCCGCAGCCGCTACCTTCGGTGTGCACTGAGTAAACCCCGTACTAACGCAATAGCCTGAAAATTACGTTAGTCAGGTAAACCACACTAGGCAAACCCTATGTGACAGACTAGTCCAGGAAGGCATTGGTAGGGGGAATCGAACTCCTAACCTCTGGCCAAGAGTTCACCTACTCCACCAACTTGAACATCCCCTTAGGGGCATCAATTCTTCCCTTTTCTTGATGAATATGATGTGATCATGAGATTGGCCGAGTTATTTTTTGGTTGTGATTGATGTGTATTTTTTTAGGGAAGAAGATATCTTTGCCTATTGTAAGAGCAGGATATCAACTTTTTTTAAAAGTAAATATAGTAATTTTCGTTCAATGTAAGTCAAAAGCGATTACACCCGAAATAAGAGTAGGGGGTGGGTTTCTCTTTCTTAATTGACTACACATAGTAGATACAGTAGCCCTTGCAATAAAATGGACTGCCTGATTAGCTAAACTACGGGGACAAAACAAAATCTCAAGTGATGTCACCCGGGAGCAATCGGATAATCTGGGTGGGCGATTGTTCGGGTAAGTGGTAGGAGCCCCGACTGATAGGAGCAAAATAGCCGGGTAATTAAAGCTCTGTGTTCCCGAGCACTGCACACACTCAAACAAAAGAGAGTTAGTGGGACGTCGGAAGATTTTCCGGCGTGAATCACTCCGATGTCTAAGTCAGTAAAGTGTGTATAAGGCCCGGGATTATTTAATTTAAATCTAGGATTATTTAACTTAATCCGAACTTATTTAATTTTAATCCGAGTATATTTAATTTGGGAATATTTAGAGTTTCGATTTAAATTCTAATATTCTTAAATTATTTAGGATTGAAATTGAATTAAAAAGAGGGCCGAGGACTGAATTGCAATTTTTGAAGTTTCAGGGACTAAATTGCAATATTGATTGAAGTTATCATAATTATTATGAAATTATCAGCATGTATACGTGTATATGTCATAAGGAATTCAGAAAAATAGAGCAGAGAAGCCGAGATCTTCTTTTTTCTTTGATATTTCGATTTTCAAATCGCCGTAACTTTTGATCCGATCGTCCGATTTCGATTCCGAAAATTGTTTTGGAATCCTTGCGATGAGGACTTCGATATAGGGTAAGTTTTTATTTATTTCGGCATGGTTTGAAGATTGAAATGTTGCAGAGATCAGATTTTATGCTCTATGTATGTTCTTGAGGTTTATATGCGCGATATATTCGAAACCGGATCGAAGAGTTTATCTTATTTGTATATAATCATGAATTCCAGCTTATAGTGGATGATTATAGCTGCTGGTATAAGGATATATGATGCTATCTTGCTGCTACATGTTGATTTGAAGTATATGAGATTGATATTGATTTCGATATTTTGTCGGTTACCGATTTTCAGTTGCTACGCTGTCGATTCGTGTTTTGAGACCGTTTTGATAGCCGATGATTGAGCTGAGATGTTCTTTGAGATATTGTTGACGTTGTAGTATTTTATTCTTCAATTTCAGACTTGTTTGAAGGCGAACGACTCAAGAACTTGAATTCGAATCGAAGAAGAAGAAGTCGAGGTTGAAGTTATTTTGATTGAAGATATATTGATGATTTTGAATCGATTTTGAAATGATAGAGTTGAATGAAGTTTGATATGAATGTTTTGATGTTATGTTTCAGATTTGAAGCGTTCAAAACCGATAAAACCAGAAGTTATAAGACGACATCGCGAGTCAGGGATTTGAGACTCAAGAATGAAGCTTCTTGAGTTGTCCCGCCAAAATCACATACTTGTTTATCTTTTCGATTTGATTTTTATGTTGTCGATCCATCCCAAGTAGTGGATCTTTGAGTTTGAGTCGATATGATTGCGATATGATATGATATCAAATTGATTCTATGCTAAGATCTGAGGCGATCTTATTTTCTAGTCCAGAATGACTACGATAGATGAATATCCATGTCAAGATCGGTTACGAATCTTGATGGCAACAACGTTATATAAATCAATTCTTGATCGATATATGCGTTATTTACTCTATTGTTGAGTCGATTATGATTAGAGTCGATATGATTTATTTAATGTTTTATATGTCGATTATACTTAGAATGATTTCTCACCGGAGTTTATCCGGCTGTTTTTTTGTTTTGTATGTGTGCATGGCAATAGAGGAGGCAGGAGCTAGTCAGAGACGTCATTGATAGCTCGAGAAAGAGTTTAACACGTGAGGACTTGGGTTTTAGATGAAATGATGTACCTTAGATAGCATCAAACTTGTTATGAAACTTAAGACTTGAAGTATACTTTTTGATACTTTGTGTAGCTTGTGGTTAATGCCTTCTTAATGTTTCGTTTGATGTAAGAAAAGCACGGATTTATGCTTGATACTTGGTACTATCAATATATGCATGTTTCCTGATTTTATGAACCATGATTTGAGTTGGTTCTTGGTGATTTGGATTGAATGTTCCAAGTTTTGACAGCAAAAATTGTTCTGCAGATTTTGTGAGACCTCGGTTCTAAACAACTAATCTCGGCTTAAACAACAATTAAGCATACAAGATCCAAGACCAAAGTAAGAAAGAAATTTTTTTTTTTTTTAAAGGAGGCTACGCTCGGGCGGGCAAAAACTGCCGCTCGAGCGCGTCCTAAACTCCAGCACTGCTGGACAATAAAAAAGGGGGGTGCGCTCGGGCGGGAAAAAATTGCCGCTCGAGCGCGCCCTAGAGTTTAGCGCTGCTGGATTACTCGAACTGGGGTGCGCTCGGGCTGCTAAAAACTGCAGCTCGGGTGCCCCCCCTGCAGCAGAAACAGAACAGAGCAAAAAAAGCTTGGCAGCTCAAACTAAAAGTTATTCCATACATCAAACTCAAATTCATGCATTAAAAACATAACTTCTCCAGTTATTACATGAAATGCTAGCGTTGATCAACTACGAACCAGTCTATAACATGCAACATAAGACTCGCATAATCGATACAACATAAACAACGAAGTTCGAGATCTAAACATGTTCTAATATAATTAGATAAACATATTGACACGACTTCTAAACCGAGTCTCACTTCTACAACTTTCCCTCGGAGCTAACCATGCCTCTTCTGACTTGTTCCTGCCCCACCTGTTGCCAAGTACACATACAAAACAAAGCAACAGCCGGATAACCGGTGAGAATATAATTCCCAGTAAAAGAGACAAACATGCATATCATAAAAACATCTCAAACGAAATGCATCAACTTCCAGATATTCAATTAACAACCATGCAATTCCAAAAGCATATATAAATTCAATTCAGATGCATAAATGCAATGCATGTCTTTAAATCTGGGATTATCAAGTCGGATAATCAAAAGAGTTGCTGCTTTTGCTTTTAGGATCCCGAGGACGAGATCACGTAAACAACTCACCGACTCTCCCGATCGAGGTGGTGCTACGTATCTCTATCCTCTAGACTTTGGTGCGACTATAAGGAGTATGCTAGCACTAGGTGAAACGGCTACACCCAGGCCACTCACAATATAATCCCCAAAATGTCTATGATAAAAGGGCCGTCCTGCCCGTTGCTCAAATCAAGGATTCTTAGTTCAATATGAATGCAATGCAAAACATAACTCAAATAACTCAAATAATCAAATAACATGCAAGTACGTGATTTTTCCAAAACATTCGAATCAAGTCGGATTCGAGTCACACGTTTCATTTCAGTCTAAGTCATCTTATACCTCTTTCAACAACGTCGATGCTCCAAAACCTGGAAACAACAACGATTCCTCAATCAAGATTCAATCAAACTTCCTCAATCGATAATAAGAAATCGATACTATACCGGCTACAATCTTCAAAGCGATACAACTCTTGAAATCTCGAAACTCAAAGGACTGCAAACGAATCTGTAAAATAAGTAATAAAGGCTCGAGATCAATATCGACAATCCAACTCAACTGAAAATGGTTTGATTCAATTCTAACCAAACTATAGCCCAAAATTCAAACCGGCGGCATAACAGCTATAATCTGATAAAACCGGAAATGCAGACAGCATAATATCAATCCAATAGACTTCATTCAACCAAAAATTCATCAAAACAACCAATTCTAACAAATCACAAAACTCACTTTTTTCGAAAATCCCTTCTAAAATTCATAACAATTCCGAACGACGCTCTATTTCAAAATCGACAGAGAATAAACGATCAGAACTCTGCCAAGAACAACATACTAGAAAATCAATCGATTCTAACGACATCCCAAAACTAGAATGTATTTGATCGGAGAAATACTTACGATAGAACGAAGCTCTCTCAGCCGTGATCGCTAATCTGCCTTCAGAAATAAATTCCAACGGACGGATCGAGCTTGGGGAGAAATCTAAAAGCTTGGAAAGGGTTTTGGGCGTTCAACAATGGGGGAGGCGTGAGGAGGAAGAAGGGAATGAGGAAGAAAAGTCAATCTCAAGCTTAAATATCTAACAATTCCAGTATTTGCATTTTAGTCCCTGAAAAATCCAAAATTTGCAAAAAGGACCCTGATCAAAATCAAGTCGGCTCTTGAACTCTGGAATCTCCGATTATCTCAAATAAAGTTGATTAAGATAAAATCGGGGCGTTACAATTCTCCCCCTCTAAGAAAAGATTTCGTCCTCGAAATCAACACGATTCCAACATGAACTGTGTCTCTCAACTTACTCCTTCAAGTACGTCAATCCAAAGTCGACTCATTCTCGTCAGAATAATCTTCCTCTGCTTAGTCACAATTCGTTTCATCTCTGGTTCCAAAACAGGTGACATAGAAAATCACTTCCAAACAACGGGGATCTTCTTCTCTTCTCGTACAACTCTTGAAAAGTGCATTCAAGAATTCACCAAAAAGCTGTCGTTGTACGAAGTCTCCACAAGAATCCAGAGTTCTGCCAACTAGTGCTAAGTCGAGCACTACAACTCGTGGCATAACGTCAAAAGTTCAACTCGTCTAATCTGGCTGTCCGTCGTTCTGAGGATATCGATCTGAAAAAGTTAAAATCAGACAACAAAATTTCATCGAAGTCCTTGCCGAAAGCATGAGTGCATCAAGGATCTCTGTCTAAACTGACAGACTTCGGCAAAACATGACATCTGACGACCTCTGACAATATCTCAATCCTCTAATCTTGAATAAAAGTCATTTTGTACGGAGTACGGTAGCAGATTCCAACAATCGGTCAATCAAATCAGATAGTAGATAAAATAAGAACAGCTCTAAACATCGGTTGCTGCATACAATTTCTCAAATAAAAATTCGCAGTCAGAAATCTCAAACAATCTAATACTCTTTTCTGCCTCCAAATCAGCTCCAACTGTGAAAACAATTACTCCAACTCCCTAATCAAAGAAAAGATCACGGAAATCTCTTCATAAGAAAAAAATAGATAACAGATCCCCAAATCAATAAGATCGCTGCGAGCTCGAAGTCTAGATTCAGACATTGAGTCTCGAGCATCTTCAGCTGTCCCGATGTCTAGACTATAGCGCGATTCCTCTGAATAAGAATACATCCCAAAATCTCGATAAGAAGAGAGCGTTGATCGGCACAAATTCCATCATTAACTCAAACAATCGAAGAAGACCCTCCAATCCAAAAGAATTCTGACATTGAAGAATAACAACAACTACTTGGTACTAATATCTGCTATACAATTCTCAAAAACTCTGAAAGATCAGCACAATTCTCATTCCAAAAGATAAAAAATCAACGATAAGAATTCCTAGTCTCAACTAATTCTTCTGAAAGATCCGGTTAACAGAAGTTAACAACACTACTGGAGCATTCATCAATTCGAACGATTCAAAAATTTAAAAGAGGCACGTTAAACATATACAAATTCTTCAATAAGAAGGCAAAAGATTCGCCAGTATCTAACAGTCCAATAAGAATAGGAAACTCAATATCAAACGTTACCTGATCTGTCATTATCGGGTGCAGCCTGAGTCTGCGGATCCTCAGACAGAGCAAAAACTCGTGCCTGCTGTCTGGGAGGCTGGCTTGCATACTGATTACCTTCCTGCACATTCTAGTGCTGAGGTTGGAAAGAGTGGACAGTAGGTGCTTGCTGCTGAGGCTGAGCTGTCTGTCTCGGGAAAATTCCACTTTGAGCTTGCTGAGGAACACGCTGAGGACACGTTCTCGCAAAATTCCCCGCCTGGTTACAACTATGATAGCTTTCAAAAATACCTCTACACTGATCACTGGAGTGACGACCTCCGCAGTTGGCACAAGACATGCCTGACTGTCCCGAACTCTGTCCCGATCCATACTGCCTCGAACCACTAGAGCTCGAAGAACTGGTTCCGTGCTTCTTAAACTGCTTCCCCTTCGAGATATAGTAATCCTTCCTGTTACCTCCACTGCTACCACCCTCAGAACTCGGTGGTTGGTTCTGAAACTGAAAGTATTGATTCTGGTAATGGAACGGTTGGTTTTGGTATTGAGAAGATTGTGCCTGAAACTTTCCTTGCTGCTGCTGAGGCACAAACTGATTTCCTCTCTGTTTCCACAAACCTGCTTCAGCTCATTTTGCGTGATTCATGGCATTCGCAAAATTATCTGGCCTAGCAGTGTTTACCAACGTGAAGATATCAGGGTTCAAGCCATTAATGAAAAGGTCGGCTTTAGCTTCCTCATCACCGGAAATTAGCGGTGCAAAACGCAACAGACTATCAAACTTGGCTACGTACTCTTCAATGTTCAGATTCCATTGCCTCAGATTCGCAAACTCAGCTCCCTTATCCTTACGGTACAAGATAGGGAAAAAACGCTTATAAAATTCAGATTTGAAAAGAGTCCAAGTAACTTCCGTACCTCTATTCTCCATTGCTTTCTTCGTCATGATCCACCAACTCTTAGCAACCCCACGAAGCTGATGAATGACTAACCTGATTCGACGGTCATCTGTGTAATCAAGGGAATCGAATAATTGATCAATATCATCCAACCAACTCTCACAGTCGACTGGATTCTCTGTACCCATCAACAACGGCGGATTGAAAGACTGAAACCTCTTCAGCAAGGTTTCCATAGGTGTTGCTGTAGCATCCATTTCAACCGTTTCAGTACTAGCTTGCTCGGTTGTAGGAATAACTAGCGGTGGGTTTCTGTTTAACTCTCGACGAGGACCCATCTGATAATCAAAGGTTAGGACACGATATACTCAATCGCTACGATTCGGTTCCCTACAACCGCTTGGAATACCGGGTACCAGTCGATAACAGAAGCAGTTATATATCAAGTAGTTCATGCTTTATAAAATTAAATCATAGAATCAAGTAATTCAATTAATTTCTCAAATAATAAAGCATGCTCGCATGGTAATAAATAATCAATCAAATAACTCATACACATGCGAGGAGCCAATACATGCAGACTCGAACTACCCCGCTCACTCTAGTTCAACCAAGAATCTTAAGGGCTCTGATACCACTTAATGTGAGACCTCGGTTCTAAACAACTAATCTCGGCTTAAACAACAATTAAGCATACAAGATCCAAGACCAAAGTAAGAAAGAAATTTATTTTTTTTTAAAGGAGGCTGCGCTCGGGCGGGTAAAAACTGCCGCTCGAGCGCGTCCTAAACTCCAGCACTGCTGGACAATAAAAAAAAGGGGTGCGCTTGGGCGGGCAAAAATTGCCGCTCGAGCGCGCCCTAAAGTTTAGCGCTGCTGGATTACTCGAACTGGGGTGCGCTCGGGCTGCTAAAAACTGCAGCTCGGGCCCCCCCTGCAGCAGAAACAGAACAGAGAAGAAAAAGCTTGGCAGCTCAAACTAAAAGTTATTCCATACAAAAAACTCAAATTCATGCATTAAAAACATAACTTCTCCAGTTATTACATGAAATGCTAGCGTTGATCAACTACGAACCAGTCTATAACATGCAACATAAGACTCGCATAATCGATACAACATAAACAACGAAGTTCGAGATCTAAACATGTTCTAATATAACTAGATAAACATATTGACACGACTTCTAAACCGAGTCTCACTTCTACAACTTTCCCTCGGAGCTAACCATGCCTCTTCTTACTTGTTCCTGCCCCACCTGTTGCCAAGTACACATACAAAACAAAGCAACAGCCGGATAACCGGTGAGAATATAATTCCCAGTAAAAGAGACAAACATGCATATCATAAAAACATCTCAAACGAAATGCATCAACTTCCAGATATTCAATTAACAACCATGCAATTCCAAAAGCATATATAAACTCAATTCAGATGCATAAATGCAATGCATGTCTTTAAATCTGGGATTATCAAGTCGGATAATCAAAAGAGTTGCTGCTTTTGCTTTTGGGATCCCGAAGACGAGATCACGTAAACAACTCACCGACCCTCCCGATCGAGGTGGTGCTACGTATCTCCATCCTCTAGACTTTGGTGCGACTATAAGGAGTATGCTAGCACTAGGTGAAACGGCTACACCCAGGCCACTCACAATATAATCCCCAAAACATCTATCATAAAAGGGCCGTCCTGCCCGTTGCTCAAATCAAGGATTCTTAGTTCAATATGAATGCAATGCAAAACATAACTCAAATAACTCAAATAATCAAATAACATGCAAGTACGTGATTTTTCCGAAACACTCGAATCAAGTCGGATTCGAGTCACACGTTTCATTCCAGTCTAAGTCATCTTATACCTCTTTCAACAACGTCGATGCTCCAAAACCTGGAAACAACAACGATTCCTCAATCAAGATTCAATCAAACTTCCTCAATCGATAATAAGAAATCGATATTATACCGGCTACAATCTTCAAAGCGATACAACTCTTGAAATCTCGAAACTCAAAGGACTGCAAACTAATCTGTAAAAGAAGTAATAAAGGCTCGAGATCAATATCGACAATCCAACTCGACTGAAAACGGTTTGATTCAATTCAAACCAAACTATAGCCCAAAATTCAAATCGGCGGCATAACGGCTATAATCTGATAAAACCGGAAACGCGGACAGCATAATATCAATCCAATAGACTCCATTCAACCAACAATCCATCAAAACAACCAATTCTAACAAATCACAAAACTCACTTTTTTCGAAAATCCCTTCTAAAATTCATAACAATTCCGAACGACGCTCTATTTCAAAACCGACAGAGAATAAACGATCAAAACTCTGCCAAGAACAACATACTAGCAACTCAATCGATTCTAACGACATCCCAAAACTAGAATGTATTTGATCGGAGAAATACTTACGATAGAACGAAGCTCTCTCAGCCGTGATCGCTAATCTGCCTTCAGAAATAAATTCCAACGGACGGATCGAGCTCGGGGAGAAATCTAAAAGCTTGGAAAGGGTTTTGGGCTTCAACAATGGGGGAGGCGTGAGGAGGAAGAAGGGAATGAGGAAGAAAAGTCAATCTCAAGCTTAAATATCTAACAATTCCAGTATTTGCATTTTAGTCCCTGAAAAATCCAAAATTTGCAAAAAGGACCCTGATCAAAATCAAGTCGGCTCTTGAACTCTGGAATCTCCGATTATCTCAAATAAAGTTGATTAAGATAAAATCGGGGCGTTACAATTCTCCCCCTCTAAGAAAAGATTTCGTCCTCGAAATCAACACGATTCCAACACGAACTGTGTCTCTCAACTTACTCCTTCAAGTACGTCAATCCAAAGTCGACTCATTCTCGTCAGAATAATCTTCCTCTGCTTAGTCACAATTCGTTTCATCTCTGGTTCCAAAACAGGTGACACAGAAAATCACTTCCAAACAACGGGGATCTTCTTCTCTTCTCGTACAACTCTTGAAAAGTGCATTCAAGAATTCACCAAAAAGCTGTCGTTGTACGAAGTCTCCACAAGAATCCGGAGTTCTGCCAACTAGTGCTAAGTCGAGCACTACAACTCATGGCATAACGTCAAAAGTTCAACTCGTCTAATCTGGCTGTCCGTCGTTCTGAGGATATCGAACTGAAAAAGTTAAAATCAGACAACAAAATTTCATCGAAGTCCTTGCCGAAAGCATGAGTGCATCAAGGATCTCTGTCTAAACTGACAGACTTCGGCAAAACATGACATCTGACGACCTCTGACAATATCTCAATCCTCTAATCTTGAATGAAAGTCATTTTGTACGGAATACGGTAGCAGATTCCAACAATCGGTCAATCAAATCAGATAGTAGATAAAATAAGAATAGCTCTAAACATCGGTTGCTGCATACAATTTCTCAGATAAAAATTCGCAGTCAGAAATCTCAAACAATCTAATCCTCTTTTCTGCCTCCAAATCACCTCCAACTGTAAAAACAATTACTCCAACTCCCTAATCAAAGAAAAGATCACGGAAATCTCTTCATAAGAAAAAAATAGATAACAGATCCCCAAATCAATAAGATCGCTGCGAGCTCGAAGTCTAGATTCAGACATTGAGTCTCGAGCATCTTCAGCTATCCCGATGTCCAGACTATAGCGCGATTCCTCTGAATAAAAATACATCCCAAAATCTCGATAAGAAAAGAGCGTTGATCGGCACAAATTCCATCATTAACTCAAACAATCGAAGAAGACCCTCCAATCCAAAAGAATTCCGACATTGAAGAATAACAACAAATGCTTGGTACTAATATCTGCTATACGATTCTCAAAAACTCTGAATGATCAGCACAATTCTCATTCCAAAAGATAAAAAATCAACGATAAGAATTCCTAGTCTCAACTAATTCTTCTGAAAGATCCGGTTAACAGAAGTTAACAACACTACTGGAGCATTCATCAATTCGAACGATTCAAAAATTTAAAAGAGGCACGTTAAACATATACATATTCTTCAATAAGAAGGCAAGAGATTCGCCAGTATCTAACAGTCCAATAAGAATAGGAAACTCAATATCAAACGTTACCTGATCTGTCATTATCGGGTGCAGCCTGAGTCTGCGGATCCTCTGACAGAGCAAAAACTCGTGCCTGCTGTCTGGGAGGCTGGCTTTCATACTGATTACCTTCCTGCACATTCTGTTGCTGAGGTTGGAAAGAGTGGATAGTAGGTGCTTGCTGCTGAGGCTGAGCTGTCTGTCTCGGGAAAATTCCACTCTGAGCTTGCTGAGGAACACGCTGAGGACACGTTCTCGCAAAATTCCCCGCCTGGTTACAACTATGACAGCTTCCAAAAATACCTCTACACTGATCACTGGAGTGACGACCTCCGCAGTTGGCACAAGACATGCCTGACTGTCCCGAACTCTGTCCCGATCCATACTGCCTCGAACCACTAGAGCTCGAAGAACTGGTTCCGTGCTTCTTAAACTGCTTCCCCTTTGGGAGATAGTAATCCTTCCTGTTACCTCCACTGCTACCACCCTCAGAACTCGGTGGTTGGTTCTGAAACTGAAAGGATTGATTTTGGTAATGGAATGGTTGGTTTGGTATTGAGAAGATTGTGCCTGAAACTGTCCTTGTTGCTGCTGAGGCACAAACTGATTTCCTCTCTGTCTTCACAAACCTGCTTCAGCTCCTTTTGCGTGATTCATGGCATCCGCAAAATTATCTGGCCTAGCAGTGTTTACCAACGTGAAAATAATAAGGTTCAAGCCATTAATGAAATGGTCGGCTTTAGCTTCCTCATCACCGGCAATTAGCGGTGCAAAACGCAACAGACTATCAAACTTGGCTACGTACTCTTCAATGTTCAGATTCCCTTGCCTCAGATTGGCAAACTCAGCTCCCTTATCCTTACGGTACGAGATAGGGAAAAACCGCTTATAAAATTCAGATTTGAAAAGAGTCCAAATAACTTCCGTACCTCTATTCTCCATTGCTTTCTTCGTCATGATCCACCAACTCTTAGCAACCCCACGAAGCTGATGAATGACTAACCTGATTCGACGGTCATCTGTGTAATCAAGGGAATCGAATAATTGATCAATATCATCCAACCAACTCTCACAGTCGACTGGATTCTCTGTACCCATCAACAACGGCGGATTGAAAGACTGAAACCTCTTCAGCAAGGTTTCCATAGGTGTTGCTGTAGCATCCATTTCAACCATTTTAGTACTAGCTTGCATAGTTGTAGGAATAACTGGCGGTGGGTTTCTGTTTAACTCTCGACGAGGACCCATCTGATAATCAAAGGTTAGGACACGATATACTCAATCTCTACGATTTGGTGCCCTACAACCTCTTGGAATACCGGGTACCAATCGATAACAGAAGCAGTTATATCTCAAGTAGTTCATGCTTTATAAAATTAAATCACAGAATCAAGTAATTCAATTAATTTCTCAAATAATAAATTATGCTCGCATGGTAATAAATAATCAATCAAATAACTCATACACATGCGAGGAGCCAATACATGCAGACTCGAACTACCCCGCTCACTCTAGTTCAACCAAGAATCTTAAGGGCTCTGATACCACTTAATGTGAGACCTCGGTTCTAAACAACTAATCTCGGCTTAAACAACAATTAAGCATACAAGATCCAAGACCAAAGTAAGAAAGAAATTTTTTTTTTTTAAAGGAGGCTGCGCTCGGGCGGGCAAAAACTGCCGCTCGATCGCGTCCTAAACTCCAGCACTGCTGGACAATAAAAAAGGGGGGTGCGCTCGGGCGGGCAAAAATTACCGCTCGAGCGCGCCCTAAAGTTTAGCGCTGCTGGATTACTCGAACTGGGGTGCGCTCGGGCTGCTAAAAACTGCAGCTCGGGCGCCCCCTGTAGCAGAAACAGAACAGAGCAGAAAAAGCTTGGCAGCTCAAACTAAAAGTTATTCCATACATCAAACTCAAATTCATGCATTAAAAACATAACTTCTCCAGTTATTACATGAAATGCTAGCGTTGATCAACTACGAACCAGTCTATAACATGCAACATAAGACTCGCATAATCGATACAACATAAACAACGAAGTTCGAGATCTAAACATGTTCTAATATAACTAGATAAACATATTGACACGACTTCTAAACCGAGTCTCACTTCTACAACTTTCCCTCGGAGCTAACCATGCCTCTTCTTACTTGTTCCTGCCCCACCTGTTGCCAAGTACACATACAAAACAAAGCAACAGCCGGATAACCGGTGAGAATATAATTCCCAGTAAAAGAGACAAACATGCATATCATAAAACATCTCAAACGAAATGCATCAACTTCCAGATATTCAATTAACAACCATGCAATTCCAAAAGCATATATAAACTCAATTCAGATGCATAAATGCAATGCATGTCTTTAAATCTGGGATTATCAAGTCGGATAATCAAAAGAGTTGCTGCTTTTGCTTTTGGGATCCCGAAGACGAGATCACGTAAACAACTCACCGACTCTCCCGATCGAGGTGGTGCTACGTATCTCCATCCTCTAGACTTTGGTGCGACTATAAGGAGTATGCTAGCACTAGGTGAAACGGCTACACCCAGGCCACTCACAATATAATCCCCAAAATGTCTATCATAAAAGGGCCGTCCTGCCCATTGCTCAAATCAAGGATTCTTAGTTCAATATGAATGCAATGCAAAACATAACTCAAATAACTCAAATAATCAAATAACATGCAAGTACGTGATTTTTCCGAAACACTCGAATCAAGTCGGATTCGAGTCACACATTTCATTCCAGTCTAAGTCATCTTATACCTCTTTCAACAACATCGATGCTCCAAAACCTGGAAACAACAACGATTCCTCAATCAAGATTCAATCAAACTTCCTCAATCGATAATAAGAAATCGATATTATACCGGCTACAATCTTCAAAGCGATACAACTCTTGAAATCTCGAAACTCAAAGGACTGCAAACGAATCTGTAAAAGAAGTAATAAAGGCTCGAGATCAATATCGACAATCCAACTCGACTGAAAATGGTTTGATTCAATTCAAACCAAACTATAGCCCAAAATTCAAACCGGCGGCATAACGACTATAATCTGATAAAACCGGAACCGCAGACAGCATAATATCAATCCAATAGACTCCATTCAACCAACAATCCATCAAAACAACCAATTCTAACAAATCACAAAACTCACTTTTTTCGAAAATCCCTTCTAAAATTCATAACAATTCCGAACGACGCTCTATTTCAAAACCGACAGAGAATAAACGATCAGAACTCTGCCAAGAACAACATACTAGCAACTCAATCGATTCTAACGACATCCCAAAACTAGAATGTATTTGATCGGAGAAATACTTACGATAGAACGAAGCTCTCTCAGCCGTGATCGCTAATCTGCCTTCAGAAATAAATTCCAACGGACGGATCGAGCTCGGGGAGAAATCTAAAAGCTTGGAAAGGGTTTTGGGAGTTCAACAATGGGGGAGGCGTGAGGAGGAAGAAGGGAATGAGGAAGAAAAGACAATCTCAAGCTTAAATATCTAACAATTCCAGTATTTGCATTTTAGTCCCTGAAAAATCCGAAATTTGCAAAAAGGACCCTGATCAAAATCAAGTCGGCTTTTGAACTCTGGAATCTCCGATTATCTCAAATAAAGTCGATTAAGATAAAATCGGGGCGTTACAGATTTTCTTGACAGGGTGCCCGCTCGATCGGGTAAACTCCACCGATCGAGCACGGCCTTTAAATTTTCAAAACAGAGAATTGGAATTTTGAGCTCGCTCGATCGGGTGAGTTCCATCGATCGAGCGAGGCCAAAAATATTTCAAACCTGAGAGTTTGAACTCCTAGCTCGCTCGATCGGCTGAATTTTCCCGATCGAGCGAGGTGCTATATTTTTTTAATTTTTTTTTTTTAGCTCTTGGTTTGAATATTATTTTAAGACTTGATTAATTCTTTTATTAATCCTTAATTGCCCTAAGATGAGATTAGCAACCCGAGGTCCCCACAACAGGTGGTATCAGAGCTTAAGTTTCTCGGACTGAGAATAGATGAGCGGGGTAGATCGAGTCTTCTATTCTGATTTATTTATTCTTGAAGCATGTTTATTATATTAATTGATTTACAGCTTTAATAATTTCATGCTATCTGTTATCTGATATGATTGGAAGCATGTTGGACTGAGACTGAATCAGATTCGATCTTTTGAGAAGGCATGATTGTACTAATCAGAGAAAGACTGAAACAGAACTGTGGTCTGAAATTTATATTGATGAATTATGCACTAATCTATTTGGTTCTCAGATATGCCTCCCTGACCAACATCGAGGACTAGACGTACTTTGGCAGTGAATCAGCCTGAACAGACTAATGCAGCACAGACAGTACCACAGGTCCCAGTGACAGCACCTGAACTAGGACAGGGTAGTACGCCTGTTGATACGATCGGCGATAATGCAACTCCGATGGAAAAACTGCTGAAATGATTTCAATCCTTCAAACCACCGACGTTACAAGAAACTGCGAATTTGAATCCCTTGACTATACAGATGAACATCGTGTGAGACTAGTGATCCATCAATTACATGGCCTTGCAAAGAATTGGTGGGTAGCGACGAAGAAAGCGTTTGAAAATCGAGGTACGGTTATCACATGGACTGTATTTAAAACTGTTTTCTATCAACGTTTCTTTCCTGTTTCTTATCGAAAGGACAAGGGAGCGGTGTTTGCAAGTTTGCAACAAGAGCATATGAATATTGAAGAATATGTTGCAAAATTTACCAGCTTACTGAAGTTCGCTCCTCATATTGCTGTAAGTGATGAAGCTCAAGCCGATCAATTTATAAATGGCTTGAATCCAGATGTGTTCACTCTTGTAGGACGACCGAATAATTTTGCTGATGCTCTTGATCGTGCAAAAGGAGCTGAAGGAGTACAGTTTGTCCCACAGCCGATGAAATCCGCAAGTGTAACGCCCAGAAATTTGATTACGTAAACCCGCATGCTTTAATTAGGAAAATAATTAATTTAAAATTTATGAATTTTGGTTAAATGATTTATGTGATATTATGTGAATTATGTGCATGGTTTAAAAATTTATTTTTAGCATTTAACCCGCAATTATGGAATTTATGAAAAGTTTAGATTTTTAAGAAATTTATTATTTTGATCGCGTAGACGGGACCGTGGACGGACGAGATATTGATTTTTCATTAAAATTATTTGATGAAAAATCAATATCTCGTCCGTCCACGGGAGATTTTTAGTAGCCATAAAATATTATTCTAAGGTTTTAATTCCCAAAATTTATGGTATTTTATTTATATATTTTAGAAAACCCATTTTTAGCCAAATTAAGTCATTTTATTGACTTTTATTAACCTATAAAAATTCCCTATTTTTATATTTCTGGATTTTAAGTTTTTAGAGTGTTTTAGCATGTGTATTAAAGTTTGAAAATACTTATTTTATGTTATATTATCTAGCTAATTAATTTACACTAATTATACCAAATTACCTCCTAATTACCCTACCCTATTCACGTCTAAACCCTTCAAGCCGCCTCCATCATCTTCTCCATCCCTTCTCCCACGTTCCCACAGCAGTGACAAGCCTCCATAGCCGCTGCTTCAAGATTTTAGCAAGTTTTCGTAGATCCGTCGTCCCGGAGTCCGTACACGCGTTCTAGCTTCGGTAAAAAAATCAAAAGACATGTCGAATTCTCTTCTTTCACACCATATAAGCTATTTATTTCGTCCATGTCAAGTTTTTATTGATTTGTTGGTGCTATGTTCGAATATGATGAAGATTTATGGTTAGAACATGCATATCTCATGCTTTTGCTTGAATTACATGTGCATGGTCACGTTTTGATGCAAGGGGATGGTTCCAGCTGCTGTCAGGTGGGTAAGGGCGTGTATTAGGGTCCTTAGGGACGTGTTATTGTTGCTGGTTCAGTGGCGTAGTTGCTGGTTTGGACAGAAAAGCTAGCTGGTCGCAGGTGGAAGCAAAATGAGCAGTCTTGGGAGATTGGCTCGTTATTGCTCCTCAGGGCGGGTTTTAGGCTGATTCCAGTTGGGTTAGAATCACAAGACCTTGGGGACGGTATTTAAGGTGGTTCTCCGGCCGTTAGTTTCCAGACATGGGCGGCCGAAAGGCCTGAATGCGGCGGTTGCGTTTTGCATGCGAGCAGAAACTAAGGTGTGATTGTTTTGGTTTGTTCTCCTACTACAGGACTTTTTTTGAGGTCACATTTGTTGGGTTAGAGCCAAATTGATGTTGGACAAGTATGGGCGGTGGTTTCACGGCCAAAGGTGGCCAGAGCAGGCGGCACGGTCAGTTTTTCCAAATCCGCTCAGGGCTGCAGTGAGTTAGGAGTAGGGAAAGAAAGACTAAGGTTGTGTCTAGGCTTCAGGTGGGCCAGGCTGGGTGTTTTGGATCCGGTTCAGGTCAGTAGTGTCTTGGGTTATGTTTTTTGGGTCCGGGTCTGGGTTAGGTGAGTCGGACTCGGGTATTTTAATTTTTAAATAATTATTAGTTTAAGTGTGTTTTGAGCTTTTAAAATTTATTAGAAAATTATTTGGGCTTTTAAATAATTTTATTTGGGCCTCAAATAATTTATTTAAGTTAACCCGATTGTTTTTGGGAGCCCATGAGAATTTTTGGGCCAGTGCGTGGATTTTTGGGTCAGTCTAGGAATTTATTGGGCTTAATTAAGTTAATGGGCTTAAATATTTTTATTTAGGCCCAGTTAAGTTTAAGTAATTTATTTGGGCTAATATATGATTTTTGGGCTTATTTTAAGTTGATGGGCTTAAATGCTTTTTTTATTTATTTAGGCCCAATTTTGATTAAGGGCTTTTAGTTAAGTATTAAATTATATTATGGGCTTTTAATTAAGTAATGGGCAATATTAAGATTTTATGGGCTTAGAATGAGTGATCAGCAGTCTGGACCAACCCATGAAAATTTACTAAGTCCGAAATATATATTTAATTTATTTTATGCATGAAAGTTATGTTTAAGTATAAGTATTTTTATTATGAAAATTAATTAAATATATATTACGAACATCTTTTCAGTGTATGCATACATGTAATATTCAGTTATATATGATCATGATTAAGAGTTGAGCAAGAAAATATTTTATGATGGGAATTGAAGTGGTGTGACAACATAGTTCAGAGGTGGTTTACCACCAGCACAGTTCAGGAAGTAGTTTACTGCCGGCATAGAGGTGACTTGTCACCGTCACGTACGTTGGTTTAAGAGACTGATCAGTCAGCACAGATTTAGTCACACTCACGGATATAACCATAGACTATTTAGAAAGTAATATGCTCAACTATATTCAGTAAGCTCAGTATGTTCAGTTATGACTATGTTCAGTCAGATACCCATGTTATTTTATCATGCATGCATGTTCATGTAAATATATGTGTTAGTATGATCATGTGCTTGTGTGATTTTGAAACCTTGTTATTTTGAGATAAAGCATGTTGTGCCTCTAGGCTCACTACGCTTATATGGTGCAGGTGATTATGATGATAACACAGTAGCTCCGACCGGTGGTGAGGGCCTATGAGTTCACACGCAGATGGTACCCGTGACCGTTGCTATCAGAGTTTTTATGTCTTTAGATTTTTATCAGTTATTTAAACACGTTTTTTCGCATTTATATTATTATGGTGGTTTCAAAAGTATTATCTTATTTACATGTGCATGGCCTATGAATTCTTGTATGAGATTCTATTTTAATAATGCATGATACAAGATTTTTATTAAGTATTTTTTTAATATTTATATATGTTATTTATCAAGTTTTTATTCAATGTTTAATTTTAGTGTCTATACATATATGTATGGGAATATATGTATTGTATGTACTTTTATTATTTAATAAAAAAAATAATTCTAGTATTTTATTAGTCAGAGTCGTTTCATTTGGTATCAGAGCACGGTCCTTGGAGGGTGTCTAATCTGCTACGTGAAGCTCAAAAGTCACACTACCGGTCTGTAAGTTTTAAATTTTTATTATGATTTATCAGGATCATGTTTATGATTTGAGCCTTTATGTTAGCAAAGTTTTAAAATAAAATTCTTAGTTATGCATTGCGGTTACGTAAGGGAATTATGGAAATTACAGTATCTATCCGAATCGTGTTTTACGACAGGGTGACCTCAAGAAATTTCGAAATTTGGGATTTAAGTTTAACATTTGAAATTTTGAAGTAACTTATTGATTTAAGTTAGAATGATTTCATGGGTGAGTTATTAAATATATTGTGGGATTAGCACTTAGAGTTGTTTTATAAATTTTAATATCTAACTAGTGGGATTTTGTTTTTTTGATACTAAGTGACATTAATAATTTTGATGAGAAGGTAGGAGTGGGTATTATGAGATATTAATTGTATTGTTACTATTGTAAGTTATTTTTTTATAATGGATGTTAGTCGAAGTTAACTAAGTGACTAGCTTGTCTAGAGATTGATAGACGTAAGTTTTGCCAGTTAATTAATGAGTCTTAACTCATGCAAGGACCGTGGATAAGTTTAAAGTATTATTGCAAGCTGTGTGACCATCGAATTGGTAATGTTGCGTGCTACAAATAGAGTAGAGGGTTTATAATACAATTATACCTCTAATTGATAGCTTCAAACCTATGTATCTAACGATTTATGTTTCTATTTTCTGTACCACATAAAGAGGTCATAATATTGGTATTGATTATGAGTGTGTTTGAAAAATAAAGTTTTAAATACAGTTTAAAACATTTCCTTAATATTATGATTTCTGTTTTTTTTAAAATGTATGTCGATGATGGATTTTGGTTTTGCTACTTGATCTTATTTCGGTGGTTGTTGGTTATAACTTGTGATTGTGTTTTGCGTTGTTAGGACTTGTTGCCTAGTATGAGAACTTAAGGATTAAGTGGGGTGGATTGAGACGTAAGTTAAAATGTTGGAGAAACATTAGTTTGAGTAGAGAAGAGTCTAGAAGTCGAGTTAAGCAAGCCATTAGATTAAGCAAACTATGATACCATTTTTTTATTCTTTCAATTGTTGTCATGTTGATTTTTGGATTGGGTTCGATTTTGAGTCGGAAGTATAGCTAGAACTTGATTTTAGTTTTTAAGATGCATGCTAGTGTGATAGGTAACACTTGAGTAGTGTGTTCTTGCAATCAACAGTATACAAAATTGCCAATCGGTTCTATTAGACTGTTATAACTAATAAAATTATTATTGTCCAATCTAGGGGTTGTCGTGGTTTTTCTGGTGGCTATAAAAAAAAAATTAAGTTTTTGCTTCTTTAAGTTGCTACTACATGGTTAGTGGATGCAGATAGCCTAGTTACAGTAATTTGTCGTAAGTTGAGGTATCTGCTGTTTAATTTGCTGTCTTTTTAGAGTTTAAGGTATGATATTTGATTATTGGGTATAAGTTAGAGTTTAAGACTCGCAAAGAAGTTGTGGTAGAGGATCGGACATATGAAATTTTGGAAGAGAGTTTAAATAATTTTAGAAGCTTGAATAAGTCTAGTGCGTCGAAAGTGAAATTATGTGGGAACAATGGTTTACGCGTATAGGTGATGATTTTTAGGATTTAGTTTTGACGAAAAACATGGTTGATATGCAAATTTTTTTTGAGTTTGCATGATAAAGTTTTGCTAAGATAAGTTTAATATAGAAGTTGATATTTTAAGTGCCATGTTTAAATGACAAGATTGGGAACAAAAGTTCGGTTCATGAATGTTGAAAGATAGATAAGTGAAGTGTATAAACATAGGTAATCAATAAAGTTTTGGTATAATACGATTGTTGTGCTAGGGGATATGCACGTAGAGTTAATATTTGGGCATTTATGTATAAGCTGAGGTAAGCATGTGCTGTAATTTTATTATAGTACTAAGAATTATATATAAATGTCAAATTTGGTTGACAGTGGGATATAAATAAGTTGTAACAATTTTCTTTACGAGGTGTTTAGCAGCAAAAGTTTATAAATGTAGACTTGATTGAGGTAAAGAGGACGCATGATAAGAATAAAAATATGTTGTTTATCAGAGTGCGCAGCGAAAACATGACTCTTGGAGATACTGAAACTTGGGAACTAGTTATATAAATGTGAATTTAGTAAACTAGAATTTTGAGAGACTTCGGTATAAGAATTTGATCAGTCAAATTTCGAGGACGAAATTCCATTTAAGGGGAGGAGAATTGTAACGCCCGGAAATTTGATTACGTAAACCCGCATGCATAGTTAGGAAAATAATTTATTTAAAATTTATGAATTTGGGTTAAATGATTTATGTGATATTATGTGAATTATGTGCATGGTTTAAAAAATTATTTTTAGCATTTAACCCGCAATTATGGAATTTATGGAAAGTTTAGATTTTTAAGAAATTTATTATTTTGATCGCGTAGACGGGACCGTGGACGGACGAGATATTGATTTTTCATCCAAATTATTTTATGAGATTTTTAGTAGCCATAAAATATTATTTTAAGGTTTTAATTCCCAAAATTTATGGTATTTCATTTATATATTTTAGAAAACCCATTTTTAGCCAAATTAAGTCATTTTATTGACTTTTATTAACCTATAAAAATTCCCTATTTTTATATTTCGGGATTTTAAGTTTTTAGAGTGTTTTAGCATGTGTATTAAAGTTTGAAAATACTTATTTTATGATCTATTATCTAGCTAATTAATTTACACTAATTATACCTAAACTACCTCCTAATTACCTTACCCTATTCACGTCTAAACCCTTCAAGCCGCCTCCATCATCTTCTCCATCCCTTCTCCCACGTTCCCACAGCAGTGACAAGCCTCCATAGTCGCTGCTTCAAGATTTTAGCAAGTTTTCGTAGATCCGTCGTCCCGAAGTCCGTACACGCATTCTAGCTTCGATAAAAAATCAAAAGGCATGTCGAATTCTCTTCTTTCACACCATATAAGCTAGTTATTTCATTCATATCAATTTTTTATTGATTTGTTGGTGCTATGTTCGAATATGATGAAGATTTATGGTTAGAACATGCATATCTCATGCTTTGCTTGAATTACATGTGCATGGTCACGTTTTGATGCAAATGGATGGTTCCATTGAAATAGTGGGTGCCCTGTTAGCCAACTTGTGGCTAAGGGCCTTTATGACTCTATATGTAAACAATCTTTGTTTAATATAATTTACACTTTTATATTGGCTTTTGCTTTATCTTTTATCATATTATTATGTTGTGACGTACTATACCATGTTTAGATAAAGACCTTGAGTATACTAGAGTGCATGTAAGATGTGATAGTAGATTTGAATGACTGTCATGAAACACATCTTATAATCACTGTATATTCTAAACAGTTCCTAGTCAATTGAGCCGTCCGCAAATAAGGATAAGGATCGCTCGAGATTGAGACTAGCATTTGCGATGCCAAGTACCACGTTTCATTGGTATGGAACATAGAGATGTTCGAAGCATGCAAATGGATATTCATTTGATGGATGATCGAACTACCCTATTCGGACTTTCCAAGTGGTTTTCACTAATTGAGTGGATAAGTCCGCGGTTTTTGGTTGTACACCATTAGTCCTTACTACTTGAAACATCATGGAGACTCTATATGCTAGTACTGTACTTTGACTCGTTTACTGACTCTATGAGGGTCATCAGGTGTCGAGATTGGGTACAGTTACGACACATATAAGAGTCAATGCTTTGTTGTCAAGGATTCACCACACGCTTGCGAGTGTGGATATCCTATGCGATCTGAGGAGATATTAGTATCACAAATCTCTGGCCAGAGTACATGATATGTTTTAGGTTACTTGGTTTCCTAGTTGCACATGCGATGTCACTATTTGATTTTCAAGATGTATTGCATAGTTATCGAATCTGGAACGAATCTCAATATACTAATGGTTGTTGATTCGATCGGGATATATGGATGAAGGGACCGTACTGTACGCAAACCAAAACCTACTGGTTCTTGCAGGCACTATTAGTGATACCTAGGGAATCATGGGGCGATGTTGCTAGGCGCTCTTACCATGATTCGATGGGTAAGTCGGAAATTGTTGTTCCAAGTCACAATGAGTTGTGGGCCCACGACTAGCTGTATCCCTGAACCATTGAGGGTTACACAAGTAATAGATTTCTAATCACCATTGAGATAATTAAATTTAATGATTTAAATTTAGCAAATGAGAAGTAGGACTTCTTATTAAAGAGTAGAGGGAGTGAGATTTCCTAAAATGACATAGGGATGCCATTTTTGGAAATCACTGAATTCGGATTCAGAAAATTTATCTTGACTTTAAAATATGCAAAAAAGGTTTCTGTACACATTGGTGAAATTGGTTTATCAATTTGAGTCACGATGAATTTTATATTAATTTCTGAACATGCGGGCTTTGCTTGTCAGGCTTGAACTTATGACTAATGGGCCCTAAGCTGTTAGCAACCCATATTATAAATAAGTTATTGCAGTACAAAAATTAGACACAAGAGCTCATAATTTTCGAAACCTAGAGAGCTTTCTCTCCCTAGGGTTCGGCCGCCCCTTCCTCCCCTTTGTGTTCGAAAATCCAGTCTGCAATTTTCAAAAATTGCAGTCTGGTTTAACAAATCAGATCTGTTAAATTCTCTTCGTAGAAACTTCTGATAGACTTTCTAGTGCAGTCTATCAGAGAGATTTAGAATTCTGTTCGTGGACCTGATTCAGGAGTTGATCGAGCGAGTCATCAGTTCCTGGGATATACAAGAAGAGCAGAGTCATCTGTTGGAGTCCATAACCTCAAGTTGAGACTTGAGAGGTAAAATATAATTCTGTTTTATTTTACTTGTTTGTTTTAATCGTTAGGATTTGAAACCCATGATCTGGAACCGTTCCAGATCAGAAAATAAAATTTTTTAAACTTCCGCTGCTACGGGTATCACATCTGACTGATCCTAGAACATGTTCCAATATCCAGCTGCTGTCAGGAGAGTAAGGGCATGTATTAGGGTCCTTAGGGACGTGATATTGTTGCTGGTTCAGTGGCTTAGTTGCTGGTTTGGGCAGAAAAGCTAGCTGGTTGCAGGTGGAATCAAAATAAGCAGTCTTGGGAGATTGGCTCGTTCTTGCTCCTCATGGCGAGTTTTAGGTTGATTCCAGTTGGGTTAGAACCCTAAGAACTTGGGAAAGGTATTCCAGGTGGTTCTACGGCCACTAGTTTCCGGACATGGACGGCCGAATGGCCTGAAGGCGGCGGTTGCGTTCTGTATGCAAGCAGAAACTAAGGTGTGATTGTTTTGGTACGTTCTCCTACTACAGGACTTGGTTTGAGGTCAAATTGTTGGGTTAGAGCCGCCTTGATGTTGGCTAAGTATGGGAGGTGGTTTCACGGTCAAAGGTTGCCAGAGCAGGCGGCACGATTAGTTTTTCCAAAGCCGCTCAGGGCTGCCGTGAGTTAGGAGTAGGGAAAGAAAGGCTAAGGTTGTGTCTAGGCTTTAGGTGGGCTGGGTTGGGTGTTTTGGGTCCGGTTCAGGTCAGTAGGGTCTTGGGTTATGTTTGTTGAGTCCGGGTCCGGGTTAGTTGAGTCGGGTTTGAGTATTTTAATTTTTAAGTAATTATTTGTTTAAGTGTGTTTTGGGCTTTTAAAATTTATTAAAAAATTATTTGGGCCTCAAATAATTTATTTAAGTTAGCCCGATGATTTTTTTGGGCTTGAAAGCCCATGAAAATTTTTGGGCCAGTCCGTGGATTTTTGGGCCAGTCTAGGAATTTATTGGGCTTAATTAAGTTAATAGCTTAAATATTTTTATTTAGGACCAGTTAAGTTTAAGTAATTTATTTGGGCTAATATATGATTTTTGGGCTTAGTTTAAGTTGATGGGCTTAAATATTTTTTTATTTATTTAGGCCCAATTTTGATTAAGGGCTTTTAGTTAAGTATTAAATTATATTATGGGTTTTTAATTAAGTAATGGGCAACATTAAGATTTTATGGGCTTAGAATGAGTGATCAACAGTCTGGACCAACCCATGAAAATTTACTAAGTCCGGAATATATATTTAATTTATTTTATGCATGAAAGTTATGTTTAAGTATAAGTATTTTTATTATGAAAATTAATTAAATATATATTACGGACATCTTTTCAGTGCATGCATACATGTAATATTCAGTTATATATGATCATGATTAAGAGTTGAGCAAGAAAATATTTTATGATGGGAATTGAAGTGGTGTGACAGCACAGTTCAGAGGTGGTTTACCAGCAGCACAGTTCAGAAGGTAGTTTACTACCGGTATAGAGGTGACTTGTCACCGCCACGTACGTTGGTTTAAGAGACTGATCAGTCGGCACAAATTTAGTCACACTCACGGATATAACCATAGACTGTTTAGAAAGTAATATGCTCAACTATATTCAGTAAGCTCAGTATGTTCAATTTTGACTATGTTCAGTCTGATACCCATGTTATTTTATCATGCATGCATGTTCATGTAAATATATGTATTAGTATGATCATGTGCTTGTGTGATTTTGAAACCTTGTTATTGTGAGATAAAGCATGTTGGGCCTCTAGGCTCACTATACTTATATGGTGCAGGTGATTACGATGATAACACAGTAGCTCCGACCGGCGGTGAGGGCCTATGAGTTCACACGCAGACGACACCCTTGACCGTTGCTATCAGAGTTTTTATGTCTTTAGATTTTTATCAGTTCTTTAAACACCTTTTTCCGCATTTATATTATTATGGTGGTTTCAAAAGTATTATCTTATTTATGTGTGCATGGCGTATGAATTCTTGTATGGGATTCTCTTTTAATAATGCATGATACAAGATTTTTATTAAGTATTTGATTAATATTTATATATGTTATTTATCAAGTTTTTATTCAATGTTTAATTTTAGTGTTTATACATATATGTATGGGCATATATGTATTGTATGTACTTTTATTATTTTATAAAAAAAATAATTTTAGTATTTTATTAGTCAGAGTCGTTTCAGCAAGTGCAGCCACAAATTCCACCACCACCTCGATTTGATGCTGGAGGTAACGGTAGTGGTAAGAAAAATTTCTTTAAGGGAAAAATCAAACAGTTTAAGCAGTCAGGTAGTAGCTCTTCGAGTTCAAGTGGACCCAGACAGTTTAGAGGTGGTAAGAAATCCGGTACTTCTGATGTCTACTGTTCTAAATGAGGAGGACGTCACACCAATAAGAAGTGCAGAGGAGTGTTTGGGAGTTGTCACATTTGCCAACAACCGGGTCATTTTGCGAGAGTATGTCCACAGCGAGGTTCTGGAAGTGCACAGGGTACTGGATCATCTCGATCATTGACACAGACAGAGAGGAAAGCATCCTCAGTGCATTCATTCCAACCTCAGCCATCATCACAAAGCCGTGCTGGAGGAAGTCAAGCTGGGAGCCAGCAGCAGAGGCAACAAGCTCGAGTGTTTGCACTGACTGGGAGAAAGCACAAGCTGCACCTGATGATGTGATTGCAGGTAACTGTTCTATTTATGGTTATCCTGCCTATCTCTTATTTGATACTGGTGTGTCGCGTACGTTTATTTCTGAGCAATTTGTTGCATTACATGATTTGCCTGTTGAACCCTTAGCTATTGTCGTGTCTATTTCATCTCCTTTGGAAAGATGTATTATATCAGTGAAGTCTATAAGAAATTGTACATTGCAGTTTGAGGGTCATGAGATTGAGCTAGACTGTATTGTTCTTGGTTTATCTGATTTTGATTGTATTATCGGTATCGATATGTTAACCAAGTACAGATCTACAGTTGACTGTTTTCAGAAGATTGTAAGATTCAGACCTGATATGGCTGATGAGTGGAAATTTTATGGTAAGGGATCACGAGCCAGAATTCCTTTAGTATCTGTTCTTTCTATGACTGACTTATTGCAGAAAGGGGCAGAAGGATTTCTGATTTATGCAGTTGATATACTGAAGACTAGCCCAAAATTGGCTGACTTGCCAGTGGTTAGTGAATTTGCTGATGTTTTCCCTGACGAGATTCCGGGATTGCCTCCGTTTCGAGAGGTAGACTTCAGTATAGAATTGATGCCAGGTACACAGCCGATATCGAAAGCACCTTATCGTATGACACCAATTGAATTGAAAGATCTGAAAGAGCAGCTTGAAGATCTATTAGCCAAAGGTTACATCAGACCAAGTGTTTCTCTTGGGGCGCTCCGGTTTTGTTTGTTAGAAAGAAAGATGGATCGATGAGATTATGTATTGACTACCAGCAATTGAATAAATAAAAGGTAAAGAATCGATATCCTTTACCTCGTATAGATGATTTATTTGATCAATTGCAGGGTTCGTCAGTATATTCGAATATTTATTTACGATCTGGCTATCATCAACTGAGGGTAAGAGATGAAGATATCCCTAAGACTGCATTTAGAACCTGGTATGGCCATTACGAATTTATAGTCATGCCTTTTGGTCTAACGAATGCACCAGTAGTATTTATGAGATTTATGAATAGAGTATTTCAAAAGTATCTAGATGACTTTGTGATTATCTTTATCGATGATATTTTTATTTACTCTAAGAATCTATGTGATCATGCCAACCATCTCAGAACTGTATTAAGAACTTTGCGAGAAGATAAATTGTATGCCAAGTTATCAAAATATGAATTTTGGTTGCAGAAAGTTGTTTTTTTTGGTCATATAATTTCAGGAGATGGTATTTCAGTCGATCCAAGCTTGAAGCTGTGATCAATTGGCAGAGACCGACATCTATGTCAGAAATTCAAAGTTTTATGGGCTTAGCCAGATATTATCGTCGATTTATCAGAGATTTCTCGTCTATTGCGAAGCCTATTACTCAGCTTACACAGTAAAATGCACCGTTTGTGTGGTCTGAAGCGTGTGAATCTAGTTTTCTTGAGTTGAAGAAAAGATTGACTACAACACCGGTCTTGACAATCCCTTCAGGTACTGGTAATTTTGTTGTTTATTGTGATGCTTCTCACCAAGGTTTGGGATGTGTTTTAATACAGAAAGGACATGTTGTCGCTTATGCCTCACGACAACTAAAACCGCATGAAGTTAGATATCCAATTCATGATCTTGAATTGACAGCTATCGTCTTTGCATTAAAGATCTGGCGACATTATTTGTATGGTGAGAAATTTGAAATCTTTTCTGATCACAAGAGTTTGAAGTATCTATTTTCACAATCTGAGCTGAACATGAGACAAAGAATATGGCTCGATTTATTGAAAGATTTCGATTGTGAAATCAAATATTATCCAGGGAAGTCGAATGCAGCAGCAGATGCCCTAAGTAGGAAGGTATGTGCTTTATCCTTGTCTACTATAGGTGTATGTGCTTTATCCTTGTCTACTATAGGTGTATCTCATTTGATTGAAGATTGCTGTATTTCTGGATTAACATTTGAGACAGATAGAAGGCCGATGAGAGTTTGTGCTATCAGTGCTGAGCCAGAATTGTTGATTCGATTAAAAGAAGCACATAAATCTGATTTGAATGTACAGAAATCGATTGAAATGATCAAATCAGGACATCAGTTTGAGTATAAGGTCGGTGTTGATGGTATTTTGTATGTGAATAACCGAATTGTTGTTCCTGATCTTTCAGATTTTAGACAAAATATCTTGAAAGAAGCTCATTGTAGTTGATTAAGTATTCATCCTGGAGGCAGAAAAATGTACAACGATTTGAAGAATCAGTACTAGTGGAAACAAATGAAGTCTGATGTGACTGAATTTGTATACAAATGCCTCAATTGCCAACAGGTGAAGTCTGAGAGAAAGAAACCAGGTGGCTTATTGCAAAGTTTATCTATTCCTGAATGAAAATGGGACCACATTTCCATGGATTTTGTGACAAAATTGCCACGATCATCCCGAGGATGTGATGCGATTTGGGTGATCATTGAAAGGTTGAAAAAATCTGCATGTTTTATTCCATATCGAATGACTTATCGTCATGATCAAATGACAGATCTTTATATTCGAGAAGTGGTAAGACTACACGGTGTGCCAAATTTTATTGTATCTGATCGTGATCCGAGATTACTTCACACTTTTGGCATAGCCTACAACAACCTATGGGTATGCGTTTACATTTGAGTATCACTTATCATCCTCAAAACGACGGACAATCTGAACGAACCATTCAAACTCTTGAGGATATGCTTAGAGCTGTAGTACTTGATTTTGGTACTACATGACAAGATTCAATACCACATGTGGAATTTTCATATAATAAAATCTATCAGACGAGTATAGAGATTACTTCATTTGAAGCATTGTATGGAAAGAAGTGTCGATCGCCATTATACTGGGATGATATGTCAGAGGTACCTGAGTTGGGACCGGATATGATCAGACAGATGATTGAGAAGGTGAAGTTGATTCAGCAGAGAATGAGAACAACGCAGCACAGACAGAACAGATATGCGAATATCAGACGACGACCGTTATCTTTTGAACAAGGAGATAGAGTATTCTTGAAAATTTCACCTTTCAGGGGTACTGTTCGATTTGGAAAGCGAGGGAAGTTATCTCCACGATTTATTGGGCCGTATGAGATTCTAGAAAAGATAGGTGATCTAGCTTATCGACTTGCATTGCCTCCATCTTTGTCTGATATTCATGATGTCTTTCATGTTTCGATGCTGAGAAAGTAACAGTCTGATTTATCGCATATCTTACAACCTGATGAAGCTGAATGGGATGAAACTCTTAGCTATTTTGAACAACAGATTCAGATACTTGATCAGAAGGAAAAGCAACTCCGAAACAAGACCATTCCATTGGTGAATATTCAATGGAGTCGACATGGAGTTGAAGAGGCTACATGGGAAGTCGAAGAAGACATGAGGCAGAGATTTCCCTATCTATTCCACTGATGTGAGTTCTTATTCAGTTTTCTGTTATTCTTTCTTCTTATGAGTATTCAGACTGCATATATATATTGTTTATGAATTCGAGGATGAATTCATGTCTTAGTGGGGGAGAAATGTAAGGCCCGGGATTATTTAATTTAAATCCAAGATTATTTAATTTAATCCGAATTTATTTAATTTTAATCCGAGTATATTTAATTTGGGAATATTTAGAGTTTCGATTTAAATTCTAATGTTCTTAAATTATTTAGGATTGAAATTGAATTAAAAAGAGGGCCGATGACTGAATTGCAATTTTTGAAGTTTGAGGGACTAAATTGCAATATTGATTGAAGTTATCAGAATTATTATGAGATTAACAACATGTATACGTGTATATGTCATAAGGAATTCAGAAAAATAGAGCAGAGAAGCCGAGATCTTCTTTTTTCTTTGATATTTATATTTTCAAATCGCCGTAACTTTTGATCCGATCGTCTGATTTTGATTCCAAAAATTGTTCTGGAATCCTTGCGACGAGGGATTCGATCTAGTGTAAGTTTTTATTTATTTCGCCATGGTTTGAAGATTTAAATGTTGCAGAGATCAGATTTTATGCTTTATGTATGTTCTTGAGGTTTATATGCGCGATATATTCGAAACCGGATCGAAGAGTTTATCTTATTTGTATATGATCATGAATTCCAGCTTATAGTGGATGATTATAGCTGCTGGTATGAGGATATATGATGTTAACTTGCTGCTACATGTTGATTTGAAGTATATGAGATTGATATTGATTTCGATATTTTGTCGGTTATCGATTTTCAGTCGCTACGCCGTCGATTCGTGTTTTGAGACCATTTTGATAGCCGATGATTGAGCTGAGACATTCTTTGAGATGTTGTTGATGTTTTAGTATTTTATTCTTCAATTTCAGACTAGTTTGAAGGCGAACGACTCAAGAACTTGAATTCAAACCGAAGAAGAAGAAGTCGAGGTTGAAGTTATTTTGATTGAATATATATTGATGATTTTGAATCGATTTTGAAATGATAGAGTTGAATGAAGTTTGATATGAATGTTTTGATGTTATGTTTCAGATTTGAAGCGTTCAAAACCGAGAGAACCACAAGGTATAAGACGACATTGCGAGTCAGGGATTTGAAACTCAAGAATGAAGCTTCTTGAGTTGTCCCGCCAAAATCACATATTTGTTTATCTTTTCGATTTGATTTTGATGCTGTTGATCCATCCCAGGTAGTGGATCTTTGAGTTTGAGTTGATATGATTACGATATGATATGATATCGAATTGATTCTATACCAAGATCTGAGGAGATATTATTTTCTAGTCCAGAATGACTACGATAGATGGATATCCATGTCAAGATCGGTTACGAATCTTGATGGCAACGACGTTATATGAATCAATTCTTGATCGATATATGCGTTATTTACTCTATTGTTGAGTCGATTATGATTAGAGTCGATATGATTTATTTAACACTTTATATGTCGATTATACTGAGAATGATTTCTCACCGGAGTTTATTCAGCTGTTGCTTTATTTTGTATGTGTGCATGGCAACAGAGGGGGCAGGATCTAGTCAAAGATGTCATTGACAGCTCGGGAAAGAGTTTAGCACGTGAGGACTTGGGTTTTAGCTGAAATGATGTACCTTATATAGAATCAAACTTGTTATGAAACTTAAGACTTGAAGTACACTTTTTGATACTTTGTGTAGCTTGTGGTTAATGCCTTTTTAATATTTCGTTAGATGTAAGAAAAACATGGATTTATGCTTGATACTTGGTACTATCAATATATGCCTGTTTCGTGATTTTATGAACCATGATTTGAGTTGGTTCTTGGTGATTTGGATTGAATGTTCCAAGTTTTGACAGCAAAAATTGTTCTGCAGATTTTCTGGACAGGGTGCCCGCTCAATCGGGTGAACTCCACCGATCGAGCGCGGCCTTTAAATTTTCAAAACAGAGAATTGGAATTTTGAGCTCGCTTGATCGGGTGAGTTCCATCAATCAAGCGAGGCAAAAAATATTTCAGACCCGAGAGTTTGAACTCCTAGCTCGCTCGATCGGCTGAATTTGCCCGATCGAGCGAGGTGCTATATTTTTTTTAAAAAAAATTTTAGCTCTTGGTTTGAATATTATTTTAAGACTTGATTAATTGTTTTATAATCCTTAATTGTCCTAAGATGAAATTAGCAACCCGAGGTCCCCACAGTGTGTATACGAAAAAATCAAGAAAAATGTAGACTGTAAGTATCAAGGTGAAGTGAACCCCTATTTTACCTCTGCGTGAGGTATTTATAGGACCCCAAAGTTGAAGGCCTTCTCGAGATTCTAGGGTAGTGGCCATGATGCAGGGTCATGGCCTACGTCTCGGTCATGTCTGTGTGAGTAATCGTGGAATGGAACATGTTCCTAAAGTATCGATGTTAGTGACCCATAACTCCTTGACTTAGTCTCGTCCCCATAAAAGGTTATCTCCCGGGCTAATACCCTTCTTTATTTTTTGTTTTTCCCGACCCCATAAAAGGTTATCTCCCGGGCCAATACACTTCTTTATTTTTTGTTTTTCCCGACCAGATCCTTCTCTTTATGCCCGGTTCCCGACATACTAAACCCGAGGACCTTTGTGCCCCGGGCTGGAGAAACCCAATTTCCCCAAATCACTCGCACCCGACCCAGATCCTGTGATAACCCACGAAGCTCCTGGGGTATCACCACTTCCTTAATAAATAGTTGGGCAAGAGCTAGTGCTCGCTGTCCCGAGTGACCAGCCAGGGTCTGGGCAAGGAAACTTCCCCCCTTTTTGAATTTTAGGCAGGCTAGGGCTGATGAGATGTGTCAGGTGTCTGCCAGACGTCCTTTCACTTATTCGTTTCATCATTGCGATGGTTCAGGTCACCTGGTTTTAGTTCCAAATATCATCTCCACCGTTCATTTACACCGCATTGGAGGGCCCTGATCACCCTTGCACTCTTATAAATATCCGCTCCACTAACCTTTTTCCCACTTTTGCTTCTTCTGTTCAAATTTCTCATTTTCTTCATTTTTCAGTCTCCCACTCGCTCTCCGGTGCTTCCACCACTCGATTTTCGGCCAAATTTCCCCTTTTTCTACAAGTTTTTGATTCTCGTTTTGCTTACGATGTCGAATTCTGTAAGGCCCAGGATTATTTGATTTGATCTGGAATTAATTTAATTTTTAATACGAGTATATTTAATTTGGGAATATTTAGAGTTTCGATTTAAATTCTAATATTCTTAAATTATTTAGGATTGAAATTGAACTAAAAAGAGGGCCGAGGACTGAATTGCAATTTATGAAGTTTCAGGGGCTAAATTGCAATTATAATGGAAGTTATCCGATTATTAGTTGAATTATCAGCATGTCAACGTGTAAAGGGTATATTCATTTCAGAATTTCAGACCAAGGAGTCGAGACCTTCTTCATTTTCAATTGATTTCCGATTTTCAAAACCCCGTAACTTTTGATCTGTTCGTACGATTTCGATTCCAAAAATAGTTCTGGAATCCTTGCAACGAAGGCTTCGATTTGATGTAAGTCTTGATTTATTTCGGCATGTTTTGAAGATTGAAATCTAGTAGATATCAGAAATTGATGTTATGTATGTGTTCTTCGACGTTTATACATTCCGATATCGAAACCAGATTGAAGAGTTTATCTTATTTGTACTTAATAATGAATTCCAGGTTATGTTCAATGTTTATAGATGCTGTTAGAAGTGATATTGAGTTGATCTTGCTGATATTTGATGTACGGATGATTTTTAATGGTTAGAAATGGTTTCGATATTTCTTAGGTTACCGATTTTCAATAGCTACGCTGTCGATTCGTGTTTTGAGACCGTTTTTATAGCTTATGACTGAGCCGAAATGTTCTTTGAGATGTTGTTGACATTTTAGTATTTTTATTCTTCAATTTCAGACTAGTTTTAAAGGATAACGACTCAAAAACTTGAATTCAAACCAAAGAAGAAGTTGAGGTTGAAGTGATTTTGATTGAAGATCTATTGATGATTTTGAATTGATTTTGAAATTATAGATTTGAACAAAGTTTGATATGAATGTTTTGATGTTATGTTTCAGATTTGAAGCGTTCAAACCCGAGAAAATAAGAAGGTATATGACGACATCGCGAGTCAGGGATTTGAAACTCGAGAATGAAGCTTCTTGAGTTGTCCCGCAAAAATCACATACTTGTTTATCGTTTTGATTTGATTTTTTTGTTGTAGATCCATCTCAGGTAGTGGATCTTTGAGTCGATATGATTATGATATGATACGATGATGATATTGAATTGATTCTATGCCGAGGTCGGAGGTGACCTTATTTTCTAGTCCAGAATGACTACGATAGATGGATATCCATGTCAAGATCGTTTACGAATCTTGATGGCAACAACATTTTATGAATCAATTCTTGATCGATATATGCGTTATTTACTCTACTGTCGAATCGATTATGATTAGAGTTGATATTATTTATTTAACGCTTTATATATGTCGATTATACTGGGAATGATTTCTCACCGGAGTTTATCCAGCTGTTTATTTGTTTTGTATGTGTGCATGACAACTGAGGGGGCAGGATCTAGTCAAAGACGTCATTGACAGCTCGGGAAAAAGTTTAGCACGTGAGGAATCGGGTTTTAGCTGAAATGATGTACCTTAGATAGCATCAAACTTGTTATGAAACTTAAGACGAAGTACACATTTTGATACGTACTTTGTGTAGCTTGTGGTTAATGCCTTTTTAATGTTCCGTTTGATGTAAGAAAAACATGGATTTATGCTTGATACTTGGTACTATCAATATATGCATGTTTCCTGATTTTATGAACCATGATTTGAGTTTGTGAGACCTCGGTTCTAAACATCTAATCTCAGATTAACAATAAATAAGCCATAATAAAACATAATTAATTTTTTTTTTTTGAAATTGCCTCGCGCCCGCGCGAGGTAACCATCTCGCGCGCGCGCAAACTTCACCTCCAGCAACATTGCTGGAGGCTCGCACCTGCGCGAGATGCAACTCTCGCGCGCGCGTGGGCTAACAAACCCGAGCCCTTGGAAGCTCCTCGCGCGCGCGCGAGGTACCACCACGCTCGCGCGCGGAAGGCCTTGGCAGAAATGCTCAGCAAAAAAAAATACTCCCGCGCTCACTTTGACATGCATTTCAATCCCAAATTCAAATCCATTATTACAACATACAACATGCATAAATCCAATACAAGGTAGTTCTAAAGTTATACAATCTCAAACTAGTAGAACATGCTTCAATCTAACTTATTCAAAACAATACAACAACACGAGTTCGAATACAATCTAAGTTCGATTACATATTCGACTTCTACAACAAAAAGTCTCACTTCTAATCGACTCAACCCTTAGCCATGCTGCCTCTGAATCGGTCCTGTCCCAGCTGTTGCCAAGCACACATACAAAGACAAGACAACAACCGGATAATCTGGTGAGAATAACATTTCCAGTAAAAGAGACTAGCATGCAACATCAGATAAGAATCTCAAAATGAAATACATCCATTTCCAGATATTCAAATAACAACCATGCAATTCCAAGAGAAATCAAAATGAAATGCATGATTTTAAAACTCTTGGATTATCAAGTTTGAATAATCACGAAATTGTTGCTCTGCTTTTGGGATCCCGAGGATGAGATCACGTAAACAACTCACCGACTCTCTCGATCGAGGTGGTGCTACTTATCTCCATCCTCTAGACTCTGGTGCGACTATAAGGAGTATGCTGACACTAGACGAACCTCTACGCCTAGGCCACTCGCTTAAAAGCCCCCAAAACGTCTAACATAAAAGGGCCGTCCTGCCCGCTGAAATCAATGATTTTGGCTCAAGATGAATTCAATGCAAATCATAACTCATTCAATAAATTCAAGTAATTCAATTAACATGAAAGTATGTGATTTTTTAGGAATGCTCGAACCAAGTCGGATTCGATTAATTCGTTCCATTCCAGTCTAAGTCATCTTATACCTATTTTAAACTTCGATGCTCCAACCTGGAAACAACAACAATAATATACTCATTCAAGATTCAATTAACTTCCTAGTCGATAATAAGAGGATCGATAATATACCGGCTACAATCTCTAAAACAATACAACTCCTGCAACCTCGCAACTCAACAGCCTTCAAACGAATCTGCAAAAGAAGTAATAAAGGCCCGAGATCACTATCGACATTCAAACACAACCAAAAACGGCTCAAATCAATTCAATCCAAACTATAGCCCAAAACTCAAACTGGCGGCATAACGACTAGATTCTGATCAAACCGAAAACGTAGATAGCAGTACAATAACGATAACATCTCACAACAATGCTAAGACAACAACAATAACAAATCAATTCCAACACATCTCAAAACCTCATTTTCGAAAATAGGATTCCGAAAATCATAACAAATCCGAACGACGCTCTATTTCAAAACCGACAGAGAATAAACGATCAGAACTCTGCCAAGAACAACATACTCGAAACTCAAATGATTCTAACATCATCCGAAAAATAGAATGTATCTAATCGTTGAAAAACTTACGATAGAACGAAGCTCTCGCAGCCGTGATCGCTAATCTGCCTTCAAAATTAAATTCTAACGGACGGATCGAGCTCGGACTGAATTCTGAAAGCTTGAGAAAGCTATGGGGCGTTTCAATGGAGGAGAGGCGATGGAAGGGATGAATATGGAGTGTTCCATAATTCAAAATCCCTTATAAATATCTAACAAAACCAATATTTGCATTTTAGTCCCTGAAAAATCCAAAATTTGCAAAAAGGACCCTGATAAAAAAACAAGTCGGCTCTTGAACTCTAAAATCTACGATTATCTCAAATAAAGTCAATTAAGATAAATTCTGGGCGTTACAGAGTTGGCTCTTGGTGACTTGGATTGAATGTTCCAAGTTGTGAAAGCAAAAATTGTTCTGCAAATTTTCTGGACAGGGAGCCTGCTCGATCGGGTGAATTCCACCGATCGAGCACGGCCTGAAATTATTGAAACCCGAGAGACATGTTTTTGGGCTCGTTCGATCGGACGAATTCATCCGATCGAGCGAGGCAAAAAATGATGCAGACCCGAGAGCTTGGATTCCTAGATCGCTCGATCGGCTGAATTTTCCCGATCGAGCGAGGTACTGTTTTTTTGTTAAAATTTTTTTCTTAGCTCTTGGTTTGAATATTATTTTTAAGACTTGATTAATTGTTTTATTAATCATTATTTCCCTAAGATGAGATTAGCAACCCGAGGTCCCCACAACACGTGGTATCAGAGCTTAAGTTTCTCGGACTGAGAATATATGAGCGGGGTAGATCGAGTCTTCTATTCTGATTTATTTATTCTTGAAGCATTTTTATTAACTTAATTGATTTACAGCTTTAAGAATTGCATGCTATCTGTTATCTGATATGATTGGAAGCATGTTGGACTGATACTGAATCAGATTCGATCTTTTGAGAAGGCATGATTGTGCTAATCGGAGAAAGACTGAAACAGAACTGTGGTCTGAAATTTATATTGATGAATTATGCACTAATCTGTTGATTATCAGATATGCCTCCCCGACCAGCACCGAATACTAGACGTACTGTAGCAATGAATCAGCCAGAACAGACTAATTCTGCACAGGTTCCAGTAACAGCACCTGAACTAGGACAGGGTAGTACTTTTGTTGATACGATGAGTGGTGATGCAATCCGATGGAAAAACTGCTGAAATGCTTTCAATCCTTCAAACCACCGACGTTACAAGGAACTGAGAATGCTGTGGATTGTGAGAATTGGCTAGAGGATATCGAGCAATTATTTGAATCCCTCGACTATACAGATGAACGTCGTGTGAGACTGGTGATCCATCAATTACATGGCCTTGCAAAAAATTGGTGGGTAGCGACGAAGAAAGCGTTTGAAAACCGAGGTACAGTTATTACATGAGCTGTATTTAAAACTGCAAGAGCAGCCACAGATTCCACCACCACCTCGATTTGATGATGGAGGTAGCGGTAGTGGTAAGAAGAATTTCTTTAAAGGAAAAATCAAATAGTTTAAGCGATGAGGTAGTAGCTCTTCAAGTTCAAGTGGACTCAGACAGTTTAGAGGTGGACAAAATCCGATACTTCTGATGTCTACTGTTCTAAACGTGGAGGACGTCACACCAATGAGCAATGCAGAGGAGAGTTTGGCAGTTGTCACATTTGCCAACAACCGGGTTATTTTGCAAGAGTATGTCCACAGCGAGGTTCTGGAAGTGCACATGGTGCTGGATCATCTCGATCAGTGACACAGTTAGAGAGGCAAACATCCTCAGTGCATTCATTCCAACCTCAGCCATCATCACAGAGCCGTGCTGGAGGAAGTCAAGCTGGGAGCCAGCAGCAGAGGCAACAAGCTCGAGTGTTTGCACTGACTGAGGAGCAAGCACAAGCTGAACCAGATGATGTGATTGCAGGTAACTGCTCGATTTATGGTTATCCTGCCTATGTCTTATTTGATACTGGTGCGTCGCATACGTTTATTTCTGAGCAATTTGTTGCATTGCATGATTTTCCTGTTGAACCCATAGCTACTGTCGTGTCTATTTCATCACCTTTGGGAATAGGTATTATATCAGTGAAGTCTGTAAGAAATTGTACATTGCATTTTGAGGGTCATGATATTGAGCTAGACTGTATTGTTCTTGGTTTATCTGATTTTGATTGTATTATCGGTATCGATATGTTAACCAAGTACAGAGCTACAGTTAACTGCTTTCAGAATATTGTGAGGTTCAAACCAGAGATGGCTGAAGAGTGGAAGTTGTATGGTAAGGGATCACAAGCCAGAATTCCTTTGATATCCGTTCTTTCCATGACTGATTTGTTGCAAAAAGGAGCGGAAGGATTCCTTATTTACGGAGTTGATATACTAAAGACTAGCCTGAAATCGGCTGATTTGCCAGTGTTTAGTGAATTCGCTGATGTATTCCCTGACGAGATTCCGGGATTACCTCCGTTTCGAGAGGTAGACTTCAGTATAGAATTGATGCCAGGTACACAACCGATATCGAAAGCACCTTATCATATTGAATCAATTGAGTTGAAATAAATAAAAGACCAACGTGAATAAATTTTGTCCAAAGGTTATATCAGACCGATTGTTTCTCCTTGGGGCGCTTCGGTTTTGTTTTTCAGAAAGAAAGACGGATCGATGAGATTATGTATTGACTACCGGCAATTGAATAAAGAAACGATAAAGAATCGCTATCCTTTACCTCGTATAGATGATTTATTTGATCAATTTCAAGGTTCTTCAGTATATTCGAAGATTCATTTACGATCCGGCTATCATCAATTGAGGGTAAGAGACGAGGATATCCCTAAGACTGCATTTAGAACCAGGTATGGCCATTACGAATTCATAGTCATCATGCCTTTTGGTCTAACGAATTCACCAGCAGTATTTATGAGATTGATGAATAGAGTATTTCAAAAATATCTAGATGACTTTGTGATTATTTTTATTGATGATATTTTGATTTACTCTAAGAATCTGTGTGATCATGCCAACCATCTCAGAACTGTATTAAGAACTTTGCGAGAAGAGAAATTGTATGCCAAGTTATCAAAATGTGAATTTTGGTTGCAGAAAGTTGTTTTTCTTGGTCATATTATTTCAGGAGATGATATTTGAGTTGATCCAAGCAAAGTTGAAGCAGTGATCAGTTGGCAGAGACCGACATCTGTGCCAGAAATTCGAGGTTTTATGGGCTTAGCAGGATATTACCGTCGATTTATCAGAGACTTCTCGTCTATTGCAAAGCCTATTACTCAGCTTACACAGAAGAATGCACCGTTTGTTTGGTCTGAAGCATGTGAATCTAGTTTCCTTGAACAAAAGAAAAGATTAACAACAACGCCAGTCTTGACAATCCCTTCAGGTATTGGTGATTTTGTTGTTTATTGCGATGCTTCTCACCGAGGTTTGGGATGTGTTTTGATGCAGAAAGGACATGTTGTTGCGTATGCCTCACGACAACTGAAGCCACATGAAGTCAGATATTCAATTCATGATCTTGAATTGACAGCTATCGTCTTTGCATTGAAAATCTAGCGACATTATTTGTATGGTGAGAAATTCAAAATCTTTTTTGATCACAAGAGTTTGAAGTATCTGTTTTCACAATCTGAACTGAACATGAAACAACGAAGATGGCTCGATTTATTGAAAGATTTCGATTGTGAAATCAAATATTATCCAGGGAAGTCGAATGCAGTAGCAGATGCCCTAAGTAGAAAGGTATGTGCTTTGTCCTTGTCTACTATAGGTATATCTAATTTGATTGAAGATTGCTGTATTTCTGGATTAATATTTGAGACAGATAGAAGACCAATGAGAGTTTGTGCTATTAGTGCTGAGCCAGAATTGTTGATTCGAATTAAAGAATCACAGAAATCTGATTTGAATGTTCAGAATTCGATTGAAATGATCAAATCAGGACATCAGTCTGAGTATAAGGTCGGTGTTGATGGTATTTTGTATGTAAATAACCGAATTGTTGTTCCTGATCTTTCAGATTTGAGGCAGAATATCTTGAAAGAAGCTCATTGTAGTCGATTCAGTATTCATCCTGGAGGCAGAAAAATGTACAACAATTTGAAGAATCAGTACTGGTGGAAACAAATGAAGTTTGATGTGACTGAATTTGTATCCAAATGCCTCAATTGCCAACAGGTGAAGGCTGAGAGAAAGAAACCAGGTGGCTTATTGCAGAGTTTATCTATTCCAGAATGGAAATGAGACCACATTTCCATGGATTTTGTGATGAAATTGCCACGATCATCTCGAGGATGTGATGCTATTTGGGTGATCATTGACAGGTTGGCGAAATATGCGTGCTTTATCCCATATCGAATGACTTATCGTCATGATCAGATGGCAGATTTGTGTGTTCGAGAAGTGGTACGATTACATGGTGTGCCAAAGTCTATTGTATTTGATCGTGATCCGAGATTCACATCATACTTTTGGCATAACCTACAACAAGATCTAGGTACGCGTTTACATTTGAGTACTGCTTATCATCCTCAAACCGACGGAAAATCTGAACGAACCATTCAAACTCTTGAGGATATGCTTAGAGCTGTAGTACTTGATTTTGGTACTACATGGCAAGATTCAATACGACTTGTAGAATTTTCATATAACAGTTATCAGACTAGTATTGAGATGGCTCCATTTGAAGCACTATATGGAATAAAATGTCGATCACCACTATATTGGGATGATGTATCAGAGGTACCTGAGTTGGGACCGGATATGATCAGACAGATGACTGAGAAGGTGAAGTTAATTCAGCAGAGAATGAAAACAGCGCAGCACAGACAGACCAGATATGCAAATATCAGACAAAGGCCGTTATATTTTGAACAGAGGGATAAAGTGTTCTTGAAGATTTCACCGTTCAGGGGCACAATACGATTTGGCAAGCGAGGAAAGTTATCTCCACAATTTAATGGCCGTATGAGATACTCGAGAAGATAGACAATCTTGCTTATCGACTCGCTCTTCCTACATCTTTATCTGGTATCCACGATGTATTTCATGTCTCGATGCTTCGAAAGTATCAACCTGATGAATCTCATATCTTGCAACCTGATGAAGCTGAATTGGATGAAACTCTTAGCTATTTTGAACAACCGGTTCAGTTACTTGATCGGAAGGAAAAGCAACTCCGAAATAAGACCATTCCATTGGTGAAGATTCAGTGGAATCGACATGGAGTTGAAGAGGCGACGTGAGAAGTTGAAGAAGATATAAAGCAAAGATTTCCCTATCTATTCCACTGATCATGTGAGTTCTTATTCAGTTTTCTGTTATTCTTTATCTTATGTGTATAAATACTGCATATCTAGAATGTTTATGAATTCGAGGACGAACTCATGCCTTAGTGGGGGAGAAATGTAAGGCCCGGGATTATTCGATTTGATCTGGAATTAATTTAATTTTTAATCCGAGTATATTTAATTTGGGAATATTTAGAGTTTCGATTTAAATTCTAATATTCTAAAATTATTTAGGATTGAAATTGAATTAAAAAGAGGGTTTAGGACTGAATTGCAATTTATGAAGTTTCAAGGGCTAAATTGCAATTATAATGGAATTTATCCGATTATTAGCTGAATTATCAGCTTGTCAACGTGTAAAGGGTATATTCATTTCAGAATTTCAAACCAAGGAGTCGAGACCTTCTTCATTTTCAATTGATTTCCGATTTTCAAAACCCCATAACTTTTGATCTGTTCGTCCGATTTCGATTCCGAAAATAGTTCTGCAATCCTTGCGACGAAGGCTTCGATTTGATGTAAGTCTTAATTTATTTTGGCATGTTTTGAAGATCAAAATCTGGTAGATATCATAAATTGATGTTATGAATGTGTTCTTCGACATTTATACATCCCGATATCAAAACCGGATCGAAGAGTTTATCTTATTTGTACTTAATCATGAATTAAAACTTATGTTTGATGTTTATTGCTGCTGTTAGAAGTGATATTGAGTTGATCTTGTTGATATTTGATGTACGGATGATTTTTAATGGTTATAAATGGTTTCGATATTTCGTCGGTTACTGATTTTCAATCGCTACGCCGTTGATTTGTGTTTTGAGACCGCTTTGATAGCTTATGACTGAGCCAAAATGTTCTTTGAGATGTTGTTGATGTTGTAGTATTTTTATTCTTAAATTTCAGACTAGTTTTGAAGGCTAACGACTCAAGAACTTGAATTCAAACCGAAGATGAAGAAGTTGAGGTTGAAGTGATTTTGATTGAAGATCTATTGATGATTTTGAATTGATTTTGAAATGATAGATTTTAACTATGTTTGATATGAATGTTTTGATGTTATGTTTTAAATTTGAAGCGTTCAAACCTGAGAAAATATGAAGGTATATGACGACATCATGAGTCAGGGATTTGAAACTCGAGAATGAAGCTTCTTGAGTTGTCCCGCCAAAATCACATACTTGTTTATCATTTTGATTTGATTTTTTGTTGTAGATCCATCTCTGGTAGTGGAGCTTATCCAGCTGTTGCTTTGTTTTTTAATGTGTGCATGGCAACCAAGGGGGCAGGAGCTAGTCAAAGACGTCATTAACAGCTTGGGAAAAATTTTAGCACGTGAGGACTCGGGTTTTAGCTGAAATGATGTACCTTAGATTCATCAAACTTGTTATGAAACTTAAGACTTGAAGTACACATTTTGATACTTTGTGTAGCTTGTGGTTAATGCCTTTTTAATTTTCCGTTTGATGTAAGAAAAGCATGGATTTATGCTTGATACTTGGTACTATCAATATATGCATGTTTTCTGATTTTATGAACCATGATTTGAGTTGGTTCTTGGTGTTTTGGATTGAATGTTCCAAGTTGTGACAACAAAAATTGTTCTGCAGATTTTCTGGACAGGGAGCCCGCTCGATCGGGTGAATTCCACCGATCGAGCGCAACCCAAAATTATTGAAACCCGAGAGATGTTTTTGGGCTCGCTCGATCGGACAAATTCATCTGATCGAGCGAGGCCAAAAATGATGCAGACCCGAGAGCTTGGATTCCTAGATCGCTCGATCGGCTGAATTTGCCCGATCGAGCGAGGTGCTGTTTATTTTAAAAAAATATTATTAGCTCTTGGTTTGAATATTATTTTTAAGACTTGATTAATTGTTTTATTAATAATTATTGTCCTAAGATGAGATTAGCAACCCGAGGTCCCCACAACTACTTCTTCTACATCAGGTGCCAATGCACGTGGCTCCTCTTGTTATGAATCCGAGGCCTTGCATTCTGGTTCTCATCCTATTTCTTCTGCCCCCCATTCTAGCCCTCCCAAAACATCTCCCTGTTAGGATCGGTTGGAGTGAGTATGTGAACTTCTCAAACTGAATGTACTGTAGCAGTTGACTTCTGAATCTGCTTAAACTGAGTTGAGTTGAAGTTGATCGACTGAACTGCTTCTTTTCTCATGTGTCGATGTTAATTGACAAACAAATATTATGTGCGGAAAGATGCCAACTAAAAAGATTAGAACTTATATCAAATGACTGGACTGAATTTGTGTGTGAGTGAGTAGACTGGAAAGTAAGAACACAAGTATTTGTTTCTGGATGTTCGGAGCTAAAAATCCTATGTCACCCTTTCTTTCACCTCAAAAAGATTCACTCTAGAATACTGTAGTGACCCATCCCAGATTCACTAACTAAACAAAGCTTAAGCATGCAAATTAACTTAAACACAATAACCAATTAAACCAGCAAAAACTTAATAATTCAACAAAAATTACCGACAAAAATACAACCTGTCCCAAAGAAAATATCGATAAATATTTTACAACCCCATCAAAATTAATAGTAAATCCACAAATGGAAATCCTGATGCAGTACAATCCACCCTGCTGCAGCTCAACGACTGCTACATCCCTGTCCATCCAACCAAAATCCTGTCCCGTATAATGGGGTGTCCAAAAACAAAATCGAGGACGTGAGCTAACAGTTCTCAGTACAAAAGTATGAGTAAACACATGCTATGAATGCTAAATGCAAATGAATGGGTACCGGAAACCTATCACGAGAAGCTCTTTCTCAACAAATGGCGTCATGGTATGTAGCACACTAGGTCGTCGCATCAGAAGATACTCCCATACCATAATAAATACGTGGAATAACCGGATCCAAATCCATGGAATCCATCCACAAAACCTCGGGACTGAGCAACCGCTCTACTGGTAATATCAAGATATAGGCTCAACGTGATAATGCATGATGCATAATAATCGTGACATAATAAATGCACATAAGTCATGCTATATAAATCATTCAAACATAGAAAATACATACTCAACTAGGATATCTCGGATAGTACGTCCGTACCTCAGAATAAGCAACCTTGCGATACTGGCTCTCTAGCCCAATCCTATAAACAGATAATAACCATATCACTAAATGTCTACCAAAAGCCTTAACTAGACTAATATCTACCCACTGAAGCTAATCAGAGTCTAGTGATATACCTACGTCCATAGTCAGCCCTTTGATGGCGATGACCTCAAAACCTAGGCACAAATCCGCTTTGATCCTGGTAGCGCATCGCTATTGACTGGCCTCCGAAACAACGCCTACAACTCACTAGAACTCAGCAAGAAACAAGAGGGAAGAGAGGGAAATGAGCAAGGAATAATGACCTCTCGGTCCCCTATATATAGACCACGATCGGAACGTTCGATCTCTAGTTCAGAGCTTTCGAACGCACTTCGGAACTTCCGATCGTCCTTCCAAACTCCCTCTACCGAATGCGTGTCTCTGATTGGACAACACATTGTTGCCGACATAGTTCAGATCTTCCGAACTCTAATTCGGAGCTTGCGAACTCTCTCAAGTCAAATCATCCAATCAAAACCCACACCCTGTCTAACTTACACAAGATCAAAGCTTCCGATCTCTAGTTCGGTGTTTCCAAACTGCTCGCTACTTCCAATCAACAACACTGTCTTCCGAACCAGCTCGGTGATTCCAAACTGCTTTTCAAAGCTTTCAAACTGTCCTAACACTTGAAACCCTCGGAACCATTTCTTATCGTCATGAATCCTATTTCCAACTCCGTAATCATGTTTATGCAATAGATTAGCATAATTAGGAGTCGGGCTACTACATTCTTCCCAACATAAGAGATTTCGTCCTCGAAATCCAAACTAGGATAACCAGAAAAATTAATACTGAAACAACCTTATTAAAATACTATAGTTTCAAATACAACTACTTCTCAAGAAAACAAAATACAATCAAAACAACTCCGGATGCTCAGAATGCATACGACTCTCTAACTCCCAAATCGCTTCCTCGGTGCCTCTGCGCTGCCATTGAACCATAACTAAAGGAATGCGTTTATTCTGAAGTACCTTGTCCTTCCTGTCAAGAATTTTAAGCGGTCTCTCCACGTATGACAAATTGTGTTCTAGCTGGACCTCTGTTGGATGCAGAATGTGCGACTCATCTGCAATATATTATCGGAGTAAAAATACGTGGAACACATTGTGAATGCTAGAGAGATATGGTAGTAACGCCAAACGATATGTCACATCTCCAACATTCTCGAGTATTTCGAATGGACCAATGAATCTAGGTGCTAAATTTCCCTTCAGACCGAATCTCTAGATCGTGCAATGTGTCTTTTCCTTCGTGAGTTTTCAACTGTCTAGAAGAATAGGAAATCACATGTCTGTTATGTGTTATCACACAACCCAACCCTTGAAGAGATGTATCGGTGTAAGCCACATGGCCTCCGGGTCCAGATGGTAACACAAGAACAAGCGCGGTAGTCAGTCGACTCATCAGTTCGTCTAAGATCTGCTCACACTCGCTTGACCAAACAAAAGAAACATCTTTCCTCGTCAACTGTGTCGGTGGTCTAGCAATTTGTGAGAAATTCTTAATAAATCATCGGTAATAGCCTGCTAAACCCAAAAAAACTACGTGAGACGACTCTAACTACTAACATTTAAATAAATAAAGAAAATACGGATTTTTTTTAAAAAATTTGGCATGACCTATCTGTTTGATTAACAAACCACCTGTCTCGAGCAGCAGTTTAAATAAAACCTCAAACCGAGGGCAACCACAACGCAAAGGTGATAAATGTTCAGTAATTCATCCGACACCAAACGAAAGTAATAATAAGTGTTTACATGCTAACATAATCACAGGGAAAAACACATCGTGCTACTAGCGGAAAATCAAAATTACAGTAGTTATTTATTACAATAACATAATTCGGAAAAATAAAAGAGCGGCAACGGTCGAGGGCGTGCCACCGAATACTACAGACCCTAAAGATCCTGCCCCATAGCCACGTCTGCAATCTCACCTGCACCAAGCATAGTAGTGAGCCTAAAATCCCAATAAGATTTACACAATACAACAAAGGTTCAAAATAGATGCAGTATACTAAAATTAGTACTAAGTATACAATGAGACTCACACAAACGGAAAGTGTAAAAACATGCCCGAAGTAGAAACAATCTCAAGATGCAATGAAAAGTAACATTCATGAATCATTTATCCTTTTCATTTACTTGTGAATTTAGATCCTCGATTGTGACTATGGTTTTTGATTGATCAATGACTATAGTACTATGTCGGCAAGGAAACCGAGTTCTTCTCAGCCCCGAATTGCCCATCTGATTGGTAGGGAAGTTGAGATGTCTCCCAACCCCGTACTACACGTCTGCTTTGGTAGGGAAGCCGAGATGTCTCCCGACCCCGATCTACACGTCTAATTTGGCAAGTAAGCCGAGACATCCCCCGACCCATCATTGCACGTCTAAGTCATAACCAACTCACTTCATTCTTTAACTTATCATTAGATTTAGCCTTTTCACATTTAACTTTTCGCCTCTACAAGCATTCTTTAATTAAGACTTCGGGACTAGAATATAAATGAATTTAAAGCCACACACGCAAATTAAATGGGCGTTGAATAATTAAAATGACATGAACCCCAAAGAATAGTGTGAATTTAAGTTGATGGATGAATGAAGTGTAGATAACCACCCTTTAGGCTTAAGGACTTTTATAGTATTACTTGACTTGTACCAAAAGGTCAAACTCGAGCATTCGGCCCGTACGGCCCATAACTTAATCCATTCTTATCCAAAAGTTTTTCCGTTCGAATCGACACCTCAAATACATCTTAAAACACACTTAGGATCAGTATTCATCCTTTAATGATGGCCCGAACACCCCGAACAATATAAATTCCCGGACAGCCTCTAAATGTTAGAAAAATTTGCTCACGACAACCCAACTTAAAACACTCCTAACTTACCCAATTCTTATCCAAAATAAGCCCAATTCGCACCGACAAGACCCTAACATCACCTAAAATCAGAGGAGCAAGGTTAGCTCCTGTCCAGACCTCATTAAGGACCCGTTCAGACCTAGTTTCTAGAGGCAAATTGCATAGGTTAGAAAATTCTGTTTTGACACCCTTAATGCTAAGGCCTCCCAAACTCATTCCTCATACCCTAACACTTAAAACTCATCCAAGCAACTTATAAGAATCCATGACCAGCTAGGGCCCTTGAGCTAGTCACTTGCCCGGTGCTATCTTATTTTAATCGTTTCACCCAAAATGTTTGCCCGACGCATTCAAATTCCACTAAATAACATCCCAATCAAAATACCACATGACAAGCCCATAACACCCATGTAATCCTCATTCAATATTACATTTTTATCCCATAAACGCTCCATGGGCAGCCCCTCCACTCCTTTCATCCATTTCATCCAAAGTTTCAATTCAAACGCCACAAACTCAATACAATTCGCAACATTTTAAAGCATAAATATAATGTGACTTGAATAACACCATGTGAGGCTTAAATCCAATCAAACACACATAATAACGGATCAAAAATATCACATACATTCTGATTTTTCAATTTATACACCCAAATTTCCATTTACATGCATGAAACTCATCCATTCAAGCTCAATATGAATGCTAGCAATGATAAATGAACAAAATCAATTCCTCAAGCCAAGGTACTGAAATTTTCGAACCACAAATACCATATATGTTAAAAATAATCTGAAAATTTTGAATTTAAAAGGAAGGAGTCAAGAACACATATATTCTATGCTTGAGTTTTAAACTAGAATTGAAGAATTTTGCCTAGACTTAGCAAACCAAGAAGAAGAAGGGGACGACCAAGGCTTCAACACACGACTCAGAAGCTGGACACGCCTCCTATGGTGTCCTACAAGGTGGCACAACGGCGGCAGGTGGCTGGGATGGGGCGGCCGACGGGAAAGAAAGAGAAGGAAGGTGTCCGTGAGGTTGAAGAAGGGAAGGAAAGGAAAATGACGTGAAGATGGGAAAAGAAATGAGGGGGTGAGGCGGTTGAGGGGCTAAGAAAAAAGTTAGGGTTTAATTGTGTGGTGTAGTTTTTTAAATGTATTGTATGTATAGTGTGTGAGTGTAGGATATGCACAAAAGTGCTATTCTACTAATAAAAATGCTAGTTTAAATGTTACAACTTCAAGTTGTAGAATTTCACTCACTTTCAATTTCTAAGCCTAGAATCTTTAAATTTAAACATTAAGAATAGAATTTCACTAGTACGGGTCCAAATAGGCTAATTTTGAGAAATTTTGGGAATTACGCGCAAGAATGCGATTACGCGATTTTCTTTACCCGAAAAATTTAAAATAAAATTTTCTCTTTTTTTTCTTCTCTCAAGAATTTAGGACATAAAAAATTAGAATATGATATTTTCCCGCCGTTTCCACCTTTATCGCGTACTGGGGACGAAGGTCACTAATATAAAGTATCTCAAGAAATTAAATTTAAATACTCGCACAATTAAATTCTAAGAAAATTTAAATCATTTAAATCGCCATGAATTTTATAAATTTAAATATTAAAGCTAATTTAGGCATGCAATTTTAATTATGGAACTTAGGCATCACAATAACAAATAAACATTTGAAAGAACTTAAACACTAACCTAGGAATTAAAATCAATACTTTAATTATTTTGATGTCACGGTGTTAAGTAAAATATTTAAATTATAAATAGAGTGATTAAAATAATTTAAATAAACTAAATGATTGTTTAAAAGTCATTTAAATAAATACACAGGCGGAAAAATAAAAATCTTTAAAACAACTTGGACAGTTAAAAAAAATTAATAAATAAGCTAGACATTTAAAATAATTTATATTAACTAACCTCTAAACTTAACTTATTTAAAATAAATAATTTGGACAATCAAAATATTTAAATAAATAAATTTAATAGTTAAAATCATTTAAATAACTATCCAAAATGCTCGAGTAATTTTCTATTAAGTAGACGAAATAGTTAATATCATTTAAATGAATAAACTAAATAATTAACATCATTTAAATAAGCAATTTTAAACCTTTAAAATCTTTAGAACAAATAGGTAATATAATGAAATAATTTAATTGAGTAAACTTAAACAATTAAAAGAATTAATTTAATAGTTAGTAAAATAAAATCCTTTAATAAACAACTAATATATTATTAACACGTAATTCAAATAAAGAATTTAAATCAATTAAACTTAAAAATAATAAAATCAAAATATTTATTAAATTTAATGCATGCGATTTAGTAGATTAGATTTTTAGGTACTACACTACGAATATCTGAAGCTGTCTGTTAGGAGCCATTTTTGCATGTTTTATTGCATGATTGTTTATGTGTTTTGCTTTCGTTTGTGTCAATTTGTTCGTTTTAATCTCGTTTTGTTTGCATTTAGTGTTTTCACTTGTGTTTTGTTCACTCCTCTTGATTTATGGTTTACTTGGCAGGAAAATGAAAGAATCAAGTATTTTTTGGGAATCAACAGGGTGCGCTCGAGCTGCTAAATATTTCAGCTCGAGCGCATGCATGAAGAAGGCAACAGAAAGAGGGTCAGAAACTGTGCGTCCGAGCGGTAATTTATTACCGCTCGAGCGCGTTCTTAAGAAACATAGGCAGTGAGGAGGCGGAATTCTCAGTGCCCGAGCAGCAAATTTCTACCGCTCGGGTGCTCTCACGTAGTTTTGGAAATTATTATTCTAGGTGTTTTAGAAGGAAAGGACTCTGAGGGCAATATAAATAGAAGATTTTCAGAAGTTTTGAGGGTTCGACACGCAGAAGAACAAGGCACAGCGGCTGTGAAGGGATTGGAAAATCGCTCGGCTTGTTTTGAGTTTTCTTCTCATCCAAACTTTGAATTTTTATGTTGAAAACATTGTTAGATTAATTTTTACTATGAGTTATAGTAGCTAAACTCCCTTTTGTTGGAATTTAGGGGATCCGAAACCCGAAACACGTTTGTGTGATTGAAATTGTTGGACGAATTGAGTTTACTTTATGCTATTATTTGATTTTTTCATGATTTATTATTCTATGTTGAGGAGTAGCTAACTTTAGCATAGATTCGTATGTTGTGAATTGTTATCGAGAGATAAATTCATGATTAGGGCGAGTGAAATAATCCATGGACTTAAAATATGCATAGATATATGATATTTAGTACACATTGATAACCATAGACCACCAAGTTGAAAGATGTGGGAATTCAAAGAACGCAAAGCAATCAGTAATGATAAATAATTAAAGATATTTAATTGTTTCATTAACTTGAATTAGATTGGCATAAACTCGAGAGAGAGTGTCGATATTTCAGGAATTCCTGTTGAATTTATGTGTATAAAAGTAAATGTCAATCGTCCAGTTCAATTAGGGGGAAGGTGAACCGAGATTCCAACAAAATATTCTCATATTATATTTTTCTGCTCTAAAATTTGTTGTGGTTAATTTATTTTAATTCAAGTAATTTAAGTTGAACTCATTAATTTATAATTTTAGTATAATATTTCACCAAAATTTTTGTTACTTTGGCTAGAGGAATAAAATAATTGAATTTTTGTGACATAGTCCCCGAGGACGATGCTCGTACTCAGTACACTTTACTATAACTTGATTCGTGCACTTGCGATAATTTTGAGCATATTTGAGAGATATTTATATTGATTTTTAAGTGTTAGTATTTGCTCGATCAAATTTTTGGCGCCGCTGCCGGGACTATTGATTACTTTGATTTGTTTTGTTTAATTTTCTCTACTTCAATTTTAATCACTATTATGAACTGCAGGATACTCCAGCAGTTCATGCAACATTCACCGGATTCGGAACTTGTGCCTTTTGATCCAGAAATCGAAAGAACTTTTCGCAGGAGAAGAAGGCTACAACAAGAAGCAATGGCGGACAAAGAAAGACTATGTTTAGATGGACATGCTAATGCGGCACCTGTCTATAGATCCATGATGGATAGCGCCTTGACATCCATCGACGATGCCAGACCAAGCAATATCAGGCCAACAATAGCAGCGAGTCATTTTGAAATCAATCCTGCTTTCATTCAAATGGTGCAAAACATAGTTCAATTTGGTGGGATGATGATCGATGACCCATATGCTCACCTTACAAATTTTCTAGAAATTTGTGATACTTTCAAGATGCAGGGAGTTTCTGATGACGCTATTCGTTTGCGTTTATTCCCTTTTTCATTAAGAGATAAGGCTAAAGCATGGCTAACGAATCTACCTGCAGGTTCCATCAGCACTTGGGATGATCTCGCAAAAGCTTTCCTCACCAAATACTTCCCACCATTCAAATCTATGAAGCTAAGAGTTGACATCACAACTTTTGCTCAAGGAGAACATGAAACACTCTATGAAGCTTGGGAGCGCTATAAAGATCAATTGAGGAGATGCCCACACCACCAACTATCAGACGGTCTTGTGGTACAAATTTTTTATTATGGTCTTCCTCACTCTAATCGCACCATGTTAGATGCAGCTGCAGGTGGTAATTTATTACGAAAATCACCAGAGGATGGATATGAGTTAATTGAGGAGATGACATCTAGTAGTTATCACCCTCAATCTGAGAGAAGTGCAACCAGGAGATCCGCAAGAATTCATCAAGTTGATGCATTCACTTCAGTAGCAGCTCAGCTTGAGGTCATGAATAAGAGAATTGAAGAGCTAAGTTTAGGGCATTCTGCGATGCGTATTCAAGAAGTGTGGTGTGAGAAATGTGGTGCTGAACACTTCACGGAATATTTTCAGACTGGCAATCCATCATATCAACCGGAGGGAGGCATGGTAAACCATGTGGGAAATCAAAACCGCCCTAGGAATGATCCATTCTCAAATACATATAATCCAGGGTGGAAACAACATCCAAACTTTTCATGGGGAGGACAGAATAATAGGTCATATGGGAATCAGAACTATGGAAAAAAACATAAGGAGGAGAATTCAAGCATGGAACAGATGATGCAAAAGTTCATATCATCCACTGAAACCAGAATGAAAAATCAGGATGCATCGATAAAGAATTTGGAGAATCAGATAGGGCAATTGGCTAAAGCGATGTCCAGCAGAGATCCGGGTACTTTGCCAAGCGACACAGAGAAAAATCCAAAGGAGCAGGTAAAAGCAGTTGAATTGAGAAGTGGGAAGAGGATAGAATCTAAAAGACAAGAAGCAAAAGAGCCAGAAGATACTGTACCGGAGAAAACTGCAGGCAAGTCTTCTACTTCTACACAACCATCCACATCACAAAATAATGTTGTTATTCCACCACCTTTTCCTACAGCTCTCAATAAATTCAAGCTAGACTCCCAGTTTGCAAAATTTCTAGAGGTATTCAAGAAATTGAATATAAACATTCCTTTTGCTATTGTGAAAAATGCTCACAAGCGTACGAGTGTCAAGTTTTAATATAGTGATAAAATCAGATATCGATCCCACAGGGAGTAAAATGAAAATATTTAGTACTTGTAATTAAAATAGTCTAAACTTAATCTAGAAAATCAAACTTTGAGAATTTTGAAAAAAAATAAAATAAACAGATGATTTTATAGCACGCACACAACTTTCAGATAAATATCAATCAGAGAAAAATGGTCTAGAGGTTTAGATTTCACCTGGTTTCAACAACAGTCAATCCTAATTAATTAATCTTCATGAATTCCAGTCAATTAATAGCCAAGAACACTTAAGTTTATTATTTCCCTCTCCCGAGCAACAAATAATGTTTATCAACTACAATTAAATTCCAATATCGCTACTAAGAATTTATCGCAGTGATCTATCACAAAACAATGTTCTTTTTAAAAGTTCTGTTAAAATTATACACTCTCCCGAGCTATATAAATAATTAACAGTGTAGTTTCTAATGGTCCTATTCAAAATCTCCTCTCCCGAGTGCCAGATTTCAAATAAATATTACAATTCAATTATTGATCAAGTAATTGAAATGACAATCAATTCTAGAAAAAAAAACAATTAATCTAGAAGAAACTCAATTCAATAAAATCAAAAATTCATGAAAGCGTCTACACCAGGTTCCATCTGACCTCTAGACTCTAAAAAAATTAGTTCATAATAAAATTCTGAATAAAACAAATCATGTTCAAAAATCCAAACATATTCAGAATAAAATAAATAAAAGATAAAGGAAACAAATCCGTCGTCGATGCCGTGTCCGCTCTATCGATCTCCGTCTTTGTTCTTCAATTAAAGCTCCAGATTTTCTTCCCAGAAATCGCACGTTCAATTCTCTTTTCTCTGATGTGTACGTAAGTGTGTGTGGCGGCTTCTCCCCTAAATCTTTAGACTCAGATTTCTTTTTATACGATCACAAAAGCCCAATAATAAAGCCCATAAAAATTAATTGCCCGAGATAATAAAATTTCCAAATCACTATCGGAGCGGGCGCTTAGTACACGGCGCGGGCGCTCCTTCATCTCGCAATTCCAATTCTCAGATTTCTTGTGACACAGCGCGATTGCGCTTAATTCTTTCTCTTTAGCGCCAACTAAGCGCTAACAGTCAAGGCCCACTAAAAAAAAACCATCTCCTCTCTTGTCTGATCGTTCCTTTTCTTCTTCTTTTCTTTTCTTTTATTCTTTTAACTCTTTATCCTACTTTTTCTTCTCAATTTCTTATTTTTCTCCTCTTTTCCACATAACTTCAATAAATTCCTACAACCACAAAAACAACAAAACACCCACATAAATCTGCTCGAAACAAATATTTAACAATTAAAATCATATATTAATTAAGTGTATAAAATACACTTATCAAATACCCCCAAACTTAGACTTTTGCTAGTCCCGAGCAAAACTAATCAAAACAATAATCTTCCAAAAACTCAAATCAACAATGATAGTCAAAAAATATTATGGAGCAATGGCCTCAGCAATAATTTCAAAAAATTCAAATCCAATCTCATCCAACCTACTAACACTTGAAAGTTTTAATCATAACCAAAATAACCGCATAAACTCACAATCTCCGCAACTCAAATTCAAAACACTCTTATCTAAGTTCAATTCACACATTCATAGATCATGAAGACTTTTCAGGGTAGCATAGGATCAAAATTAAGGATATGAAATCAAAAACACTCACAATCAGTTAAATGCAAAGAATAATAGTGTGTGCGTGTTTAGATCAAAATTCATAATCATTAAAAGTATCAATCAACAGTACATAGGCTAAATTCTTGCAACTCTTCTCCACTAGTATATTGGGCAACTGAGACTCGGTCAATAAGACTTAATCAGCTTATAATGTAAGGTCTGGCTCATGGCTACAAATAAAGGATAAGAATTCAAAATAAGGAGTAATTTATATTTATGCTCAATCTAACTTCAACTCATTTTCATTCATAATTTCACACTTATTTTCACTTCAGTGATTTTTTCAATTTTTTGCTCGACTTATTTTTCACAACTCTTTCAACCACATTTTTTTTTCTACTACCTTCTTCATTTTTCTTTTCAATTCTTCCACCACACCCTTCCATTTTTCACAAATAACACCAGGAGCATATAACATTTTAGCATTCAAATTACTCCCTTAAAGGTAGAAAATAGTGTTTAGGCTATTCAGGTAGTCAATGTAGGACCTTGAAATAATGACGAATGGGGGTTTAGTCACACGTTTATAAGCATGCCATTCGATTTTCAATAAAGCTCAAACAAGGTACTAAGGATAACATATTAATCATTGGGTAGCTTGAAAGGCTCAAACGATTTCAGAAAAAAAATTGCCTAAATCATTCCTAATCACAATTTTGCCCGTATTTCGCCTCGAAGAGTGTTCGAACTAGTTCTAGACAAGTCTCAATCCACAATCAAATCATACAAATATCAATCAGTGCAGAAAAAATAATCATCAGCAGTAAACGATGATTTTCACAACAAAAATTCATATTTTTCCGTACCTCAATGTACAAATATACGTGTAGGTTCAAATGGGCAACTAAGGAAAAAATTTCATCAATAAAATTCAAGCCCAAAAATTTTCAAACAATGCCTCAATCATATCTATGTCTGTATGTTTCAAAATTCAAATTCAAGCATTAATCACAGAGTATATAAGAAATTGTTCATTCAATTGGTTCCATTTTCTCAAAAAAAATTTGTCAGATACGTAGACAGTCATGGATTTCAGTTATAGTACAAAAATTATTTTTCCTCATTATCCATGCATCCAATTCTTTCTCGACTTCTTTTCAAAACTCAACTCAACTCACTTAAACAACAAATAAACTCAAACAAAAATTTTAACTATGAAGCACACAATAAAACTCAACTACTCAACTATTAACCAACCAACTAATTCAACTAAACAACAAGATCAGACACTGATTCACCCCCCCCCCCCAAACTTAATATAATCATTGTCCATAATGATGAAAAACAATAAAAATAACAAGGTATATGGGACGCGTACCTTCGATACCGAGCATCAGGACTCAATGTTATCAAAAGCTTCATAACAAATTTTCTCAACCGCAACACCAACCTAAAAGGAATGGATAAGCATCCTATAAACATCCAAATGAACCTGGAAAAAAAATACATGCACACAATAAGATAATACACAAAATTAAATCCCGAAGAAATCAAAACAAAATAACTCGCTTAATGTATGGGGTAATAAGAAGAGTGTGAGGCATCATGAGCTGTTCCGGAGCTTGGATAGCGCAAGAGATGGTGCCATTGATGAAGAAGTGGCCGCATAAAGGAGCAGGTTTCTTGCTGGTTTGATCAAGAGGAGATCAGGAAGGAGGCTGCACTGAAGAGGTTATTGGCATTTGGTAGTGCACGTTTGCGCATAGAGTAGGATATTGCTTGGAGCGCGATAGCTCAAGGATCTCGCGCTGATGAACCTGTTTGCGCATGGTGGATGGTGTGAGATGCGCGTTAGCGCTATAAGAAGCGCAGATGGGAAGTCGTTGGCGCAAGGTTATGCGCCGTTGGGGAGGCTGGAGCGCGATAGCGCTGTGTAGAGCGTGATTGCGCTATGGAAAGCGCAGGCTGGTGAGCGCGATAGCGCTGAAGCTGGCGCGGATGGGAGCTTGTCAGTTCTTGGAGGTGGTGCGCGGTTGGTGAGTGCGATAGCGCTTAATGTAGCGCCTTTGAGTTGCGCGATAGAGCTAGGTAGTGCGCTGTTCTTACATCAGTATGGCGCAGAGAAAGCGCGGGCGCTCAAGAGGAGTGGCGCGAGCGCGCTGCTAGTTCGCACTTCAATATTATTTTCTTCCCAGATGCAGCGCGGGCGCTCAGATTAATGGGGCGAGCGCGCCGTCTGCTCGAATTGAGATATCTGGAGCCTGAAATTTTTTTGAAAATTAAAAACAATTAAGCTCAAAAATTGAAAATAAAAAAAAAATACTTAAAAACAATTAAATAACAAAAATTAAATAACTGAAAAAAAAATAAAAGAAAATTCTTGGGTTGCCTCCCAAGTAGCGCTTGGTTTAAAGTCGTCAGTCCGACTTTCACCGGTGTTAGATCTTCCCTTTCTCTTTTACTCGCCAAATAAATTCCACTAACCACCTTTTAAATTTTGCTTTCTTGTTATTCGTGGCTTTCTTCGTCGATAAATTTGGCAATTTACTCTTTGATTCAACCTTAAAATCAGCTCTTGGACAGCTCTCCAACTTCACAACCGGTTCAATTAAGGACAATTCTTTTATGGGTGAATTGGGTGCTTTCGTGAATAAGTTGAAAATCACTCTCTCGCCTTCCACACCCATAGATAATTCACCCTTCTTGACTTCGATCTTGGTATCCGCAGTGGCCAGGAATGGTCTCCCCAATATCAGTGGCATATTTGTATCCTCCACCATATCTAGCACAACAAAATCCACAGGAAAAATAAATTTATCTATTTTTACCAGAACATCTTCAATAATTCCAAGCGGATATGTAATAGATCTATCAGCCAGCTGCAATGCAATCATTGTGGGTTTCACCTCACCAAGTCCTAAGCTCCTGAAAACAGACAAAGACATTAAATTAATGCTAGCTCCTAAATCGCAAAGTGCATTATTAAAATAAGAAGAACCAATTGTGCAAGGAATAGTAAAACTCTCTGGATCCTTAAGCTTTTGTGGCATCTTATTTTGTAGCACTGCACTGCACTCTTCAGTTAGATTTACCACCTCGTTCTCTAGCAGCCTCCGTTTCTTGGACATCACCTCCTTGATGAACTTCGAATAGTTCGGCATTTGCTCCAAAGCATCAGCAAAGGGGATGTTGATGTGAATTTTCTTGAAAATCTCAAAAAATTTGGAGAACTGCTCATCCAACGCCTTCTTCTTGAACCTTTGTGGGTAGGGGAGTGGCGGCTTGTACATCGGTTTCGAGTCAGGTTCAAGCTCCTTCTCTTTCTCCTCGACTTTTTCCTCAAATTTCTTCTCCACAACAATAGGGATTTGGACTCCAACTTCTTTTCCACTCCTCAACTCTATGGCCTTGCACTACTCCTTGGGATTTACCTCAGTGTTGCTTGGAAACTAGCCTCTGTTATTATCCTTCAGTGTGTTCGCCAACTGCCCTATGCTAGTTTCCATGGATTGAAGTACAGCACCCATGTTGGCCATGTGAGTCTCTAAGCTGTCAAGGCGAGACTCAGTTCTCGTCATCCTCTTACATGATTCCTGCACAAAAGTACTAACCACATCTTCCAAAGACAACTTACCATCACCCTTATTAGTATTATTAGCATATGAAAAATTTTCATTATTCCGCATACTAGGGTGATAAGCATTAGGAACAGGATTACCTCTGTAAGCTCTATAACCTCGGTAGCCATTAGGATTGATATAATTAACTTGCTCTGGTGTATATGATCCTTCAACTCCAGTTGAATCTGCAACATTAATCTTATTCAAAGAAGCTACCTGTGTAGTCAATGCAGATAGTTGAGCGGTGATGGATGTGAGAGGATCCATTGCATACACTCCAGCTAGCTTCTTGACTCCCATACGCTCAGATGGCCATTGAAAACTATTGATCGTCATCTGCTCCAACATATCATAGGCTTGAGCGGGGTCCTTTGCAAAAATAATTACTCCAGAAGCAGAATCCACATTCATACTTATAGGTGCATTCAGTCCGTTGTAAAACCACTCAATCTGTTCCCAATCTGCAAAATTGTGGTTAGGACAACGTCTTAATAATTCTTTATACCTTTCCCACGCCTCGTATAGTTGTTCAGTGTCCATCTGCCGGAAGGTGCTGATCTCTATCTTCAACTGGGTGGACTTGGTAGGTGGAAAGTACTTTGCAAGAAATTTTTCTGCCATCCTCTCCCAAGTAGTGATGCTTCCAAGCGGCAGTGATTGCAACCAACTCCTTGCTTGATCCCTGAGATAAAAAGGAAACAAGCGTAAACGAATAATATCCTCAGACACACCATTAATTTTTACCGTATCGGTTATCTCCAAAAAGGTGCGTAGGTGTAGGTGAGGATCAGCAGTGGTGCTCCCATTAAATTGGTTCTGTTGAACCATATTGATCAAGGTCGGCTTCAGCTCAAAATTGTTTGCATTGATGGTCCCTCGAGCGATTCCAGAATAGTGAGCCTGGATCATCGGTCTGAAGTGGTCTCTAATTGGCACCAAGGGAGGTTGTTGTGCTTCTTCTTCAGCCATGTTATTGATTTCTTCTCTTCTAATTCTTCTCAAAGCACGTGCAATGCGCTCGATCTCCGGATCAAAAAGTAAAGAATTCGCACTTTGAGATCGTCGCATAGACTTCAATTAAAATTAAGAAGAAATCAATTAGTAACTTAAAAATAAAATAAAAAAAACTCTAAATTAAAATCTAAACTAATTGGTAACAAAACTAAAAACTAATCAAAATTTACTCCCCGGCAACAGCGCCAAAAACTTGTTGTGAAAAAAATGCTCACAAGCATACGAGTGTCAAGTTTTAATATAGTGATAAAATCAGATATCGATCCCACATGGAGTAAAATAAAAATATTTAGTACTTGTAATTAAAATAGTCTAAACTTTATCTAGAAAATCAAACTTTGAGAAATTTGGCAGAAAAATAAAATAAACAGATGATTTTATAGCACGCACAAAACTTTCAGATAAATATCAATCAGAGAAAAATGGTCTAGAGGTTTAGATTTCACATGGTTTCAACAACAGTCAATCCTAATTAATTAATCTTCATGAATTCTAGTCAATTAATAGCCAAGAACACTTAAGTTTATTATTTCCCTCTTCCGAGCAACAAATAATGTTTATCAACTACAATTAAATTCCAATATCCCTATTAAGAATTTATCGCAGTGATCTATCACAAAACAATGTTCTTTTAAAAAGATCTGTTAAAATTATACACTCTTCCGAGCTATATAAATAATTAACAGTGTAGTTTCTAATGGTCATATTCAAAATCTCCTCTCCCGAGTGCCAGATTTCAAATAAATATTACAATTAAATTATTGATCAAGTAATTGAAAAGACAATCAATTCTAGAAAAAACAATTAATCTAGAAGAAACTCAATTCAATAAAATCAAAAATTCATGAAAGCAGCTACACCAGGTTCCATCCGACCTCTAGACTCTAAAAAATTAGTTCATAATAAAATTCTGAATAAAAAAAATCATGTTCAAAAATCCAAACATATTCAGAATAAAATAAATAAAAGATAAAAGAAACAAATCCGTTGTCGACGTCGTGTCCGGTCTATCGATCTCTGTCTTTGTTCTTCAATTAAAGAGCTCCAGATTTTCTTCCCAGAAATCACACGTTCAATTCTCTTTTCTCTGATGTGTACGTAAGCGTGTGTGGCGGCTTCTCCCCTAAATCTTCAGACTCAGATTTCTTTATATACGATCACAAAATCCCAATAATAAAGCCCATAAAAATTAATTGCCCGAGATAATAAAATTTCCAAATCACGATCGGAGCGGGCGCTCAGTACACTGCGCGGGCGCGCCTTCATCTCGCAATTCCAATTCTCAGATTTCTTGTGACACAGCGCGATTGCACTTAATTCTTTCTCTTTAGCGCCAACTAAGCGCTTCAAGGCCCACTAACTTGTCTGATCGTTCCTTTTCTTCTTCTTTTCTTTTTTTTTTTTATTCTTTTAACTCTTTATCCTACTTTTTCTTCTCAACTTCTTATTTTTCTCCTCTTTTCCACATAAATTCAATAAATTTCTACAAGCACAAAAACAACAAAACACCCACATAAATCTGCTCGAAACAAATATTTAACAATTAAAATCATATATAAATTAAGTGTATAAAATACACTTATCATTTGCTGACGCACTGATGCAAATGCCCAGCTATGCTAAGTTCTTGAAGGAGATTCTCTCCAACAAGAGGAAATTGGAGGAGCATGCCATGATCAGTTTAACAGAAAATTGTTCTGCACTGGTTCAGAACAAGATCCCACCAAAGCAAAAAGATCCAGGGAGTTTCTCTATCCCTTGCATGATTAATGATGTGTATTTTCATAAATCTTTGTGTGATTTAGGTTCTAGCATAAATCTCATGTCATACTCTGTTTTCAGGAAACTAAATTTGGGAGAGCCGAAACACACCAGGATTTCGTTGCAATTAGCTGACAGATCTATAAAGTATCCAAGAGGGATAATAGAAGATGTACTGGTGAAAGTAGAAAAATTCCTCTTTTCGGTGGATTTTGTGGTACTTGATATGGAGCAGATTTGGACATGCCTCTTATTCTGGGAAGACCTTTCCTGGCAACAGGAAAAGCACTCATAGATGTCCAAAAGGGAGAACTACTTTTGAGAGTGGGAGATGAGAAAATTTCTTTTGATGTGTTTAATGCGCTTAAATGTTCACAATATAATGATGAATGTTTTCAGATAGATGTAGTGGACTCACTTTTGTATAATTATGTGCAGGATACACTTCAGGAACCTTTAGAAGCTGCGCTTGTACATCCTGGTCATGAGGACGAAATCAATGCAGGAAGAGAAGAGATGACGGCATACTTGAACGAAAATCAATCGTGGCGAAAAGGTGTCAAGCTTAAACTCAAAGATCTTGGTGACCGAAAGGATTTAGTACTCCAAAAACCCAGTCTTGAAGAACCACCGATTGTTGAATTGAAACCACTACCAACTCATCTAAAATATGTATTTCTTGGTGAGAATGAAAATTTACCTGTAATAATTTCTTCTTCTTTGACAGATGAAATGGAGACCATGAAAGAGTGGGTGCCCGGTGAGCCAACTTGTGGCTAAGGGCTTTTATGACTCTATGTATAAACAATCTTTTGTTTAATATAATTTACACTTTTATAATGGCATTTACTTTATCTTTTATCATATTATTATGTTGTGACATACTATAAGATGTTTAGATGAAGACCTTGAATATACTATAGTGTATGTAAGATGTGGTAGCACATGGGGATGGCTATCATAAAACACATCTTAAAGTCACTGTATATTCTAAACAGTTCCTAGTCGATTGAGCCGTCCGTTAATAAGGATAAGGATCGCTCAAGATTGAGACTAGAGTTTGCGATGCTGAGTACCACGTTTCATTGGTATGGAACATAGAGATGTTCAAAGCATGCAAATGGATATTCATATGATGAATGATCGAACTATCCTATCCGGACATTCCAAGTGGTTATCACTTATCGAGTGGATAAAGTCCGCGGTTTTGGTTGTACACCATTAGTCCTTACTACTTGAAACATCATTGAGACTCTATATGATAGTACTGTACTTTGACTCGTTTACCGACTCTATTGGGTCATCAGGTGTCGGGATTGGGTACAGTTACGACACATATAGGAGTCGATGCTTTGTTGTCAAGGATTCACCACATACTTGCAAGTGTGGATATCCTATGCGATATGAGGAGATATTAGTATGACGAATATCTGGCCAGAGTACATGATGTGTTTTAGGTTACTTGGTGTTCCTAGTAACACATGCGATGTCACTATTTGATCTCCAAGATGTAATACATAGTTATTGAATCTCGAACGACTCTCGATTTACCAATGGTTGTTGATTCGATCGGGATATATGGATGAAGGGACCGTACTGTACGCTAACCAAAATCTATTGGTTCTTGCAGGTACTATCAGTGATACCTAGGGAATCATGGGGCGATGTTGCTAGGCGCTCTTACCATGATTCGATGGGCAAGTCGGAAATTGTTGTTCCAAGTCACAAGAAGTTGTAAGCCCACGGCTAGCTGTATCCCTGAACCATTGAGGGTCACACAAGTAATGGATTTCTAATCTCCGTTGAGATAATTAAATTTAAAGAGTTAAATTTAGTGAATAAAAAAGTGGGACTTCTTATTTAAAAGTAGAGGGAGTAAGATTTCCTAAAATGACATAGTGATGGACATTTTTTGGAAATCACTGAATTCGGATTCAGAAAATTTATCTTGACTTTAAAAGATGCAGAAATGGTTTCTGTGCACATTGGTGAAATTGGTTTATCAATCTGAGTCACGATGAATTTTATATTAATTTCTGAACATGCGGGCTTTGCTTGTCAGGCTTGAACTTATGACTAATGGGCCCTAATGTAAGAGTGGGTGCCCAGTGAGCCAACTGTGTGGCTATGGGCTTTGTTGACTCTTTGTATAAACAATCTTTTGTTTAATATTATTTACACTTTTATGGCAATGACTTTATATTACTTCATATTGTTATATTGTGATATACTATTGTTGTTTTGATAAAGACCTTGAATATACTATAGTGTATGTAAGATGTGGTAGAACATGGAGATGTCTATCATGAAATACATCTTATAGTCACTGTATATTCTAAAACCGTTCCTAGTCGATTGAGCCGTCCGATAATAAGGATAAGGATCGCTCGAGTTTGAGACTAGCATTTGCGATGCGGAGTACCACGTTTCATTGGTAGGGAACATGGAGATGTTCGAAGCATGCAAATGGATATTCATAGGATGAATAGTCGAACTACCCTATCCGGACTTTCCAAGTGGTTATCACTTATCGAGTGGATAAAGTCCGCGGTTTTGGTTGTACACCATTAGTCCTTACGACTTGAAACATCATGGAGACTCTATATGCTAGTACTGTGCTTTGACTCGTTTACCGACTCTGAGGGGGTCATCAGGTGTCGAGATTGGGTACAGTTACGACACATATAGGAGTCAATGCATTGTTGTCAAGGATTCACCACATACTTGCGAGTGTGGATATCCTATGCGATCTGAGGAGATATTAGTGTGACAAATCTCTGGCCAGAGTACTTGATGTGATTTAAGAAATGGTTTCTTAGTAGCACATGCGATGTCACTAATTTGATCTTCAAGATGCATTGCATAGTCATCGAATCTTGAGCGACTCTCGATATACCAATGGTTGTTGATTCGATCGGGATATTTGGATGAAGGGACCGTACTGTACGCTAACCAAAATCTACTGGTTCTTGTAGGCACTATCAGTGATACCTAGGGAATCATGGGGCGATGTTGCTAGGCGCTTTACCATGATTCGTTGGGCAAGTCGGAAAGTGTTGTTCCGAGTCACAAGGAGTTGTGAGCCCACGGCTAGCTGTATCCCTGAACCATTGAGGGTCACACAGTGTAATGGAGTTTTAATCCCCGTTGAGATAGTTAAATTTAAAGAGTTAAATTTAATGAACTAAGGAGTTGGACTTCTTAAATAAGAGTAAGGGAGTAGGATTTCTTAAAATGACATAGGGATGGACATTTTTGGAAACCACTGAATTCGGATTCAGGAAAATTTATTTTGACTTTAAAACGTGCAGAAATGGTTTCTGTGCACATTGGTGAAATCGTTTCATCAATCGGAGTCACGATGAATTTTATATTAATTTCTGAACGAGTGGGCTTTGCTTGTCGGGCCCCAGCTTATGACTAATGGGCCCTAAGGTGTTAGTGGCCTGCATTATAAATAAGTTATTTCAGTACAGAAATTACACAGAATAGGTCATAATTTTTGAGACAGGATTTTCGAAACCCTAGCCCCTCTCAAAAACGTTTTCGGCCGCCTCTCCCTCCCTCTGCCCGAGAAAATTCCGGTCTGTGATTTTGAATCGCAGTAAGGAATAACGAATCAAATTCGTGTATTCTCTTCGCAGAAAACTTCTGATAGATTTTCTAGTGCAATCTATCAGAGGGATTAAACCTCTGTTCGTGGACCTGATTGAAGGCGTTCATCGGTTCCAGGGAGAGACAACAAGAGCAGAATTGTTCTGTTGGTGTCCATTAATCTCGTTGCGAGATTTGAGGTAAAATTTATTTAATTGTTATTTAAATTTTACACACACGTAATTCAATCGATGAACGGTTGATACCCATACCATGGAAACGTTCCATGTAAAATTTTTAAACTTCCGCTGCACCGGGTATCAATCGTGATTGATCTGGGAACTCGCCAGTTTTCCAACACCTAAGCTGTTAGCAGCCCACAATATAAATAAGTTATTGCAGTACAGAAATTAGACAACACGGGTCATAATTTCGAAAACCTAGAGAGCTCTCTCTTAGGGTTTTCGGCCGACCCCTCCCTCTCCCTCTCACAGTGTTCGAAAATTCAGTCTGTAAATTTTTGAATTTTCAGACTGATTTAACAGATCATATCTGTTCTATCTCTTCGTAGAAACTTCTGATAGAATTTCTAGTGAAGTCTATCAGAGGAATTAAATTTCTGTTCGTGGACCTGATTGAAGAATTGTTCGTTCATCAGTTCCTGGGATATACAACAAGAGCAGTTTAATCTGTTGGTATCCATAATCTCGCTTCGAGATTTTAAGGTAAAATTTATATTGTTTAAATTTTATATTATCAATTTTAATCGTAGGAATTTGATATCCATATGGAATCGTTCCATATAAAATTTTAAAACTTCCGCTGCACCGGGTATCACTTTCTTTTTCGATCCGGAGAACGACCGTGTTCCAACAGTGGTATCAGAGCCAGGCTGTTCTCGGGTTTTACGATTAAAATTTTATCGATTGTACAAAGCCTAGATTTTTCAGAAAAATAAAACGGAAAAGAAAAAAAAATTATTTTCGGGGCTGCCCAGCGACGGGCGGGCGGGAAGCCCGGGATTGTCCCGGGCTGCCCAGAAATTTTTTATTATAAAAAAATTAAATTTTTTCGTGAATTATGAATTCTAGCCCAAAATGGTTTTGGGCCCAGTTTTTGGCCCGATTGAAAATTGTTTCAGTTGGTCCACGAGGCAATGGGTCAAAATTGTTTGAGCCCAAAATTTTTTTAAAACTAAGAAAATTAATTTTTGGATAAATTTTGAATTTTGGAAATTTATAAATTTAATCCAATAAATTAAATTTTTAATTATTAATTTTGGTACAATTGATAATAAAATATGATTTTATGTATAAAATTGGATTTTATATATAAAATATGATTTTATGGATAAACTAAATAAAATATGATTTTATATATAAAATAAGATTTTATGTATGAAATATGATTTTATCTATTTATATTTATTGCCATTGCATGATATCCAATAAATTAATTTTTGAATTAAATATTATTAGATAAGGATGATCGATTTCCATGACCAATATTATAGGTGTATGTTAGGTTGTTTACATTTGGCTTTATTATTGATTGTTGGATTTTATTAATGGGCCTGGTTTATGGCCCAAATTTGATTTTATCAATTGTAATAAAAGTGGGCCTGGTTTATGGCCCGTTCCCACCCCTATAATGTATCCCTTTATTTGTCATAGTAATTTATTGTAAATTCACTAGAAATAGTGGGAGATTTTAAAGATGGAGGTGGGACCAGCAAGCAATGATAAAGACTGAAAAAATGTAAATTGGAAGCACAATGTAATAGGATTGCATTTCATACTTGCATATCACCTAGGATTGGACTTAGACTCGTGATTGGCAACCACGGGTCGATTAGTAATGGAATCGATCATCCTAAAATATAATATATGATATTATCGTTGTATGCATGTTTAGACTAAATTGTATGAATCCCGCAAGCATACAAATTTTAAATGATGAGACAAATTTTCAAAAATAAAAATCCCTCATTTTAAATATGATTTAAAATTGATATCAAGATAAATAAAAGAAATTTAAATATTGTTTAAATGTTCCTACCTTCCATCAACGATCAATGTATGAGATGCTACCCGCGGATACGGTCCGGCTCATATTATTGGGGGGGCCCGTTCGTCGGAAAGCTGTACATTGGATCGACACATGTTGTAAGTTGGATGGAACTCCCATGGGATTGGCTCATATTATTGGGGATCCACATGGCGACCATCCATCACAACTTAATATTGATGGGTCATCTTGACATGTCACAATAAACGGCGTCATATTATTGGGCCCTTATTGGACATGAGGTAAAAACATGGAGGTTGCTTTGGAAGCAATTGGGCTCTACCATTTGAAAATTATGGTTGGCTGATATTATTCGGGACTATAGTTTGTCAATTGGACTCCATGTTCCCACTAAAGAAAATGTTTCTCGTTTTCACTAGATGGTAGTGAAATCGTTAAAATAGTGGGAGTGAGATTCATAAAATAAATTTCGCCTTATTTTATGTCTTAGTAAATTAATTAAACAATCACTGATTATTGTCTGTTTCTTTTCAGTATTTCATTAAGATGAATTCGCGCAATCCACTATTCTCTATTCTCGAACAAAACAAACTGACTAGCGCAAACTATACGGAATGGTTCCGTAAGTTGAAGATTGTCTTGACCTCGGAGAAGATGTTCTACGTGTTAGAAAAATCTCCTCCGAAGGAAGCACCAGCTGATATAAGTCCGGAAGAGTTGGCAAAAATTGATAAATGGTGGGACCATGATATCAAGGCCAAATGCTATATGCAAGCTTCGATGTCTGATGAACTCCAGAGGCGATTTGAGGATACCGTGAATGCTGCTGACATTCACGCACAACTCAAGGAACTTTTTGGGGCTCAATCGAGAGCTGAGAGGTTCGCTACTGTAAAAGAGTTAATGACGTGTCGCATGCGTGAAGGGACTTCGGTCCGTGATCATGGGGTACGCGTGATTTGGCTCATTCAGAAGTTGGTAACGCTTGAATTGGTATTGGAGCATGAAATCAATGTGGACTTATTACTTCTCTCTCTTCCTTCATCATTTGACGGTTTTGTGGTGAATTTCAATATGAACAAGATAGAGGCCTCCCTTGAAGAGATGGTCAATATGCTTGTAACTTATGAAGCCACATTAAAGAAGGATAAACCGGTACTCTTGGTTGGCTCCTCTTCTAACTCTAAGAAGGGGCCAAGTGGAAAGGGTAAGAAACGTTCTGCCCTACCAAAGAAAACAGTACCGAAGAAGAAGGGCAAGACAAAGGCTTCTAACGAGAACAAAGATGATGATACTTGCCATTACTGCAAGAAACCCGGTCATTGGAAACGTAACTGCAAGGAATATCTCGAGCAGTTGCGAATTGCAAAGGGTATGTTTTACATTGAAATAAATGTTTCACTTAATACTACTTCTTGGGTATTGGATACCGGATGTGGATCTCACATTTGCAATGATTTGCAGGTGATGACAAGAAGTCGTAAGCTTAGGATGGGTGAGACCCAGCTGAGGCTCGGAAATGGTTCTAGAGTTGAAGCCAAAGCTGTGGGAGACGTTTATTTAATATTGCAGAACGATTTTAAGTTACTTTTGAGAGATGTTTTATTTGTTCCAGACTTGATTAAAAACATTATTTCTATTTCTATGCTTGATAGAGATGGTTTTTCTTGCAATTTTGTGAATGAGATTTGCAATATTTACAAGAATGAATGTTTGATTGGAAATGGACAACTTGAAAACGATCTATATAACTTAAAATTAAAAGACGTTCCAATAAATTATGTTGATAAACCGATAACAACAAACAAAAGGAAAATCGATAGTCAAAACCCGGCAAACCTTTGGCATGCTAGGCTAGGTCATATTTCCTCAAGGAGGATGAACAAGCTAGTGGGAGAGGGCATGTTTGATATGTCTGATATTAACTCTCTACCTACTTGTGAGTCCTGCCTGAAAGGAAAAATGACTAAATCTCCTTTCAAAGGAAAACCTGAGCGTAGTCAAAATCTATTGGATTTGATCCATACAGATGTTTGCGGACCATTTAGTATTGGTACAAAATTTGGTCACACCTACTTCATTACCTTTACTGATGATTTTTCTAGGTATGGGTACTTGTATTTGATGAAATATAAGTCTGAATCATTTGAAAAGTTCAAAGAATTCAAGGCTGAAGTAGAAAACAAACTAGGTAAGAGTATTAAAGCACTTCGATCGGATCGAGGTGGAGAATACTTGAGTACCGAGTTTTTGAGCTATCTAAAAGAGAATGGGATTCTCTCTCAGTGGACTCCTCCTATGACACCTCAGCTGAATGGAGTTTCGGAGCGTCGCAATCGAACATTGTTGGACATGGTTCGATCTATGATGAGCTTCACTGAGCTTCCATCTTCGTTTTGGGGCTATGCTCTTGAAATGGCGGTATTGTTGTTGAACAACGTCCACACTAAAGCAGTGAACAAAACACCATGCGAGTTATGGAATGGCAAAGCTCCTAAGTATTCGTACTTGAGGATTTGGGGATGTCCTGCTTACGTGAAGCAGACAGTGGGAGATAAGTTGGATAGTCGATCCACCTTATGTTATTTTGTAGGGTATCCGAAGAATTCAATCGGATATTATTTCTATCATCCTATTGAAACAAAAGTGTTTGTTTCAAGGAATGCCACCTTCTTGGAGAAGGAGTTCTTATTGGATAAGAAAGGCAAGATGATGGAACTCGAAGAAATTCGAGAAGAACCCGAGATACAAAATAATGATCCTACACCTCAGGAACCATTGATTGACACGCCTATTACTAGAAGATCCGAGAGGACTTCTAGGCCTCCTATTAGATATGGTTTTCTTCTTGAAGGGGATCAAAGTGAACCCGACATTGGATGTGATCCAAGAAACTTCAATGAAGCAATTTCTGATGCGGATTCGAATTTATAGCTTGAAGCTATGCAGTCGGAAATAGATTCAATGGATACAAACCAAGTTTGGACTTTAGTAGATCCTCCCGATGGAATTGTTCCAATAGGGTGTAAATGGATCTATAAGAGAAAACTTGGGCCTGATGGAAAGGTACTGACTTACAAGGCACGATTGGTGGCAAAATGTTATACTCAAAGACAAGGAGTTGACTATGATGAAAATTTTTCACCAGTCGCAATGTTCAAGTCCATAAGAATCCTTATTGCCATAGCAGCATGGTATGACTATGAGATATGGCAAATGGATGTGAAGACTGCATTTCTTAATGGAAACATTAAGGAAGAAATCTATATGATGCAGCCCGAGGGATTCACATCCATGGGAAGCGAGCATAAGGTATGCAAGCTTCAGAGATCGATCTATGGTCTCAAACAAGCATCAAGAAGTTGGAACCAAAAATTTGATGAAACAATAAAGGATTTTGGTTTCATCAAGAACCCGGAGGAATCGTGCGTGTACAAGAAAGTATTTAAGGATGCTGTGACATTCTTAGTACTTTATGTTGATGACATCTTACTCATTGGGAATGATGTAGGGATGTTGCAGTCAACAAAGATATGGTTATCAGGTAGATTCTCGATGAAGGATTTGGGTGAGGCATCCTATATTCTAGGGATACAGATCTATAGAGATAGATCTAAGAGAATGATAGGACTTACTCAAGCTACCTACATCGACACTATATTGAAAAGGTTTTCAATGGATGAGTCCAAGAGAGGACATCTACCTATGTGTCATGGAGTCTATCTATCCAAGTCTATGTATCCCAAGACTGACGAAGAGATAGAGAAAATGACACACATACCATATGCGTCAGCCATAGGGAGTATCATGTATGGGATGATATCTACCAGACCGGATGTGGCATTTGCTCTGAGTGTCACGAGCAGATATCAAGCCAATCCCGGTCAAATGCATTGGAAAGCCGTGAAGGATATTCTTAAGTACTTGAGAAGAACTAAGAATGTATTCATGGTTTATGGAGGAAGAGAACTGAAATTGGAAGGCTATACCGACTCTAGCTTTCAAGGTGACGTGGATGACTCGAAGTCAACCTCTGGATTTGTGTTCATGCTCAATGGCGGTGCTGTCTCTTGGAAGAGTTCCAAGCAGGACACCACAGCGGATTCCACCACTGAGGCAGAATACATTGCGGCATCAGCTGCTGCTAAAGAGGCCATTTGGATGAGGAATTTCGTCCAAGAGTTGGGCGTTATTCCTGAAGCTGTTGGTCCAGTCCCGGTGTACTGTGACAACACGGGTTCCGTTGCTTAGGCAAAGGAACCAAGGTCTCATCAAAGATCCAAACACGTACTGAGGAAATACCACATCATCCGGGAGATCGTGGAAAGAGGAGACATCACTGTCGAGAGAGTGGCCTCTGCAGACAATATCGCTGATCCACTTACTAAGCCCTTGCCAGGACCATTATTTGACAAACATCGTGAAGCAATGGGACTACGTAGTATGACTAGTTGGCTTTAGGGCAAGTGGGAGATTGAAAGAGTGGGTGCCCGGTGAGCCAACTTGTGGCTAAGGGCTTTTATGACTCTATGTATAAACAATCTTTTGTTTAATATAATTTACACTTTTATAATGACATTTACTTTATCTTTTATCATATTATTATGTTGTGACATACTATAAGATGTTTAGATGAAGACCTTGAATATACTATAGTGTATGTAAGATGTGGTAGCACATGGGGATGGCTATCATGAAACACATTTTAAAGTCACTGTATATTCTAAACAGTTCCTAGTCGATTGAGCCGTCCGTTAATAAGGATAAGGATCACTCGAGATTGAGACTAGCGTTTGCGATGCCGAGTACCACGTTTCATTGGTATGGAACATAGAGATGTTCAAAGCATGCAAATGGATATTCATATGATGAATGATCGAACAACCCTATCCGAACTTTCCAAGTGGTTATCACTTATCGAGTGGATAAAGTCCGCGGTTTTGGTTGTACACCATTAGTTCTTACTACTTGAAACATCATTGAGACTCTATATGCTAGTATTGTACTTTGACTCGTTTACCGACTCTATTGGGTCATCAGGTGTCGGTATTGGGTATAGTTACGACACATATAGGAGTCGATGCCTTGTTGTCAAGGATTCACCACATACTTGCAAGTGTGGATATCCTATGCGATATGAGGAGATATTAGTGTGACGAATATCTGGCCAGAGTACATGATGTGTTTTAGGTTACTTGGTGTTTCTAGTAACACATGCGATGTCACTATTTGATCTCCAAGATGTAATGCATAGTTATTGAATCTCGAACGACTCTCGATTTACCAATGGTTGTTGATTCAATCGGGATATATGGATGAAGGGACCGTACTGTACGCTAACCAAAATCTATTGGTTCTTGCAGGTACTATCAGTGATACCTAGGGAATCATGGGGCGATGTTGCTAGGCGCTCTTACCATGATTCGATGGGCAAGTCGGAAATTGTTGTTTCGAGTCACAAGGAGTTGTGAGCCCACGGCTAGCTGTATCCCTGAACCATTGAGGTTCACACAAGTAATGGATTTCTAATCCCCGTTGAGATAATTAAATTTAAAGAGTTAAATTTAGTGAATAAAGAAGTGGGACTTCTTATTTAAAAGTAGAGGGAGTAAGATTTTCTAAAATAACATAGTGATGGACATTTTTTGGAAATCACTGAATTCGGATTCAGAAAATTTATCTTGACTTTAAAAGATGCAGAAATGGTTTCTGTGCACATTGGTGAAATTGGTTTATCAATCTGAGTCACGATAAATTTTATATTAATTTCTGAACATGCGGGCTTTGCTTGTCAGGCTTGAACTTATGACTAATGGGCCCTAAGCTGTTAGCAGTCCACATTATAAATAAGTTATTGCAATACAGAAATTAGACAACACAGGTCATAATTTCGAAAACCAAGAGAGCTCTCTCTTAGGGTTTTCGGCCGACCCCTCCCTCTCCCTCTCACAGTGTTCAAAAATTCAGTCTGTAAATTTTTGACTTTGCAGACTGATTTAACAGATCATATCTGTTCTATCTCTTCGTAGAAACTTCTGATAGACTTTCTAGTGCAGTCTATCAGAGGGATTAAATTTCTGTTCGTGGACCTGATTGAAGAATTGTTCGTTCATCAGTTCCTGGGTTATACAACAAGAGCAGTTTAATCTGTTGGTGTCCATAATCTCGCTTCGAGATTTTAAGGTAAAATTTATATTGTTTAAATTTTATGTTATCAATTTTAATCGTAGGAATTTGATATCCATATGGAATCGTTCCATATAAAATTTTAAAACTTCCGCTGCACCGGGTATCACTTTATTTTTCGATCCGAAGAACGGCCGTGTTCCAACAGACCAAACTACTAAATGATCTCAAAAGCCACAAGAGTGTGTTCGCCTGAAAGGTAGCAGATATCAAAGGAATAAATCCATTCATTTGCATGTATAAAATATTAATGAGGAGAACATCAACCCATTGGTCCATCCACAGAAGAGATTGAGTCCCAAAATGCAAGAGGTAGTGAAGGCTGAAACGATAAAACTTCTGGATGCAGGTATTATTTACCCAATTTCTAATAGTGCATGGGTGAGTCCTGTTCAATGTGTACCAAAAAAAGGGGGAATAACTGTCATTAAGAGCAAGCAAAATGAGCTAATACCTACTAGGACAATTACAGGTTGGCGTGTGTGTATAGATTATAGAAAATTTAATGACGCAACCTGTAAGGCCCATAATTATTTAATTTTAATTCGAAAATATTTAATTTGAGAATATTTAGAGTTTAGAATGAAATTCTAATATTCTTAAATGAATAAGGATTGAAATTGAATTAAATCGCTTTTTTGGAGACTGAATTGCAAATAGCCAAAAGTTTAGGGACTAAACTGCGATTTGGATAATATTTATCTAAACTTACACTTATATTCAGACATTTTTCACGTGGAGAACAGAAAAGAAAGGGCAGAGACGGCTGAAACCATTTCTCACGCCATTTTTGTCCACAAAAGCTCCGATATCTTGTGATCCGGCCGTCAGAAATTCGAGATAAATATATATCTGCGATCGCCGCTCCGAGAGCTTCGTTTTGGTACAAGTTTCATTCACTTTTCTTAGATTTTATTTTTATGTTGAAGATGGAAATTCATGATTTTAAGATATATGCATATATGAGCTGTACCGATTATGTATTCGCAGACGGTTTGGAAAAAGACTGTCGTTCGGATTTTCTATGGATTTATGAAGCTATTTTCGAAAATATGCTTTCTGATTTTGTGGTTTTGAGCATTTTTATGGTTGATATAAAGAGGATTATGGGATGTATTGATTGTTGGATTGATTTGGATATTGTTTGGGTTGTCGATTTGTAGCCGTTATGCCGTCGATTCGCAAAATGTCAAGACTTTGATATTGTTGATTGAAAGAAGCATGGTTTGAGTTGAATGTGATCTTGTTAGTTACTCTACATGTCATTTCAGCTTTATATCGAAGTTTGCCGAACTCGAGATCTCCGAGTCGAACCGAGAAGGATTTGAAGCAAGGTTTGATAGCATTTGCACTTGAGATTGAGTTGAGAAGTTGAGCAGATTTTTATATATGTTGTTGATGATTGTATTTTCAGATTTGAAGTACTTTCAGACTCGACATTGAAAGGTATAAATGACAGCTAATCCAGAGGGGATAGAACGCTCGAAATAGCTATTATTCTCGAGTATTCCCTTGTTAATCACATACCTGTTTGATTATATGTCTTTATGTGCTTTTGATGCTTTTGTTGCTTTATTTTCTTATGTGCTTTGATGTTCAAGATGTTTTACAGTCTTTAATGCATACAGATTATGTTGCATTCATCTTGAACTCCAGCCTGAAAAGCACAGAGGGTTGAAAGGCCTAGAGTGCATATGACGTTTGGAGGGTTGTAGTTGAGTGGCACGGAATATAGAGTTACTTCCAGAGCCAGAAGACTCACTATAGTTGCACCAAAGTCAAGGGATATAAAATACTTGACGTCACCTCGATTGGGTGAGTTGGTGATTCGTTTAAGAATTTTATTCCCCGGGATCCCAAGAACCAATATTCGATTGATATCAGACTTGATAGCCTTCATTTGAAACATGCATTGCATTCATGTTTATTATATTGCATGTTTTGTTGTTTATACTGAGATTTTATTTCTCACCGGAGTTATCCGGCTATTGCTTTGTTTTGTATGTGTGCATGGCAATAGGTGGGGCAGGAGCTGGTCAGAAGCGACAAGGATAGCTCGAGATAGAATTTTAGCATGTGCATGCATGTATATGTATATTCGTACTCTCGTACTGAGCTTTAATGCTCACATCCAATGTTTTCTATGTTTTCTTGACACCCCATTCAACGGGGAAATTGCAGGTTTTCCACCAAAATTTGGGATTAGGTGGTGGCCAAGAAGAGCTGCAGGAGTAGTAGCTAGGATATTGAATTATTTCAATTGTGTTGTATATTGGTTTTATTACCCTGTTGTATTCTATCGGTTTAGCATTTATTTAAGTTTTCCATAGTTATCTATGATTATTGTTTATTACATGCTTAATTAAGGTTAAATTTAGGGTCTCTCTCTCTCTCTCTCTCAACAAGCACTTACGTTAGCATACAAGCAAGGTTCTAAAAAGCGTGAAGCGTATCAAAGTGTAGGAGCCAAGCTTCAAGCTTTTTAAGCTTAAGCGCGATTTCTACGAGCTTAAGAGTACGTTTAAGCGTAAAAAAGCGTTTCAATTTAAACTATAATTTTAGTCATCTCACAAAATTAACGGAGTAAATAATGAATAAATATAATAAGTTCAAGTGTTATGCATTAATTCTTTGTGAGATTCTAATTCAATTTATTTCATATCACGTGTCATCGAACATAAAATAAATTAATTGGTCTAATCCCTCAATATGTACAACATTCACATCATCGTTACACTTAGTCATACAATATTGTAATATTGCTCACTAGTAAAATCGCTACTTTATGATTTATTTTCGTCTTATTAGTCGATTTTGGTTTTTAGAAAAGTCACATTTAAGTGTATTTAATGACACTTTACATGGTCAACTTATGTTTGACCGCTTTTTTATCACTTTTGGCCGAAGCGAAGCGTTTGGAGAAGCTTCAAGCTGAAGCAAGACTTAATCAAGTTTTTTAGAACACTGCATACAAGATGCCATTTCAGCGGTACTCACATATCACCATATCAAAAACTCATATATATATAACAATATTTCATCGTCAAAATATATTTTTATATTTACACTACTTAATTATCCACGTTTATCTTCAAATATTGTTTGTTTGTTTTGTTGATTAAAGTACGAATACTTTCTAATTATTAATTCACTATTTTTTTTATAATAATTTGAAATCTAAAATAAATTTATTATTATTTTTTAAATACAATTATTATAAAAATTATAAAATTTTGTTGTTCCATAGAACTGAAAGCGATAATAAATTTTATATGAAAAAAATTTAAATTTTTATTAATTATTTAAATGATTTTTTTAATTATTTCATATTTTCAATTATTTTATAAACTATCATATTTTTATTCAAAATTAATAAAATTGTAAATTATATTTTTAAATATATTTTTCACATCAACATATATTATAAAATTGAAACACGAGGTTACTGATTTAGTACAATAATATATTTTTTAAAATTTATCTTGAAATTATATGAAATTCAATAAAAATTTATCTAATCTACAAAGTCTATTATTTTAAAAAAATATTTAAATTTCTTGATTAAATACACCTTCATTTAGTTTTTTAAATAAATTTTTACGACTAAGAGTCAGTTTGGATACAAAAGTTATAAATTTAAAAAGTTCTTATACAAGTTTAGAATTTTAACTGCTTTTATTAATAAAAAAGTAAAAGCATTTTTGGTGTCTCGATATATATTGAAAAATGCTTTTGTTTCAATTTTTAAATAAAACTAGAAGTAGAAGTCCAAAAACAAAAAATTTGGACTTCTAATAAAGTGTTTTTTCAAAAGAGTTTTTGTAAAAACATAATACACATTTAAAAAAAAATTCAATTTTTTTAAAAAAGATAAGTGATTTCTCCAAACAAAGGGCTCTATTATCATTACTAGTTACGGAGCACACGCGTTGCGAGTGTAATATAATGTATGTTATTAAAATTTTGTGTTACGAAAATATATGTGGGTAAGCAGTTAGATTTTCAATTGAAGAAAAAATAAAAGAAACTGTTGTGAAAATTTGGCTGCAAGCAAGTGGCAAAACTAGAAAAAAATTTTGTTGTCTCACACCATACCAGAAAATTTAGTTAGTTATGACAGGATTGGCCATAAATTGGGCCTATGGAGTTGATTCAAATTAAGCCCAACAATTTATTTTAACCAAAGCAACGAACAAAATAATAAACGATCAGAAACATTTGGATTTGGATATTCGCGCATTTCATTCTTACAAGGGATAAGATATTTGCAAACTTCCAACTTCCCAAGCTCCCATTTTCAAAATCTGTCAAAATTCGAAGCCACACCCGCGTAAACCGTTCGAATTCCCGTGTTCAATCTCTGTAGGATTTAGAATTTAGATAAACGGATCATTCACTGTTTTCGTTTTACTTGCGATGAGTTTGTCCACAAGTTTTGGCGGGATTTTTGTTTTACCATTGGCGAAATGCAGCTCCTGCAGTAACATTCGCGTTCCATCTCCAGCATTTGGGCGCTGCTGGAGCCTCGGCTCAGTTGGGTTCTCGAGGTATTTGTTGATTAATGATTTGCGAGTGATTTGATCAATGTGATGGAACTGAGTTGTGTTCTGTACTTCTGCGTGTTTAGGGCCGCGTTAAGGGGGAATTTGAGGACTGTCCGCAGATTGAGTGAGACGGGGACTGAACCCGAGAGTAATAATGAGGAGGTAATTTTGTGGTTTTGTATGGGTGTAGCTTTAGCAACTGTGCATTTGTGGGTTATGGGTTGTGCTGTGTATGTTTCGTATTCTTGGATATAGTTTGTACATTGTCCGAGTGCGGTTTGGATTTGGAAGGATCTGATTTAATGGAGAGAATGGTGAATTGTGTTTGGTATTCCAAATTTCTGGAATGAGTAGCAGAAAGGTTCTTCAGACTGTGCTGAATGATCTGTGTCCTTCGTATAATATAAAAAATGGTTCTTGTGGTGGATTTAACTTTCAGTAGAAAAATTTCAAGATTATCATGTTTTCGGGTGCTGAATTGCAGTGCTATTTTCTAGGGTGACAACCAGCCTGCTGAGTCAGACATGCTTGAGTCACAAAGCATGGTAAACAATAACGATGAGGAAACGATTAATGCTCAGGACAAAGTTGAGGTACTTTTGATATGTGTTTCATACTTCGTTGACACTTTTTGGCTCGCACGTCGTACTTTTTCATTTTTTATTTGCTCGCCGAGTTTTTCCCAGAACAAATCCTGCTTTGTCCTTGTTCTGTATTTTGGTGGAGGTGAATAGTGGTCCTGGTTGTTGGTCCGTTGGATGTGTGGGGTGCTGATCATAGTAGGGAGGGCCTTTGTATTTCATTGCTGCTACTTTAATGTTATGGTAATGGTATCAAAACAGTTAAGTAGAATTGTGAAAGATGAGAAGGAAGTAAAATGCATCCATGGAAACGTTATTATCTACGGGTGAAATTATAGTAGATTCATATTTGAAATTCTGGTTTTGATTTTGGATTTTGGCTGTCAGCTTGTCTACACGAATATATATCCCTCTTTTCTCTTCTTTCATTGCACCTTTAGTGAGAAGGTGTTTTGTTTTGTTGAAGTTTACCTCCTTTATTTGTTGAAATTGTGTTTTAACAGGATGCTGATGTTGTTCAATTTGCCAGTGGATCGCCTCTGCCAGGGGTGAAGGTGATAAGAATTTAGAAGTAATGATGACATTGTATAAACCTCGTGGTCAGATGTCTCTTTCTATAATAGTAAATCTTATATTTTTCTCAACACCATGAACAGCGGCAGGAATTCGATGAATCGTTGAGAATTCCTAAGGAAACAATTGAAATTTTGAAGGATCAAGTATTTGGTTTTGATACATTCTTTGTGACCAGCCAAGAACCATATGAAGTGAGTTCTTTGGATGATTTCTTATTTTAATCAGTTATTTATAAGGTCACCTAATTTCTAGATTCCCTGATTGAAAGTGTTTGCCTAGTGACACTTCACAAATCCAAAGGCTCATCCCTATGGTGTACCATAATACATATGGTGTAAGTGGTGACACAAATTATTATTTATTGATGTAGGGTGGGGTATTGTTCAAGGGAAACCTGCGAGGGGTGGCTGCAAAAAGTTATGAGAAAATAAAAATGAGAATGGAGGTTGGTGAATCAGTCTTTTATTTGTGCTGTTTCTCAGCCATGTCATGCTATTTTACATGTTTCTCATGTTCTAATTGTAGGACAAATTTGGAGATTTATTGAAATTATTTCTTCTAATTAACCCTGAGGACGATAAACCTGTAGCAGTTGTGGTGCCAAGGAAGACCTTGCAACCAGATACTACTGGTAGTTTATAAGCTCTAAGAATTTATAGAAGATTTAGATTTCAAAAATGGCTTTCAATCGTGGATATTGATGGTTTTCTATTTGGTTTGAGCGACGTAGCTGTTCCTGAGTGGTTTGCTGCTGGTGCTTTTGGATTGGTCACTGTATTCACCCTACTTATTCGCAATGTTCCAGCATTACAAGCAAATCTAGTGTATGTTTTTGTTCATGTTGTGCTTTTTTCTTATAATTATATTTAACAAATGTTTTACAAAGCATCTGAAACAATCTATGGAAATGTTCTAGAAAAAAAGCCATGGCATGTCAAAACCTTGCTTTGAAAGTGCTCAAACGTTTCTGTTGCTGTGTGTTTTGTTATACAAAAATGCCACTAAGTTCTTCAATCATTTGCTTCACCTCAATTTGTTGTCGTTCCTACAATCACTTGGGGAATTCTTTTGCATTGCTTCTTCTCATGTCATTGTGGGCAAGTCTCTTATCTGCTTCATTGTGTTATGGATTTCATATTTTATTTTGCCTGTCCTTTATTTTCCGAGGTTAAGTAAAAAACCGAAGATTCACAAAGTACTTGAAAGCAGCATGATGTAGTCACTAGTCATTATTTTTTATTTATACTCCAGATCTGCTTTTGATGATATCGACTTGTTGGGAAATGGCCTTCCTGGAGCTCTTGTTACGGCACTTGTCCTGGGTGTACATGAAATCAGCCATTTTCTAGTTGCAAAAGAATATGGTATTAAGCTGGGTGTCCCGTATTTTGTTCCTAGTTGGCAGGTAAGTTATCTTCGCTATTGCGTACGATTCAAACTGCCAATGCTTCTCAGTTCAGTTGTCTTGCTTTTCTCATCATTGGATCTTGTTTGTGAACGTTGTTAAATATGTGAAATGTACGTTTTCATCTCTTTTCTTAATGTACTTGGTGAACTTTACTCTTGACTTGGTCTTACTTCAAAGAAGGATTATATGACACCTCTAAATGCATGAAGTGTATAACATAAGTAAAAGAATTCCTAATACAAGAAAAAGATAAATACATAACACATTCATGCATTTCTGTCCTCGGTATTTAACCAAATTCATTTCACCCTGAAATAAAAGAACAAAAATCATCAAGTATCTAAAAAAGTTTTAAAATGAAAATTTCAAAAACAGCAAAAGGCAATTTTCTACATTCCGAGATTCTTGTAAATGGACATCCTGTCTCTAGATAACAACATAAATACAAATTTTTGTAAATGCATAAGCCAGGGAAGTTGCGCATCTCAATAAATTCTTGCACCAAGACTAGTGGAGAAATAGTAGATTTCAACTTGGCATCTCAAATCCATCACATGTAGTTGGGGAAAAATGTTATTTAAGCACTAAATTCGAAATTATAGTCCAACATTCTTTTGTTCATGTTGAAACCATATGACGTTATGTCAAACTACAAGTAATTTCAAATCAATGGATTTTCAAGTGCCTTGGTTTCAAATCCTGTTTCAAATCTAATTTCATCCATCAAAACTTAGCTTAAAGCTATGAATCACGTGCTTAAAAATGACCCGATATTTTAAGCTGTAGGAAGGTCAAGATGTGGAATGGGCTTTGGAAGAGAATCCTAGGCACAACACATAATTCTTCTAACGTTGCTTGCTTGTGGGTGTATTATATGTTTATGTATTTCCTCTTTTCAATGGCAGAAGTAATTAACTCGACATAGTATATAAATTATAAAAAAATATTCCCACATTCCATACTTTTATTGCAATCTGCATAATTTTTTGTGCCTGTGCATGCTCACGTGGAAAAAATCTAAAAGGTTCTATTTACAGATAGGATCTTTCGGTGCCATAACAAGGATTCTAAATATAGTACCAAAGCGTGAAGATCTCTTGAGATTTTCAGTAGCTGGTCCTTTGGCAGGGTTTTCGTTGGGCTTTGTTCTTTTGCTTTTAGGATTTCTCTTGCCGCCACCTGATGAACTAGGTCTTCTTGTTGACCCCTCGGTATTCCACGAATCCCTTCTAGTTGGGGCATTAGGTATAACTTATTTCCTTTTGTCTTTGAGTGTTGTTACAATAAAAAATCAGTCTGAAATTTAAACTATTTTTCTTCGTATATCTAAATATTCTATGCTCTCTTTCTTTAGCAAATGAGAGACAATGATGCCAGAATGATGCTAACAATTATTTGCAGATTATCCATTGAAATACACTTTCTTTCTTGTTTTTTTCTCTCTTTTGGACATAGCTAAGCTATTTCTTGGAGACGTCCTGAAAGAAGGCACCCCGGTTTCCATAAACCCACTCGTAATATGGGCCTGGGCTGGACTTCTGATTAATGCCATCAATAGCATCCCTGCCGGAGAACTTGATGGTGGTCGTATTTCTTTCGCCATATGGGGAAGAAAGGTACACGTCGAATAACAAGAAATGTTGCGAAACTGTACCATCTCCAACGTTCACAACAAGAAAATTCCGTGATCTATCAGAAGCTAAGAGCATGACTTCGACTGATCTTACCAATTTTTCGCAGGTTTGGTCTCGATTTACTACTGCCTCCCTTGTGCTTCTTGGATTGGGCTCTCTGTCGAATGACGTCGCATTCTATTGGTTAGTTCTAATATTTTTCTTGCAACGAGGGCCTATCGCACCATTGTCCGAAGAGATCACTGATCCTGGCCAATTGTATGTCTCTGTTGGGGTAGTTGTGTTGCTGTTAGGAGTATTGGTATGCTTGCCATTTCCATTCCCTTTCTCTAGTGATGTCGTTAACAGTTTTTAGTAACGCCACCATAAATTTTTGAGCCATTTATGGGGGAATTTGCTTCTGCAAGTATCCGAGTGTTTGTATTGCCTTAATTGTGAGTTAGCTAGGGTATATATCTATCTCTACTATAAAATCTACCTCTTCTCTACTATTCTACTATAAAAGAATGAATGATGAACAAAGTTTTTGCATTGTGTATTTACTGCATTGCCCAAAAACTATGAGTTATATGTATTAATTGCATGGGCATTGGGTGTAAAATGGTGTAAATGGTGGGCAAAATTTTTGCATTGTGTATGTTAATACGCTTGTCTAATATATCAACTCGATCAAAGCAACCCAAGAACAAATCAGGGAAGTCTCAATTCAACAAACACACAACCAAGAGTATAATCAGAAACAAACTTAATGTATTTTCTCGGTTCCTGTACACACATACATAAACCATTAACTAATTAAGTGTTCCGCTTTCTAAATATTCCAGAATACAAACCGTTCGATACATATTCAAATACAAAATTAATATGTTTTATATATATGCCCACATACAGATATATATTCTAATACATAATTAATATGTTTTCGATTTATGCAAACAGGCATATTTAATTCAACTGTCCATACATATTCTCATACATAATTAATGTATATTTGTGCCCCTGGTTTTGGCATCTATTATATACATAGAAGTCTCTGCCTCTTTCCTCCAGCATTTGATTTGAAAGGGTATTTTGAAGACCATCAAGAGATAACAACGACACCACTTTTCAGTTTGATCAATCAACCTACCCCGAAGAAGATGTTCTGGACACTTAAAAGTGCGGTTGGTTCGCTGCTACAAGCTGACTATCTTTGGTAAAGATCAAGATGACATTTTCAGCATTGAATGATCAATTTTTTTTTTCAATACTTTTCTTTAAAAAAATCCTATCATCTTGTACTATATCGTTCTTTAAAATAATTTTTAATTTCTATTCAGGGTTCAAAGATTCATGCCACCATAAAAAAGTGAGTTTTCTATATATGTTTTTATTTTGATTTGTAAATTTGAAAGTGAAGTTGCGTTCCTGTTTGTATTTCATTTGAACTCAATACTCACGATTCTTGTGCTCCTCAAATAAAAAAAAATGCAGAAACTACATGGAAAACATATAATCATTAACTTACAACTTTTAAAAAATCAGGTTCTAAAAATCATACATGCACAGACCATAAAACATGCAGAAATCTATACACTTAAAAGTATAAAATGTAGTAGATTTGATTCGAAAATCACCATAAATTCTACCAGATTCTATTATACATGTTTATTCATCATAATGAAAAAATCCATAAATAAATGAATATTCAGAAAAATATAATTATTATACGATTCAACTATTTGCCTTTGAATCGAAACACGTGTTACCACTATGGCAAGAGCAGTGGATCCGTGAATATTCTTTTGATTTTGACAAAATACGAAGGCATGATGAACTCAATAACTCATCAACAATTATTGTATTTGAGGAATTTTTTCATAATTTATAATAATTTCTTTTCGCACGTTAAAGTAATTCTCATTGTCAAATTAATGTATTTACGTTTTATTGTATAGCCAAAAAATACATATCATCTCATATTTTTATTATATTACATTATATATAAATAATATTTCGTGCATCGCACGGTGAGATACTAGTAATTTATTATATTAATAAAAGCACACTATATTAGAAAAAAATAAAAATAAAAACAAAAATTTATTATTTTTAACCCATTAAACACAACATTTCAAATTTGTTTTTAAAACATCATATTGCATAAAATTGTCCTGTATACTACTGAAATATAAGTGCAAACAATAAAATAACTATTTTGATATAGCTTCTTTGTTATCAATGAAATTATTATTGTAAAGTTAATATTTTATTATGAATATTTGTATATTTTAATATTCGATTATTATTATTCTTACACAAACTTTTACCGTAAATATCACTTACATTTTTTAATTATTATTTTTTTTTCGAAACCGATGGTTTACACATCTATGGAAGTTGTCTTTAAGATAATATATGAATAGTGAGTATCACCATATATGTTATTAAATAAGTTTCAAAATTTATTATACAAATAAAATCACATTATATTAAAAAGAAAATAAAAATAATAATTTACTATTTTTAACCCATTAAACACAATATTTTTAATTGGTTTTAAAACATTATATTGCATAAAGTTAACCGGTATAATATTGTAATATAAGTGCAAATAATGCATAAATTATTTTGATATAGTTTCTTTATTGTCATTGAAATTATTATTGTAAATTAATATTTTATTATGAATATTTTTATATTTTAATATTATTATTCTTACATAAAATTTTAGTGTAAATATCACTTACATTTTTTAATTAATTTTTTTTTGCAAAACCGATTGCTAATAGTAATAAACAATTTCTCTCTCTCTCTCATTAATGATATTCTAATTAATGGTAATAATATAATTTTATTCGCTATTTACCATCAAGATTTTTCTTTAATTTCGGACAATGCCCATCTCATTTCACACACCAAAGAATAATTTAAGGACAGAGAGCATCACCATATATGTTAAGAATAAGTATCATAAATCCTGTATAAAATTAACTTCGATCAACTACTCAAAATTTCATGGATCGGCACTTGTATAAAAATCTCTTGGAACATAACGATGCTAACACATATCGGAACGCCAGAAATACATCATACGAACAAAACTTGAAACTATAAAAATATGTGATTTTCAAAATAGCGTATTTAAAACATGATTTGATCTTAAAATGACATGCTAAAACATGAGTTCCAAATAAACATGCATAACATTGATAAAATGCATTAACTTTCGTGAACATTATTGACATAAGGTTCTCAGACATTCGTGTCATGCAAATTCTTCCCGCCTCCTCGACTACTCAGTCCCATGACCAACTTTTAGATCATTAACTTCTTCATTTTCATCTACATCGGTACATTGAGTCTAAAGACTCAACAAACATACATATGTAATAAAATATACATAATCAAAATCTTAAAACATGTTTTGGACGTGTCTAACAACATAATCATGCATATCAAATGAAATCAATTGCTTCATTTCGTGGTGATGAAATATGTGTAAATGTGGAAACCATTAGAGCCTTTGGGTCCCGTAATCACGTTCGTTGTACACAAGCATATAATTTGGTATTTGCCGATATGCATCTTAAACTTTCATTCTTTTGTAAAATCCCTCATCAGAGCTCATCCCGGAGAACTAATCTCATATTTGCCACCACAAGTCCACAAAAGACATCAAAATATTTACATGCTTACATAACATCATTTATCTTCTTTTTTATTTTTTTTTAATTTGAAGGGAAAACAATTTTCATTGCATGAAATCATAAAAAGAAACATCGTACACAAGATAAGGAGGGGGAATAACTCTCCATTCACAACCAGACAAGGAACCAGCTGCCCTAGCTAGCTTATGAGTTGTGTGGTTCGCTGATCGACGTGCAAAAAAAAAAAAGAGACTGAAGGTAGTTCCAAAGAAAGGAACATACAATCTTCTATAATTTGACCCATATACGAGACATCAACCGACATAGATTGTATAGCATCGATAACCACCTTTGCATCCGATTCAAGAATAAAATTTTCTAAGTGTAGATCATTCAACCAGCTAAGCGCCTCTCGAATGCTAAGAGTTTCTGCTACTGTTGGAGATAATAAGCCCAACTGATAAGTGCAATTTTTGCACTTATATTTTATATGTTTTAACTTGGCCTTTGTTATTTATCGAGCGATATTATGCATGTATTTTTGTTGTTTGTGTAGTTGCAGGAATCCCGATGACAAAAAAATTTTGATAAGAAATGAAGGAAAAACGATAGAATAAGGAATTTAAGCAAAGAAAAAATGAATTGCAACCAGGCGCACATGCGCCCAAGCCAGGCGCACCCGCGCCCTGTAGTTCATTTTTGAAGAATTTATGAATCGATCGGTGCCCCTGCGCCATGTCCACAGTGCACCCACGCTGTCTTCGAATTCATCGCGGTGCACCTGCGCCGGTAGAGGGCGCGGGTGTGTTAAATTTGGAATCTTTTTGGACGGAATTTTAAGGGGATTTCTTGATTTGAAAAAAAAGATACGAGGGTGGTTTTGAGACTTTTTCGGAGGAGAAGGACGAATGTTGAGAGTTTTGGGGGAGTTCACAAGAGCTAAAGAACTTGGTACGAAGGCGGAAGACGGCGGCATCCGACGACGGAGAAGCTTATTCTATCTTCGTTTTAGTTTCTCTTTAAAACTCTAATTTTCTAGTTTGATGCATTGTTTGAAAAACATGTTTTATTTGATATTTAAGTTTATAATGAAGTAATTTCTTAGTCTAGAGGTAGACGGATCTTGACTGGAAACCATGATTTGGATATTTTGATTTATATATTTGAATTCTTCGCACATTTTATTTGTGTTTTCCTGATTTTAATGTTTTCAATTTACTGACCATAGATTGAATGATATATTATTTGGAATCTATCACTCGAGAGAGGCGATTTTGAATACGACATAGGAAAATACATCTTTGGTATTTATATTGTTCGAGAGGCAAATAACTCCATATAAGTTGTTAAAAGAATCACTGAACTATTTTCCAGATTTCATAATTGAAATTGGATAGAAATATTGAGTTTGTAATTGAATACGAATTTCTGCTTAACACTTGAGGGATGGAGTAGAAAATAATAGGGATTCTTGACTAATGAACTAAAAGAATTTGTAATTAAACAATCATTAGAAATAAATTATGGTGGATAGTCAAGTGAAGTCAAACCGCTAGAATTCATCTCCTATTGAATTTTTGTCTAGAGAATTTGTCGTTATTTAATTTTATTTCTTGCAAATTTTAGTTTTATTAAACTCAAACCATCTTCGTAGCTCTACATAGGATTAGGATTTGATTAGTTTCAAATATTTAATATAATATCATTTTATTCATTTTGTGGGATCGACATAGACTCATTTTCTATATTAAAACTTCACATCGTATGCTTGCGAGCGAAAAACACGCAATAAGTTTTTGGTGCCGTTGTCGGGGAGTGAATTTTATTTGTTTTATATTAAATTGCGCTAATTATTCTTCATTTTTATTTAGAGCATTTTATTTTATTTTATTGTTTCTAATTTTAAAATTTTCTCTTTTTTTATGCAGTTTATGCGAAAAAGCCAAAGTTAAGACTCACTACTTTTTGATCCGAAAATCGAGAAGACTGCAAAAGCCTTGAGAAAAGCTAGAAGAGAAGAGTTGCAACTCATGTCTGAAGAAAGGGAAAGAGTTGAAAATAATGCTAAGGTGCCAATCAGAGATCATTTCAGACCGGTGATCAACAATCATTATTCTGGAATTGCTCGGCAGAATATCATGACAAATAATTTTGATTTGAAGCAAGCTTTGATCAATATGGTGCAACAAAATCAATATAGGGGTGCAGCTACTGATGATCCGAATTTGCATCTGTATACTTTTCTGGAGATTGTTGACACGGTGAAAATTCATGATGTTACTGAGGAAACCATCATAATACGATTGTTCCCGTTCTCTCTTAGGTACAATGCTCGTAGTTGGTTACAGTCACTGTCTCTTGGGAGTATTACTACATGGGTTGACATGGCTTCTAAGTTTCTGGCTAAGTATTTTCCGCCTGCCAAGTCTGCCCAAATGAAAATTGAGATCACCACATTCAAACAGCAAGATTATGAGCTAATTTATGGAGCTTGGGTGCGTTACAAGGAATTGCTAAGAAAGTGTCTGAACCATAACTTTCCAGATTTGGAACAGATAGAATTATTCTGTAATGGTTTGAATGGGCCGACTCGTATTTTTGTGGATGCTGCTACTGAAAGATCTATATTTTCTAAATTTCCTGCGGAGGCTTATGAGATTCTTGAGCAAATGACTATTAATAGTTATCAGTGGACAAATGAGAGATCTGCGATAAGGAAATCTGCTGGAATTCATGAATTTGATGCGTTCACTGCCTTAACTGCTCAGATGACTACTATTTCTACAGAGTTGGCTGCGCTGACCAAAGAAAATCAAAGTTCAACCGAGTCGGCATCACTGGCGACTTTCGTAAATTATGCTGATGGATTTGAGAGTGTGGAGCAAGCTTCGTATGTGAACAACGAAGATTTCAATAACTATCGAGGTAATCATGCACCCAATCAATATCATCCTAGTTTGCGAAATCATGAGAATTTTTCCTATGCAATCAATAAGAATGTGTTGAATCCTCCACTGGGGTTCAATACTCAGAATGGTGAGGGTAAACCATCTTTGGAAGATTTGGTGAGTAATTTTATATCGGAGTCATCCACAAGATTTAATGGGAATGAGAATAGGCTTGATAGTATGGAGACACACTTGAACAATGTGAGCGCTTCTATGAAAAATCTTGAAACAAAAATTGGTCAATTGGCGAATACATTTGAATAATTAGCAGATAGGGGCGTTTCCAAGCAATACTGAGGTTAATCCAAGGGAGAAATGCAAGGCTGTTACTTTGAAAAGTGGTAAAGAAGTTGGGGTTGAGGACCCAAAGGTAGTGGATGGTGAGGATCGAGTAGAGGAAATTGAGGTTGAATTTGAAAAATCAGTCAGTGAAAATTCCAACAAGTTTGCAGTTGTGCCTGAGAAACCGCATGTGCCAAAAGCTATTCTGCCATACCCACAGCGGTTCAAGAAAAATGCGTTGGATGAGAAATTTTCTAAGTTTCTTGACATCTTCAAGAAAATTCATATAAATATTCCCTTCGCTGATGCTTTGGATCAAATGTCACACTATGCAAAATTCATGAAGGATGTGATTGCAAGGAAGAGAAAGCTAGAAGAATTTGAGATGGTGAAGTTGACCGAAGAGTGCAGCGCCATCATGCAAAAGAAACTACCACAAAAATTGAAAGATCCAGGGAGTTTTACTATTCCTTGTATTATTGGTGGTGCAACTGTTAATAGGAAATTATGTGATTTAGGTTTGAAAGGAATATTTTATTCCTTAAAATCATCTTATTTTGAAAAGATTTTATTTAAACATCTTTTGCCTTTCTTGGACATGAAGTTATTTATTTCCTTGAATAACTTGGTTTGAGATTTTGATAAGCTTATTATAATATCTTATCTAATATATTGTTTTCATATTGTGTAGATTTGATATGAACAAATCTAGAGAATCCTACACCTACAAGGAAACATGTTGAAGAAGGATTCCTTACCTATATATTGAGATAGGTGTGACCGACCGATAGATAGATAGAGAGACCGTGAGAGTTTTACAGAGAGCTTCACATACGTTGAAGGAAGAATTGAAGATATTCTGGAGCTAGCATCGGTCATTATTGTCTTGAAGCCGTGGAGAATACTTGAAGAGCTTTGATCGGAGAAGTGTGCTGCTCATGTGTTTTTGGCTTCAAGATCTTTTCTCCTTATCTCGTTTTATTTATTCTATTTCATAAAGAATGTTTTAGGAGAACTTTTACTCTTTATTTTCTCACTTGTTTTGAGAAATTTATTTTTACAATAATCACTAGTGTTAGGGTTTTGTAAACTCTTTGAAATTTTTCTAGTGAAGTTTTGCCCTGAGGCGCTGCAAGAGTATTTTATACTCTTGCTTAATTCATTTGAGTCTATTTATTTGGTTGCTTATTTATTTTATTCACGTTTAAATTATATTCCGCTGCAAATTACTCAAGGTGTTATAGTAGGTGTTGTCAACACCTTGTGACAACATCTCAAACTGTTTATGTGCAACCCCAATTCCCTTAAAAGTGGCATCAGAGCCATTTTATTGATACACTAAGAACTGATCTTAGTTTGTTTATTTTATTACAGGGATTAAGATGGACTCATCGTCTGTTGCGAACTCGTTCTTGAAACCTCCGGTTCTTGATGGCACGAATTACGCACTATGGAAGAATAGGATGTGATATACTATTAAAGCTATGGATGTTCATGCTTGGAAAATTATTCTGACTGGTTGGACTTCTCCAAAGACGCTAGATGAAGATGGAGACTATATCATCAAGCAAGAAGAAACTTGGACTGGCGAGGAAACACAAAGTTCAAGCTACAATGCTAAAGCACTCAATGTAATTTTTGCAACTGTGGATATGAGGATGTATGGAATCATAGCTGACTGCACTGTTGCTAAGGATTCATGGGATGCTCTTCAAGAACACTATGAAGGAACTGATAGTGTGAGAAGAACAAGATTGAGATTGTTAAACGCAAGATTTGAGAATATCATGATGGATGAGAATGAAACTATTGCTGATTATGATAAGAAACTTAGGGAGATAGCTACAGAGGCGCATGCTCTTCGAGGACCTATTGCTAGTGAAACTATGGTGAACAAGGTTCTTCGATCCTCGCCTAAAAGATTCAATGGGAAGATTTGGGCGCTTGAAGAAATAAAAGACACTTCAAAGATGAAGATGACTAAACTGATTAGCATTCTTCAAGTTTTTGAGATGAACAATACAAAACAAGAGAAGGATAAAGGAAGATCAATAGCCCTTCAAGCCTCAAAACCCTCATACGAGGAGTATGTTCAATTTCATCAGGAAGTTCATCAATCTGATTTAGAAGATGATTCGATCTCTCTCATGACTAGGAAATTCAATGACTATCTAAAGAAGATGAAAGAGTCAAGAAAGACGGATCAAAAACCCAAGGCTCCAATGTTCTCTAACAAGCCTTTAAGGATTACTGGACCAGAACAATCACCAAGGAAACCTGTTGATACTCCTAAGCCTAAACTGATGTTGGAAGGGAAGAAGAAGTTTGTCTCAAAGAAGTTGGACACTGTTCAATGTCATGTTTGTCAAGGCTTTGGACACTATGCAAATGAGTGTGCCAACCCGCATAGGAAAGGGATGAACACGTCTTTGAGTGATGAAGAGTTCGAAGAAGAAGAAAAGGAAGATGAAGAAAGACATACTGCTTTATCTGCACTACTGGAGAGCAAGAAAAAGTTTCAAGTCAATCCTTTAGGTGTTGCCACAGGTGTTGCCACACCTGGCCGCAACATCTCCCAAAGGTCAATTTGTTTGAATTCTTCCATTACTGATAATAATATGTGTGATAATGATCCAGGTGAAGAGACAATGTCCATGGAAGAAGCCCGGATAATGTTTGAAGAGTTACATACTGATTGGGTTGAAATGAATAAGATGAATACTATTCTTTCAAAGGAAAATTTTGATCTAAAGGCTGATGTGCCAAGACTGGAAGTCATGCTGAGTAAGAAAGACATGGAATTAAGTCAAGTGAAGAAAGAACTCGGAAAAGCAAATGCTACTTTGGCTAAGTTTAATTCAAGCACTTCCAAGCTTGATTCGTTACTCATGATGGGAAGAGATGGTATGACTGGTTTAGGTTTTGAAAATAGCATATTTGAGGTTGGTGAAAGTTCAAAAGACCCCGTGTTTGTCAAGAAAAGTAGCAGTACAGAAAGCTCAAGCAAAAAAGCCTTACCAATTGATCCTCCAAAACTAAAGCCACAGCATGCTGCTCCTTCAATGCCTAGAATGAAACGTAAGTACATCTGTCACTACTGTCATAGACCTGGTCACATCAAACCATACTGTTTTAAGCTGCAGGAAGACTACAGATATAGATCTGCATTGAAGGTGTTGCCTAAGGTGTTGCCAACACCTCCCCACAACATCTCCAGAAACAGATCTTATGTAAGGAAGGTTTGGGTACCAAAAGCTGATATTCAATGTCATCTGATTTATACTGCTTTGAGGACTAATGTTTCAGGTGCTTGGTACTGTGATAGCGGGAGTTCACGTCACATGACAGGTTCCAAGAAGTTTCTCACTGACTATGTTGAACAAAAAAGTTAAAAAGTAACCTATGGTGGAGGTTCAAAAGGAAACATTGTTGGAAAGGGAACTCTGAATGTTGCTGGTCTACCTAAACTTCGCAATGTGCTTCATGTTGAAGGATTAACCGCAAATCTAATTAGCATAAGCCAACTTTGTGATGATAATTTGAATGTGCAATTTGATAAGAAATTATGCAAAGTTTTTGATGATTCAAATGTCTGTGTCATGACAGGTACTAGGTCATCCGACAACTGCTATCAACTCGGAGAAGAGATGGCTTGTAGGCACACAAAAGTTAATGAGTTTGATCTATGGCATCAAAAATTGGGTCATGCAAATTTCAAGACATTAAAGAACTTAAGTAAGTTAGATGCTGTGAGAGGTATACCTAACTTAAAATCTGGTATTCCATTTGTTTGTGAAGCATGTCAGAAAGGGAAGTAGACTAGGGTGTCACACGAGGTGTTGCCAACATCTGTGACAACACGCTTCCTTGAGCTTATACATATGGACTTAATGGGTCCAATGGATGTTGAAAGCTTTGGTGGTAAGAAATATTCTTTTGTTTGTGTGGATGATTTCTCACGATATACTTGGGTAAATTTTCTGAGAGAAAAATCGGACACATTTGATGCCTTCAAGAAACTGCTCACTAAGATTACGAATCTACATAATTCGAAGGTAATTCGTATTCGCACTGATCATGGTAAGGAGTTCGAAAACTCTTCTTTGCTAGTTTGTGTGATAAGAAAGGTATTTCTCATGAATTTTCTGCTCCCAAAACTCCACAACAAAATGGAATTGCTGAAAGGAAAAATAGGACTTTGCAAGAAATGACAAGAGTGATGTTAAGTTCGAAAAATATTTCAAAACATTTTTGGGCTAAAGCCGTGAATACTGCATGTCATATTTCAAATAGAGTTTATTTGAGGAATGGTACTACTATGACATCCTATGAAATTCTCATGGGAAAGAGGCCAAACCTTAAATATTTTCATGTTTTTGGATGCGTATGTCACGTTTTGAATGATAGGGATCATCTTGCTAAATTTGATGCAAAAATTGATAAGCGTATGTTCTTGGGATATTCATCAAATAGCCGAGCCTATAGGATGTATAACTTGAGAACAAGGACTATTTTTGAGTCAATTAATGTTGTTTTTGATTACTTTGCAGATCTAAAGAAGAAAACAGCTGAAGATGAAGTTGATGATTTGCTGGATAATTTTGGAAATTTAGATGTTGTCAAATGAGTGTTGCCAACACCTCCGACAACACCTCCTACAGAAAGTCCAGAATCAAAAGTTGAAAAGCCTACTGATGAGAATACTGATGAGAACAGTGAGGTAAACGAAGCTGGAAAGAATGTTCCAAGCAGAATTCAGAAGAATCACCCAACCTCACAGGTCATTGGAGATGTGCATGGAGACTTGCAAACTCGAAGAAAATAGAAAGTGGATTATCGAAAGATGGCAGGTTTGTTGTGCATGAGTTCTACGTATTCTCAGGTAAGATTATCTTGTTTCGTGTCAAAC